>NC_135801.1:195355439-195655439 GCF_964213995.1 Mustelus asterias
GAATGTGTCTGGATGGTTCCCTGACTTCTGCCCATTGCTGGTTAAATTTCCCAGGGACAGCTGAAGAGCAGGAGCCTTCAGGCCAGTGGCAGATACTCAGTTCAGGTTGTTATAGGGGTCATTATCTGTCATTTTATGCAGCGATTTGAATATTGTAGATGACGCACTGGTCTTGCGCTTCAGTGGCTCACTGACTGTAATGTGGTGAGAGCAAGATGTGAAGAGGCCATTGTTCACAACTTTATGTTTCATACTTTGAATACCTAAAATAAAGTAAACTAAAGTACAGGATCTAAAATGCATAAAATCCAAAATATGGCATGTGACCAGTCCCATACAATATGTTAACTTATTATCGTAGCCATTGCAGTTCAGTTCCATGTGCTCTGAGGGCACTGACTCTGGGCTGAATCTCAAGAGATACCTGATACCTCATCGGAGATAAAGATACAATTGAAACTGCTGTTACGTTGGAAATCCTGTTCTCAGCGGGCAGAGAAATAGCTGTTGTCGGAGAGGGAAGAGTGTTGCATTAGTGCACATTGAGTTCAGGACTGAGACAATCTGTGGGAATTTAATTTTCATACCTGGTGTTCGAAGGCTCCATACTTGGTTCTCAAAATGGGGTTGGAATGGAAGCCTGTGCTGTAAGCAGGTGTGCCACAGATCATTTTCCAAATTGAATATCCCTCACCTCGATCAACAAAAATTTACAGAATAAGTGTTGGGGGAAAATAACCGGCACTTCTCTTTTTCCTTCCATAACATCTATGGTACGTTACTGCAAGAAGGAGATTCCTCATTTCCCCTTCTCTCTCCTCCCCCACCACACCCCTGAACTTTCCCACAGTGAGGGGGAAATACGGGCCTGATGGTAAGGGAAGGCTCAGGTGGCAGGGATAGTGTTTGTTAGCAGTGATTGTTTCCACAATGTGTTACGAGCTGTGATTACAACTACCAACAGAGTCAGTGGTGGCAGCTGGCCCCCCTCAGCAGAATGCGGTTTAAAAAAAAAAGTGATTTGATTCATTACTTTAAAGTATTTTTCCCTTGTTTTTTGTTTTCAGAGTAATCTTAAAGCAGCTGCTCAGCTTCTAGAAGATTATAAACATGGTGCTTCATCCACAGGGGTTACTGACCAGCAGGTAAGTGTCTAAATAGTTGACCCTGCTCTCTACAATCTAACCTGTCTTTGCTGTCTATTATAGCGGTGCTATGGTGGTTCTTGTTCTTCTGAATTTCACTCTCTCATTTATCCCATTCTCCGTGTAGCCCGTTCTGCATGCTCTTCCTCCTCCTTTTGTTCCTCACTCAAGGCCTTTGTTATAATTCACTGTCTCCCAGTTCCTCAAAATTGTGAACTTTTAGATGTTTTTTTTTCAATTGTTCATGGTGGTTACTGATGTTGGTAAAGTTGGTTAGGGGTATTAGTGGGGTAAATACATGGGATTACAGGGATAGGGCCTGGGTGGGATGCTCTGTCGGAGAGTCAGTGCAGACCTGATGGGTCGAGTGGCCTCCTTCTGCACAGTAGGGATTCTATGAAAGCTACATTTATCCTGGTTGCACATGGACAACAGCAACAACTTGCATTTATGTAACACCTATAATGTAATGGAATTTCCTGAGGGGCTTCATGGGAGCATTACAAAACAAAATATGACACCAAGACATGCAAGGAAATATTAGGCCAGATGACCATGACTTGCTCAGAGTTATTAGATATTATGAAGTGCCTTAAAAGAGGAAAGTGAGGTAGAAAAATTGAGAGGTTTAGGGAGGGAATTTGAGAGTTTAGGGCAGACTCGATCTGAAAGCACTGCTACCGGTGGTGGAACGATTAAAATCGAGGATGCTCAAGAGGCCCGAATTAGATTCGTGCAGATCATTGTGGGACTGGAGGAGGTCGCACAATGATCTGCGCTAAAACAAGGATGAGAATTTTAAAATCAAGACATTCCTTGACTGGGAGCCAGTATAATGAGTGCTGGGGTGATAGGTGAGCAACACTCAGTGTGAGCTAAGACATTGGCAGCTGTTTTGGGTGACCTCAATTGTGGGTGACCAGCCAATAATGCATAGCAATAGTCAAGTCTCCAAGTAACAAAGGCATGAATGAAAGTTCAGAGGCCGATGAACTGATACAGGAGCAAATTCAGACAATGTTACAGAGGTGGAAATAGACAGTATTGGGGTTGGCACGAATACCTGGTCGCAAGTTCATCTTGGGATCAAATGTGGCACCAAGGATGCGAACAGTCTGGCTTAGTCTCAGACTGTTGCCAGGAAGAGGGATGGAGTTGATAGCGAGGGAACGGAGTTTGGACAGGAAAACAAAGGCTTGAATCTTGGGGGAGCTATTTACCCATCCAGTACCGCATGTCAGAAAAGCAGTCTGATAATTTAGCAACATGCTGGCACAGTGGTTAGTGCTGCTCACAGCGCCAGGGACCCAGGTTCAATTCCTGGCTTGGGTCACTGTCTGTACAGGATCTGCATGTTCTTCCTGTGTCTGCATGGGGGTGCTCCGGTTTCTTCCCACAGTCTGAAAGACGGTCTGGTTAGGTTCATTGGCCATGCTAATTCTCCCTCCATGTACCCGAACAGGCGCTAGAGTGTGGCGACTCGGAGATTTTCACAGAAACTTCATTGCAGTATTAATATAAGCCTACTTGTGACACTAGTTTTAAAAAAAAACTTTAAAAACTTTAAACAATGAAGGAGTTGAAGTGGCAGCGAGGTAGAGCTGGGTGTCATCAACATACGTGTGGAAACAAACACTGTTTTTGGATAATGTGTGAAAGTGGTAGCTGAGAAATAGGAGGTGGTCAAGGATAGACCTATGGGGGACACCAGAGGTAATGGTGCAGGAGCAGGAAAAGAGCTATTGTGAGTGAGACTCTGGCCATGGTTTTATAAATGAGCATGAAACTCGGTGAGAGCGGTCCCACTCACCTGGACAATGTGCAGGTCTGTAGGTGAGAGTGGAACAATGCATCCCAAGGCCCCCCTCCCCAGCTTACTCCTCGCAAATGTCCAATCTCTGGAAAGCAAGCTAGACAAACTTAAAGCCAGACTCACTTTTCAAAGGGAACTGAGAAACTGCTGTGTGCTCTGTTTCACGGAGAGATGGCTCACTTCTGTTCCGGTGCCCTGCAACCAGAGGACTTCTAAATCCACCGAATGGACCGTACAGCAGCCTCAGGCAAGGCTAGGATAGGTGGGGGTATGCCTTCTAATCAACACCTCGTGGTGCCTCGATGTAGCAGCACTGGTGAGTTTCTGCTCCCCGAACCTAGAATACCTGACGCTTAAATGCCACCCCTGCTACCTTCTGCAGGAGTTCACCTCCATTATCCTGACAGTAATTTACATCCCATCCAATGCGGATGTGAAGACCGAGCTGGAAGAAATATACGCCACCATAAATAGCCTTGAGACAAAATATCCTGAGGCCTTGTTCATCGTGGTTGGGGACTTCAATCAGGCCAAGCTCGAGTGTACTACCAAGTTACCACCAACACGTTTCCTGTTCCACCAGAGGCCTAAGCATCCGAAACCACTGGTAGACAAATATGCCTACCACTCTATCGCCCGCCCACATTGGCAAATCAGACCACAAGGCTGTGCTCCTGTTCCCAGCCTACAAGCAAAAACTGAAATGGGAGAATCTGTCAAAGAAAGTCATGCAATGTTGGTCTGAGGAACTGGATGATCTCCTACAGAATTGCTTCGAGTCAGTAGACTGGTCAGTATTTAAACCTCTGTGACCAGCCTGAACAAGTACGCCATTGCAGTAACTGATTTCTTTAAGTGTTTTAGAAGACTGTGTGCCAAAGAAGCAAATCCATGTGTTTCCCAACCGAAAACTATGGGTGAACAGGGATATCCACTGCTTGCGGAAGTCCAGGTCTGAGGCGTTCAAGTCAGGCAACCCTGACCTGTACAAGAAATGGTAGTCATGATGTGGAGATGCCGGCGTTGGACTGGGGTAAACACAGTAAGAGTTTTAACAACACCAGGTTAAACTGATAGCCAAGTTCCGCACACATGAGGACGGCCTAAACCGGGATGTTGGATTTATGTCACATTATCAGTAACCCCCACAGCTTGCCTCCTGGACTTGCAGGCTGTCCTGTCTGGAGACAATACAGGACCTGTGCTTTATGTAAAGTATATAAAGTAAAAATACTTTAACCTGTGCTTAATGCTCCCTCCACCCACATTGTCTGTATCTTTAAGATCTGGCTGGTTGTAGGGATTCGCATTCTAATCAGTATTCTGTAACTTGATTTTTGTGTCTCTGTACCCTGTTTGAGAGCACATTTCCACTCCATCTGACGAAGGAGCAGCGCTCCGAAAGCTAATGGTATTTGCTACCAAATAAACCTGTTGGACTTTAACCTGGCGTTGTTAAAACTCTTACTATACAAGAAAGCCAGTTATGATCTAAGGACATCCATCAAAGGTGCCAAAAGACAGTACCAGACCAATCTAAAGTCCCAGTCTCGCCACATAGGCTTCCGCCGATTATGGCAAGGTCTGCAAGACATAACAGGCCAAGATATGAAGGCATGTAAAATCACCGGCACCAATGCACCCCTCCCCATTCTATGCCCATTTTGACCAAGAAGTCAGTGAGAGCACGCACCCCACTCCGGAAGCCTCAGACGAACCTGTATCCGAGATCACCATTGCAGACGTCAAAGCAGCCTTCTCAAAAGTCAACCCTCAAAGCGACTGGTCCGGGTGAGATACCCAGACGTGCACTCAGATCCTGCGCAGATCAGCTGGCGGGGATATTTGCAGACATCTTCAACCTCTCTTTACACCAATCTGAGGTGCCTATCTGCTCAAGAACACGACCATCATCCCGGTACCAAAGAAAAACCAAGCAGCATGCCTTAATGACTATCGGCCGGTGGCTCTGACATCCATCATTATGAAGTGCTTCGGAAGATTAGTCATGGCACAAATCAATTCCAGCCTCCCAGGCTGCCTGGATCCACTACAGTTCACCTACCGCCGCAACAGGTTCACAGCAGGCGCCATCTCCCTGACCCTACACTCAACTCTGGAACACCCAGATAACAAAGACACCTATGTCAGATTCCTATTTATTGACTAAACTCAACAATAACACCATTATTCCTACGAAACCCATCTCCAAACTCCGTGGCTTGGGGCTCGGCTCCTCCCTCTCCGACTGCATCCCAGACTTCCTAACCCAGAAACCTCAGTCACTAATGAGAGGCAACAACACCTCCATGATCATCCTCAACACCAGTGCCCCACAAGGCTGTGTCCTCAGCCCCTTAATATACTCCTTATACACCTATGACTGTGTGGCCAAATTCCCCTCCAACTCGATTTTCAAGTTTGCTGATGACAAACTGTAGTGGGTCGGATCTCAAACAATGACGAGATGGAGTGCAGAAAAGAGATAGAAAATCTGGTGCAGTGACAATAATCTCTCCCTCAATGTCAACAAAACGAAGGAGATAGTCATCAACTTCAGGAATAGTAGCAGAGGACATGTGCCTGTTTACATCAATGGGGATGAAATAGAAATGGTCAAGATCTTCAAGTTTTTAGATGTCCTGTCCTGGTCCTTCCAAGCCGATGCTATAGTTAAGAAAACCCAACAACACCTCTACTTTCTCAGGAGACTAAGTAAATTTGGCATGTCCGCTACAACTCTCCCCAACCTTTACAGGTGCACATAGAAAGCATTATTTCTGGTCATGTCACAGCTTGGTATGGCTCCTCCTCTGTCTAAGAAACTACAAAGGGTCGTGAACGAAGCCCAGTCCATCATGCAAACCAACCTCCCATCCATTGACACTGTCCACACTTCCTGCTGCCTCGGAAAAGCAGCCAACGTAATCAAGGACCCCACGCACTCTGGACATATGCTCTTCCACCTCCTTCCATCGGGAAAAAGAGACTAAAGTCTGAGGTCACGTACCAACTGTCTCAAGAACAGCTTCTTCCCAGCTGCCATCAGACTTTTGAATGGACCTACCGTGCATTAAATTGATCTTTCTCTACACCCTAGCTATGATTGTAACACTACATTCTGCAGTCTCTCCTTTCCTTCCCTATGTACGGTATGCTTTGACTGTATAGCGCGCAAAGAAACAATACTTTTCACTTTTATACCAATACATGTGACAATAATAAATTAAATCAGCAGTGGATTTGGTGAGGGATGGTATGGCCAACTGTGTCAAAGGTAGCTGACCAGTCAAGAAAAACAAGAAGGGAAAGTTTACCTTTGTCACATGGGATGTAATTTGTGACTTTGAGAGCTGTTTCAGTACTATGGCAGGACAGAAATCTGGTTCGAGGGATTTAAACTTTGAGTTCTGAACTTTTGTCATCACCATGGTAATGGTGTTGGGTAGGAACTTTGACCCAGTGATGACAAAATAACCTTCCTCGTTCTTCCTGTGACAATATTCAGACTTTAAAAACCCACTCACTTCATCACAACTCCCTATTGTACTATGTTTAAACATGGTGGTTTGCTGCACTGATAGGTCTTGAAAATTCAGCTGTATTTTTCCAAACTTTAATAGGCAGGGGACAAAGAAAATTATTTTGCACAGAATGATTATATGCCAAAAAATCTTTCAATAGCTCTGGGATATGCTGTTAACTTTGTTTTCTGTGAATATTTCCATTTGTAATCAAAAATATTTCATTTATATGGCCCTATCACATACTGGTAGTTGAATGTCTCGGAGTAATTTATGCAATAACTTATTCTTTAAGAACATAAGAAATAGGAGCAGGAGTAGGCCATCTAGCCTGTCGAGCCTGCCCCGCCATTCAATAAGATCATGGCTGATCTGATAGTGGTTTCGTTCCACTTAACCGCCTGCTCCCCATAACCCTTAATTCCCTTATTGATCAGAAATCTATCTACCTGTGACTTAAACATATTTAACGAGGTAGCCTCCACTGCTTCAATGGGCAGAGAATTCCAGAGATTCACTACCCTCTGAGAGAAGAAGTTCCTCCTCAACTCTGTTCTCAACTGACTCCCCCTTATTTTGAGGCTGTGTCCTCTGGTTCTTGTTTCCTTTCTAAGTGGAAAGAATCTCTCTGCTTCTACCCTGTCTAGCCCCTTCATTATCTTATATGTCTCTATAAGATCTCCCCTAAGCCTTCTAAACTCCAACGAGTACAGGCCCAATCTACTCAATCTCTCCTCATAAGCTAACCCCCTCATCTCCTCTATGACTCTATGACTTAGCCCGTGCAGCATTTGCTCCTCTAAGTGTAACATCACATTTTGTGTTAGATATTCTGCTTTGATCAGCTACCTTTGTACTTTGGGTGGGATGGTGAATTGATGGCACTTTAGCATATACACATATAACTTTGTGTTTACTTGGAATCAATTTGAGATTGCCCCAGAATTCTTTCAAGTAAGGACAATATTGGAGCAGTACAGTGGCACAATGGTAAGCACTGCGATCTCACAGCGCCAGGGACCCGGGTTCGATTCCTGGCTTGGGTCACTGTCTGTGTGGAGTTCGCACATTCTTCCCGTGTCTGCGTGGGTTTCCTCCGGATGCTCAGGTTTCCTCCCACAGTCCAAAGATGTGTGGGTTAGGTGGCTTGGCCATGCTAAATTGACCCTTAGCGTCAGGGGAACTAGCTAAGGTAAATACCTGGAGTTATGGGGATAAGGGTTGGGTGGGATTGTGGTCGGTGCAGACTCGATGAGCTGAATGGCCTCCTTCTGCACTGTAGGAATTCTATGATTCTATTGAAAGTGGAGAGAAATTTCTTTCATCCTATTCATGTGGGCTAGATCGGAACCCAGCATCAGAGCTGGAAGAGCATAGTGTGCCCCAGTGTTTAAAGTAAAAATAATAAGGATTATGAATAGTATCATAAAAAATAGGAGCAGGAATTGACCATTCAGCCCATCAAGCTTGCTCCCCATTCAATAAAATAATGGCTGATCTGACTGTGGCCTTAATTCCACTTTCCTGCCACTCTCCCTTAACTCTTGACTCCCTTTTCGATCAAAAATCGGTCTAATCCAAATATCCAGCCTTGGATATATTCATAGAATCCCTACAACGCAGAAAGAAGCCATTCGGCCCATCGAGCCTGCACCGACAATTCTCCCACCCAGGCCTATCTCCGAAATCCCACATATTTACCCTGCTAATCCCTCTAACATAAACATCTCGGGACACTAAGGGGCAATTTAGTATGGCCAATCAAACTAACCTGCACATCTTTGGAGTGTGGAGGAAACCGGAGCACCCGGAGGAAATCCACGCAGACACCGGGAGAATGTGCAAACGCCACATAGACGGTCACCCAAGCCGGGAATCGAACCTGGGTCCCTGGAGCTGTAAGCAGCAGTGCTAACCGCTGTGCCACCGTGCTGCCCACAGCCTCAACCCAAGCAATATTCAGTGACCCAGCCTCCACTGCTCTTAATGGAAGATAATTCTAAAATCTAACAGTCCTCTGTGAGAAGAAATTCTTTCTCTCCTTGATAAGGAAACCTGTGTTATGTACAAGGTTCAGGTGGAGGGGGCTTCTTTATTTACAATGTTAGCCCCTGGTGACTGGAAACATGACATTTGCCAATTTGATTCCACCTGCCCTATTATACGGCTTTCGCTCCCAAGGTTCAAATAAAAGTAGATTTCTTGGTTGTCAGCACCTATGTCAGCTGCAGTGCCCAGGCACCACTGTGGTCAAAGGCATACCTATGTTTCATTCATGTAAAGACCACTGCTGGGAGAGGATGGATAGGGTGCATGGGATCCGGACTGAGCCTTAGCCTATCTAACACCATTAGTTCAGTCAGTTAAAGCAACACAAAGAGAGCACCATGAGACAATACAACAGGAAAGAAAGATTCGCATTTATGCAGCCCCTTTCACAAGCTCAGGACATTCTATGCAATGAAGTACTTTTCAAGCATTGTCACTGCTTGAATTACAGGAAACACAGCAGCCAATTTCCCAGCCTGTGCTGAGTTAGTTCATTTCAACTGCCCCTTAAAAACTCCACCTGATTATTCTTTCAATCAAAGTCCCTCTAAAGTTGAAAGTTCCACCTGAAAGGAAGGAGGGGAAAATCAGTCTTCAAGTGCTAAATAAGCGCTAATGTTGTAAAAGAAAATCGGGCATTGGAAGGAAAATGGTTTGGCATAATTTGTCTTGATAAAGACCAATTTCATCCCACAACACAGACTTGATGAGCTGAATGGCATAATCCTGCTCCCATATCTTATGGTCTATGGGTTGGGGGTGGAGAGGAGAGTGAGCAGAAACATATTTTATACTAATCAAAAATGTGTACGAGCAATCTGGCCTGTGCCCTCAGGTTAAAGACATCTCTTCACAAGGTATAGCTAAAGGTAAAATTAGGAGTGAAAACTGAACTTTGGATTTGCACAATGCCTTTGCAAATTGTCAAACGATTTGTTTTTACTCGAAAAATGTTGGTTTTGAGTTGCATCTTTCGACAGTCATTTGCTGAACTGCCTTTTCCCACCCCTGTTGTTGACACATATATTGGCTGTAAAATCCACCGCGAGCTGCTGAGAGACAGCTCTGCGGTTTTCTTTTTAATATGTTCAGGGTCACAGGCTGTGAGGACTGGAGTTTGAAAACATGTCATGGCCTGCATGCAAGGCTGTCTGAACTGCAGGGAAAAGGATGTGCATGCAGGTAACCAGCATCTGAGGTAGAGTTTTATAGTCTCTGGCTGGTGGGTTTGTAGGCTGGGGGAACCAGTAAAAAAACAAATCCATCTTGCTTGCCCCAATCTGTCAGCATTTTTACTGTGGGGTAGGAACGGAGAGGCCCAGGGTGGTCCTCCTGCACTCACCCCAATTGAGGCCCTTCAGTGGGCAATTAAGGACCACTTCTTACCCGCTCTGATGTTGGGGGTAGGAATTCAGGGGTGGGTAAAAGCCCAGCATGTTATCCTGCTCACGCCTTTGACAGGAAGGTGGAGGGCGCATCCCTTAAGGGCCCCTTTTTCATCCCTCCACCCAGCTCTGTCCTCTACCCTCCCAGGTGCTTCTTCTCCCCCGCCCTCCCCCCTTCACGGGCCTCACCTGCCTTCTCCACCATGAGAACCCCCACACTTACCTCGTCCTGAACTTTGGCACTTAAAATCTGGGGACTGCTTGTCCCAGTTCTGGCCACTAATGTGGGTGGCGCTGTTGGGGACTACACAGCTGCTGACCAATCAGCTGGCAGCTCTCTTGAGGCTGGAGTTCCAATCCAGCCAGCAGCAGAGTCCTCGGAGCATTAAATGGCTGCGGGGCTGCCATGATTGACAGAGATACATTCCCTGCCAACTCTTCAGCTGCTGGGCCCTGCAACCCTCCAATCTGCAAAATCTTGCCCTTGGTATTTTTCACGTCCCAGTGACCATTTCTGGGAGCAGCTCCCACTGGGGATAAAGTGTTATGGTTCAGTGCCTGAATTTCCCTCCTGCACAGCTTTTGTGGGGAAGCTCAACAATCCAACCATTGATGGTGAGTGCCAGAAGCATGTGGCACTGAGCAGCTGTTATGACCAATAACACGGAAACCACCCCTCCATAACATTTTCAACTCTATATAGTTTTTTTAATATACTTTTCCAATTCAATCAAATCAAGTCCAATTCAGAGTCTCAACAAGTTGAGACATTTCCGATCCAAGCTGACAAGACAGGGCCTACACTCCTGTCTTGGGCCTGATCTACATGAGCCAAGCTGATTGGAGTAGGTGCAGACTCACCTCCTCCAACGCTTGATCTCATTTGCATCTTAGCCAAAAGGCCGCGATGCCGATTTTAAAAATTGCTTCAAATGAAGCTTAAATGTAACCTAATGACCTCAACCAAGCGCAGCCTGTCCATACTACACTTGATCTTAGCCAAAAGGCTATATAGTTTATGTAAGAGAGAAAGGTAGTGCAAGATGCACAGTATGTCACTCTCAGACACAGCATGTTTTGCATAAGGTACACCTCACCTCACACGTGAAGTACTAGAACGACAAACCTGAGGACATTGATGGATAAATGTTTGTTTTTCATAAAGATGAGCCATTTCTAGATCAGACTGAGCTATGTTCAGTTGCCAACCCAGCAGGATACTGAGTAAAGTGTTGGTGCTGAAGAGCATGTAATGACAGTGCGTCAAATTTTATGTTTGTGTCTCATAATGTGGCCGCATTGGATCAGAGCAGGGCCGCTGAGAGCCTGAAGTGGCAGAGGACTGATCTGTAATATGATACTTTGCACCTGCAGAATTGTCTTTTGAGTTCAACTGGGTAGAACAGTAAAGATTGTCATTGTTACAGAGCAACACAGGTGGCTGTGTGCAGGAATGGGATGGCAACCTGTCAGTCTCAAATCCCATTAGTGAAGACATTAAGGCCCTTTTGTACGACTACTTAACCTAAACTAGGTGGGAATGTGACCATAAGATATAGGAACAGAAGTAGGCCATTTTTTTTATTCATTCGTGTGACATGGGCGTCATTGGCAGGCCAGCATTTATTACCCATCCCTAGTTGCCCTTGGAGGGAAGTTGAGAGTCAACCACATTGCTGTGGCTCTGGAGTCACACGTAGGCCAGACCAGGTAAGGACGATAATTTCCCTCTCTAAAGGACATTAGTGAACCAGATGGGTTTTTCCAACAATTCACCGATTGGCTGACCTGGTATCATTCTCAGCTCCACTTTCCTGCCTTATCCCCATAAACCCTTGATTCCCGTACTGATAAAAAAATCTGTCTATCTCAGGCTTGAACAAAATTAATGACTCAGCCTCCACAGCTCTGTGCAGTAAAAAATTCCACGGATTCACTACCCTCTGAGAAAACAAATTCCTCCTCATCTCTATTTTAAATGGTGATTCCTCGCTCTGAGATTATATCCTCTGGTCCTCGACTTTCCCACAAGAAGAATCATCCTCTCAGCATCTACCCTGTCAAGCCCGCCGCCCCCCCCCCCCCCCCCCCCCCGCATTATATATTTAAAAGGCTTGCAGGTTGCTTTAAGAGCTGATCACATGATTTGATGGTGATACCGTTAGGGTGTTTCCACAGGCTGCTGTTTTACTTTCAGTTTCATACGTACTCTGTCCAAAGCAGAGAACAGCTCTTTCAATAAAACCTGTTGTGTGTTACTTTGAATCCACGTGTGTAAAACCCAACCCCTAACACACTACATTACAGTAAGAAAATTGGCAGCGAGTAGGGATTTTCTTTCATTGAGAAAAGATCAAAGTAGGAGATAAAATCATTGTGGGTCCCGAACACTAAAAGGGGAGATGCAACAATTTGATTAAAGAATAAAGTGCTAGTGATTAGTAAGTTTGCGGACGACACAAAGGTTGGTGGATTTGCGGATAGCGATGAGGACTATCAGAGGATACAGCAGGATATAGATCAGTTGGAGACTTGGGCGGAGAGATGGCAGATGGAGTTTAATCCGGACAAATGTGAGGGAATGCATTTTGGAAGGTCTAATACAGATAGGAAATATACAGTAAATGGCAGAACCCTTAAGAATATTGATAGGCAGAGGGATCTGGGTGTACAGGTACACACGTCACTGAAAGTGGCAATGCAGGTGGAGAAGGTAGTCAAGAAGGTATACAGCATGCTTGCCTTCATCGGCCGGCGCATTGAGTTTAAGTTTTAAGTTGCAGTTTTATAGAACCTTAGTTAGGCCGCACCAGTAGTGTGTTCAATTCTGGTCGCCACACTACCAGAAGGATGTGGAAGCTTTGGAGAGGGTGCAGAAAAGATTTACCAGGATGTTGCCTGGATGGAGGGCATTATCTATGAGGAGCGGTTGGAGAAACTTGGTTTGTTCTCACTGGAATGATGGAGGTTGAGGGGTGACCTGATAGAAGATTGAGAGGCATGGACAAAGTGGATAGTCAGAAGCTTTTTCCCAGGGTGGAAGAGTCAATTACTAGGGAGCATAGGTTTAAGGTGCGAGGGGCATGGTTTAAAGGAGATGTACGAGGCAGATTTTTTATACAGAGTAGTGGGTGCCTGGAACTCGTTGCCGGGGGAGGTAGTGGAAGCGGTAGTGACTTTTAAGGGGCGTCTTGACAAATACGTGAATAGGATGGGAATGGAGGGATATGGTCCCCGGAAGGGTAGGGGGTTTTAGTTAAGTCGGGCAGCATGGTTGGTGCAGGCTTGGAGGGCCGAAGGGCCTGTTCCTGTGCTGTAATTTTCTTTGTTCTTTAGTGCCAGGAAGACCAAGTAAGAAAAAGCTCTGTCTCATTTTAAACAAAGGGGTTTTTCTGATCAGAGAAGATGAGATTCCAGGCATTATCTGGCATATTTAAAAAGAAGGAATGCTGCTATACAGCTGGGGCTGTTTGGAAAAAAAAATGTCAAGTTAACCGTATAAGGGTAAAAAGGGAAGATGTAAGAAATATATAGTCAAGTTGTTGAGGCCTGCAGGAGAAAGGTCAGGTCAATTCAGTACTTTCAATGAAGATGAAGAATCATGGCGTTCCTACACCGAGCATTTTCAGAACTTTGTACAAGTGAATAAAATTGCAGACATGTTTTTCACACCAGTTTTTCTCAGTACTATGGGATCTAAAACCTACAGTTTGCTTCGTGGTTCATCTAGTAAAAGCAGGAACCAAAACTTACGATGACTTGACAAAGATCCTTGAAGGGCATTACTTTCCAAAGCCACTGATCATCATGGAATGGTTCAGGTTCCACTGAAGTCCAAAGATGTGCGGGTTAGGTTGATTGGCCAGGTTAAAAATTGCCCCTTAGAGTCCTGGGATGCGTAGGTTAGAGGGATTAGCGGGTAAATATGTGGGGTGGGATTGTGGTCGGTGCAGACTCGATGGGCCGAATGGCCTCCTTCTGCACTGTAGGGTTTCTATGATTTCTATGAAGGAATCAAGTGGGAGGCAAAGGTATTGCGCAATTTGTTGGTAGGTTGTTAGAAAATACTCTTTGAGATCGTCCAGTTTGTGGTCTTGAAAATGAGGCCATCCAAAGAAGATATCTTTAAAGAAAGCAGTGGAAATTGTAGTGTCAATGGAACTGACTGCTAAAGAGGATTCACAATTTGCAAGAATGAAGATCCACAAGTTGGGAACTGTTCATAAGAAGTCAAAACAGCAACAAGCATGTCATAGATATTCCAGACCGGGCCATTCAGCAAGTGAATTCTGGAGCAAGATAGTCAATGCATGAATTGTGGAAAAATGGCTCACATTGCAAAAGCTTGTTGGGCTAGGCCAGCTTCCCCGAGAAGGATATTCAGAAGAAGAATCTCGGTACCTTCAAGAAGAACAAATTGCATTCTACAAAAAGAATTTACAAGATGGAAGGAAAGAATTAGAACTGTGAAGAAGAAAATGTCCAGAAATATGATGAAGAGCTCCATCTGAATGTCTTATCCATACAAGGTCAATCACATAGATTCTGGGTGATTCTGAAGTTAAGTGGACAATCTATTAAAAGATAAAGCCACTATAGTCTGAGATGATCAAAGGCTGTTCTCCCCTTTGAGGAGGAGAGCTGGCTGGTGGTGATTTTAACCTGAGGATCACTAAACCTCAGGCGGGAGGCAAAGCTGAAAAGGTGGACCGTCATGAATAACTTCAGACAGTACCACTGTCTATTAGAATTGAGGTTGATACAGGTGCTGCTGTATCATTAATTCCTGAGATTATGTACCAACAAGAACGGAAGCATATTTCTTTCAAACCAACTAATGTGATTTTAAGGACACACACACACACGAGTCATTATGGTCAACGTAGAGTTGAATGGACAAACAGAGAAGTTGCCTTTCATAGAACATAGAACAGTACAGCACAGAACAGGCCCTTCCCCCCACGATGTTGTGCCGACCTTCATCTGAAACCAAGGTCAAGCTATCCCACTCCCTACCATTCCATGTGTTCTCCATGGTTGGGGAAGGTAAAGCTTAACTGGAGTGCTGTCAAAAGATTGGTCGATGCCAAAACAGACCTATAGCACCTTCTGGATAAATAAAAGTGTATTCGAAGAATGGGCTCAATGAAAGGCGTTCAAGATAAAGACTAATAGTCAACTAAAAGTCTCAGCAGGATAAGTGGTACATAGCAGTTACAGGGTTGGGATCTCTGTCTACACTTCCTGCTACCTCAGAAAAGCAGCCAGCATAATCAAGGACCCCACCTACGCCGGACATTCTCTCTTCGGTCTTCTTCCATCGGGGAAAAGATACAAAAGTCTGAGATCATGTACCAACCAACTCAACAGCTTCTTCCCTGCTGCCATCAGACTTTTGAATGGACCTACCTTATATTAAGCTGATCTTTCTCTACACCCTAGCTATGACTGTAACACTACATTCTGCACCCTCTCCTTTTGTTCTCCCCTATGTACTCTATGAATGGTATGCTTTGTATAACGTGCAAGAAACAATACATCGTCACGTGTACTGCGATAGTGAAATGATAAATCAAATCAACTCTCTCCAATGAAACCCGTCCTAGGGCAGGGCACAAGATTCTGCCCGATTATTACAAATTTCTTTTGGCAGTCTATTTGAAGCTTAAAATCTTCATGATTACTCTATTACACTTGTTACATGCAATTCTAATTTCCAGACCTGAACCGCTACCTAACGTAAGGGATGCCACTGCCTCTCGGACCAAAGTACCCAGCAATGTTTACACCTTGAACTCGAGCTTAACAGTTCTGAGCTGAAATCCCTCAGATGCTTGCACTTAATGCAGATGGGGTTGTCTGTGACTCCAGTGCTTTTCACAAACTCCCACATGCTGTAGCCCACCACGTGCCCAATGCTGCACTACTGTTCCAAGGGGGGTAATAAAATCCTGCCAACAGCGTTTTCTACCCCTTGTTGTTTCTTGGCCCCACCTAAATTGATTCTACATCTTAATTTCCTGAGCTAATATTTTTTATTCCACTGTATTTATCCCATCGTTTATTATCAAGGCCTATTCTTTTTGCATTCTGCCAGTCTCCTCTAAAAGTAAAGTTTTGTGGAATATTTAGTTCCCAACATTGGTCAATTTGGAACCACATCATCATAATGGCTATTATATTAAACCATAAGACCGTAAGACATAGGAGCAGAATTAGGCCACTCGGCCCATCGAGTCTGCTCCGCCATTCAATCATGGCTGATATTTTTCTCATCCCCATTCTCCTGCCTTTTCACCATAACCTCAGATCCCCTTATTAATCAAGAACCTATCTATCTCTGTCTTAAAGACACTCAATGACCCGGCCTCCACAGCCTCCTGCGGCAAAGAGTTCCACAGATTCACCACCCTCTGGCTGAAGAAATTCCTCCTCATCTCTGAGGTTCTGCCCCCGATTCTAGTTTTTCCTTCTAGTGGAAACATCCTCTCCATGTCCACTCTATCCAGGCCTCGCAGTATCCTCTAAGTTTCAATAAGATCCCGCCCTCATCCTTCTAAACTCCAACGACTACGGACCCAGAATTCTCAACCGTTCCTCATACGACTAGCTCTTCATTCCAGGGATCATTCTTGTGAACCTCCTCTGGACCCTTTCCAAGGTCAGCACATCCTTCCTTGGATATGGGGCCCAAAACTGCTCACAATATTCCAAATGGGGTCTGACCAGAGCCTTACACAGCCTCAGAAGTACATCCCTGCCCTTGTATTCTAGCCCTCTCGACACGAATGCTAACATTGCATTTGCCTTCCTAACTGCCGACTGAACCTGCACGTTAACATTGAGAATCTTGAACAATGACTCCCAAGTCCCTTTGTGTTTCTGATTTCCTAAGCATTTTCCCATTTAGAAAATAGTCTATGTCTTCATTCTTCCTTCCAAAGTGCATAACCTCACACTTTTCCACATTGTATTCCATCTGCCACTTCTTTGTCCACTCTCCTAAACTGTCCAAGTTCTTCTGCAGCCCCCCTGCTTCCTCAATACTACCTGTCCCATTCATTTATATAGAAACATATAAAATAGGTGCAGGAGTAGGCCATTCGGCCCTTTCAATGTGATCATGGCTGATCATGCACTTTCAGTATCTCACTCCTGCTTTCTCTCCATACCCCTTGATCCCTTTAGTCTCAAAGGCCACATCCAGCTCCCTCTTGAACATATCTAATGAACTGGCCCCAACAGCTTTCTGTGGTAGATGATTCCACAGGTTCACAACTCTCTGAGTGAAGAAATGTTTCCTCATCTCAGTCCTGAATGGCTTACCCCTTATTCTTAGACTGTGACTCCTAGTTCTGGACTTCTCCAACATCGGGAACATTCTTCCCACATCTAGCCTGTCCAGTCCCATTAGAATTTTATATGTTTCTATGAAATCCCCCCTCATTCTTCTAAATTCCTGTGAGTACAAGCCAGTCGATCCAGTCTCTCTTCATATGCCGTTCTGGGAATCAGTCTGGTGAACCTTCGATGGATTCCCTCAATAGCAAAAATGTCCTTCCTCAGACTAGGAGACCAAAAATGCACACAATACTCAAGATGTGGCCTCACCAAGACCCTGTATAACTGCAGCAAGACATCCTTGCTGCTATACTCCAATCCTCTTGCTATGAAGGCCAGCATGCCATTAGCTTTCCTCACCACCTGATGTTCAGAGTTCTCTACAATCCAAGGAATAGCCACAGTTGTAATGCAAAGACATTTTGCAGCAGTAGGCCATTACCTCGAGCTAGTTCCGCCATTCAGTGAGGTCATGGCTGATCTGCAACCTGGCTCCATTAATCTTCTTTTCTCCATATCTTTCATGTCCTTTTGTGATCAAAAGTCTTATCAACCTCAGTCTTAAAAACACCAGTTGACCCCCAGTGTCTTCAGCCTTTTATGGCAGAGGGTCCCAAATTTCCACTACCATTTGTGGGGAAGAGGTGTTTCCTGATTTTGCTGCTACATTGCCCGGCTCCAATTTTAAGCTGGTGCCCTCCTGAGCTTGGTTTCTCCACAGAGCAAATAGTTCCTTTCTCTCATGTCCCTTCATTAATTTAAAGGCCTCATTTAGATCACTCTCTATCTACGAAATTCAAAGGAATACAACCTAGTTTGTGCCACTTATAATTTAGCTCTGATAGCAAATTGTCAAAGTAAAACAGTCTCTGGAGTTGCCAGCTTTGTCATCAAAAGAAAAAAGTGGATGTGTCAGAATAGAAGTAGGGCAGGTGACAGCATCATGCCTTCAGTGCTGATATATCCCTGAATAATGGTAAAACTTAATTGAAAACAGAGACTAATGTCTGCAGATCATTCATCAAATGCAGGAACAATTAAATGGACTTCCAGCTTCCCAATCTGATCCTTGCCACCAGTTCACACTTCTCCTAATTGCTCGGTCTAACCCTATTCTCACTATTGCAAGTGCCAGTGTTGGTGTGAGTGCATGCTTCTCTTTCACAGCTGTTTTGAGCAGGCATCAACCTCTCCTGTTTACAAAGAAACTTCTGCCAAATGGGCACACATCACTCTTTTCATGATGAAGACAAAGTGCCAAGTGTTTGTTTATTTGGCCTACACTTTCCCCTCTGACAGCCGCCCCTAGTAAGCACACATTCACAGCCTGGATGAGATCGGGACAACTCGGTCTCTCTAACAACACTCTAGTCAATTCCTCATGTGTATGTTGTTCGGAAAAACAAATTCTTAAAGTAAATCCCCTCTCTGGAACATGAATTACAAATTTGCCTGGAATCAGTGAATTTATCCTGCGTGAATAACCAACTCCTCGAGTAGTCTTTTACTTTAAAAGATTGAATTATCCAACTTGAATTGACCAGCAAAGTAGGAATTCTGTGTTTGGAAAACAAGAAATTTAGAGCCCTAGGAAAAAACTATTATCGACAATGACAGCTACTTCACATGTCATAGGGAATGGAAGTCCCTTTGTATATTATACTGAACAGCAGACACTGAAATAAGAGGACAAGTAAGCCCGTGCAAAACCGAAGAGAATATTAGACCCTGTGCAGTGTAGGAAATCCCTTTTGGTTTGGGAGTTTTGCATTCTGGCATGGATAATAAACATCAATCCGATGATGCTCGTCGATGTAGAAGCAGCAAGTCTCATTGACAGCCGCACAAACTGCATGATCATACAGTCAGGGTTCAAAGTAACTGCAGCCAGTGGGCACATTCACCTCCAAAACACCAGTAACCCACAATAAAGACAGATGGAGTTATTGTCCCTTTAAGGGCAGCACAGCTGAAGAGGGTCATCTGGCTTGAGGGGCCAATTGGAACTGAGAGTGGGTAATCACCCCAGGGGGTGGAGCTCTCTGAAGTGTGCACCGTTTCATTGGCAACAAGGATAACACCGCTAACCTGTGAGCATCTGGTTTTAACTGAAGTTTGAAGAAAAAAGATACTCACCCGAATGCCAGTCTTTGAGCAAATAGACCCATTTGAGATGGTGTCAGACTGTGAGGAAAGGACATGGAGTGAGTGTGGATTGGCCGATACAGTTGGAAATTTAGAAATATACAGAGAAGAAATAAGAGAAAATAGCCCTCAGAAGTTAGAGCTGTGACCTTGAGTTTACAAAAAAGTGGAACTTAAGTTTGAAAAAAAGACATAGGGTGAGATTTTCCGGCCACGTTCGCCCCAAAACCGGAAAATCCTGCTCGAGGTCAACGGACATTTGCATAGTCTTTTGATCTCCCCCCTCCCACCTGCCCGCTCCAATCCCACGGCAGGCAGGCAAGATGGAAAAATTCCCCCCAAGGAGTTGCTGCAAAGTTTTTTTAAAAAAAAGTAGAGCACAGAAAGCAGTGCTTAAAGAGAGAGAAATTCCCAAAGGACCTGCAGCTAGTTCTTAAAAAGCGTATATCATTAAGAGGCTGAAACAGACAGTCTCCCAATCTGAGCAGAGCCTGTGGGGGCTTTTGGTCGCAGTCCCTGCACTGAGGGACTTCCAGCAGCAAAGCTCTGATTTGAAGGGCAGCAGGGGAGAGAAGTCCCCAACCTGTTTTTAAAAGTAAAATGAGTAAAACAAGTTTTAAAAATGGCCCATGGACCTTGAAAACGGCGAATCTCCAAAAAAAGGGCACATTAAAAAGAAGGGAAAGACTCTGGAATTGCCCTGGGGAAAGAAAGGGCTGCAGAGATTGTTGGAGGAGCTTTCCATAGAGAAGTAAAATTTTAAAAGCTTAAGAGTTCAAAGGAGGAGCAGTAGGTTCCCCCCAAAACTTCAAATGCATGGGACAGTTTTTAAAGAGTTGATAGCCTTAAAACGTTATTACATTTAAACTGGCAATACATTTAATGCAGCAATCACAAGAAAGAACAGGAAGCAATGGACAGGGAAAGTTGACTGGACAACATGGCGGCACAGTGGTTAGCACTGCTGCCTCACAGCGCCAGGGACCCGGCTTGGGTCACTGTCTGTGCGGAGTCTGCACATTCTCCCCGTGTCTGCGTGGGCTTCCTCCGGGTGCTCCGCTTTCCTCCCATAGTCCAAAGGACATGCTGGTTAGGTGCATTGGCCATGCTAAATTCTCCCTCAGTGTACCCGAAAAGGGGCCGGAGTGTGACGACCATGGGATTTTCCCAGTAACTTCATTGCAGCGTTAATGTAAGCCTACTTGTGACACTAATAAATAAACTTTTAAACTTTAAAATAGAGGGCAATTCTCAAAAAAGGTCCATAAACAATGCAAGACCTTAGAGGAGCCTATAATTCCCCAAAGAAGAGGCAATGTCAGACCTACCTGTGACACTAATAAACGTTAAACTCAAAGGATGAAACTGGGAGAATAAAAAACTGTAAAAAAATTTACAAAATGAACGTAAGGAGAAGGAGAACTAAATGAGATAATGGAGAATAAATTGATTTCTGTGGAAAAAAGCAACTAGAAAATGAGAACAAGCCCAATGAAGAATTGAATCAGGAGAATAAGAGCTTGAAGGAAGCTGACAATGAGAAATTAACTTGAGGTAAAAACATTGAAATTGACAGCAGCATCAGCAATTCAGACAGAGAAAGAAACCGGGATACAAGTTTAAAAAAAGTTTTATTCATTGGTCACAATTAGGCTAACGTTAACACTACAATGAAATTACTGTGAAAATCCCCTAGATCACGTGCCAGAACAAGATTGCTGAATTGGCCATGCGAATGGAAAAGCAGCAAGCCTGCATGGAAGAACTCCATGCAAGACAATATTGGAACTGTACATAGTTAAAGCCTACTAATAAAAGTATTTATGTTTGGACACACAAGTCTAAAGATCTCATTAATGAGCCATCAAGAAATGTTTTTGAACCTGTAGGCACCAAAGTACCTGATCAATCTGTTACAGACATAACTGATGTTTGCGTGGAAGCAAGTAGTGATGAACTGCCTGTGTCAGAAGAGGTACCTGTTATTTGCAGTTCCTATTAATGTCGATCCTGTAGAAGTATCTCAGATGTGGAGATGCCGTGTACTGTTTTCTAGGATTCGCATTCTAATCAGTATTCTGCAACTTGATTTTGTCTGTTTGCACTGTTTGAGAGCACATTTCCACTCCATCTGACGAAGGAGCAGTGCTCCAAAAGCTTATGGTATTTGCTACCAAATAAACCTGTTGGACTTTAACCTGGTGTTGTGAGACTTCTTATTGAAGTATCACAGACCAGAGAATTACACAGTTCGACAAGAAACAGAAAATCACCTCAAAGACTCAATTTATACTTGTCCAGCTGATGTGTATAATGGTTCATTGGAATTAGGCTTGAGTAACTTAGTTTTGAAGATTCTATAAAAGAATTAAAGGGAGAGGGATGTGGTATGTGTTCCTTTAAGGGCAGTGCAGCAGATGAAAGTCACCGGGCCTGAGGGACTAATTGGGATTGAGAATGAGTAATCACCCCAGGAAGCGGAGTTCTCTCTTAGACAGAAGACTTGCAGAAGCCATGAAGTGACTGAGGGCAGCAGGTTTGCAGTCATGTAGTAACATTACCTTCTGCAAATTCAAGAAAGGTCACCCCTGTTTCACAAGTGAAGGCTCCTCCAGTCCGTGCATGAAAAATTGCAGGTGCGGGGATTGCAAAAATAATATGCAGTTTAATTGGAAGAACAGCGAGCAAGTGTGGGAACAGAATCTATGAGGAGCTGCTCTTCCAATCACAAATTCTGTCCCTCCATGCTGGCTGCTCCTCCAGCGACAGGAACCCCACCCTGCACTGGCTGCTCATCCAGACAGAAACTATGATTGGTGGAGCAGCAAGGTTGGGAGATAACGAAACTGCCCTTGGGGATAATTCTCCCAAAAAAGTTCTAAGTGCCGAATTTGTGTGAAAACTGGAGTAACTCTTGCTGTTTTTATAGCGGGATTTTCAAAATGAATCTCTCACACTCTGAGCAATGCAGTGTGCCTCAGGGAGATTCATGCTGAACATCAGGGGGCGGGGCCTAATCCTGTCACAGAGGTCGGCAGCATTGCGCTGAGTGGGCTACTGCGCATGTACCGATCTTTCAGAGCGGAGATTGACGCATGCACAGTGGCCCCACACTGCCAGCCTCCGCGACCCCGCATCACTGCCCCTCCATCCCTCCGGGACCTCTCCAGGCCAGCCCTGATGTTCGCCATCCCCCTTCTCCCACCAGTGCTGATGTTTCTCCGCCTGCCCCCCCCCCCCAGTCCTCCAACCTGGTTGGCAAGCCCCGATCTCCTCTTCCCTCCCTCTGCCACCGACCCCTATGAGGGGTGGGCAGCAGGACGCCCCCGCCCCCACCTATTGCCCTCCCTATAGCCCCCTGCCCCCCTTGGCCCAATGCCTGGAGGGCAGTGCCAAGGTACTCCTTGGACATTGCTACTTTGTCCATTAGGTAGTGCCAGCATGGCACCCTGGCATTGCCAGGCTGATAATTCCCAGGGGGCACTGGGAATTATCCCCGACCTCCTGTGGGGGCCTCCATGGCCTCTGTCCCCTCCAGCGGGGTCGGACCGCCCCTTACCCGTTGGTGGGGATCAGGAGTAAATCCCACTGGAGTGAACCAGTGGGAGTGAACCAGCAGGAGGTAGACGCTAAAACCTCTGCTTAATGGAAAGTAAATTGAGATTTAGATCAGCTCCGCATGGAGCTGATGACTCCAAAAACCTGGAGCTGGAGAAGCGCGGAGGCTGCGGTTTTGGAAGAATAGCCCCCATTATCTTCAACAATGCCCCAGTTTGACTTGAACGTTCTGCAGTTCCTGAAAATTAGACAATCAGACCAAGTCGTTGCATAAAGTTAAATCTAACGGGATCCAGGGTGAGGTATCTAAATGGATACAAAATTGGCTTCTTGACAGAAGCCAGAGCATGGTTGTACAGAGTTGTTTTCAAACTGGGGGGCCTGTGACCAGCGGATCAGTGCTGGGCCCACTGTTATTTGTCATTTATATTAATGATTTGGATGAGAATATAGGGGGCATGGTTAGTAAGTTTGCAGATGACACCAAGATTGGTGGTATGGTGAACAGTGAGGAAGGTTATCTCCAATTGCAGCGGGATCTTGATCAATTGGGCCAGTGGGCTGACGAATGGCAGATGGAGTTTAATTTAGATAAATGCGAGGTGATGCATTTTGGTAGATTGAACCAGGGCAGGACTTACTCAGTTAATGGTAGGGCGTTGGGGAGAGTTACAGAATAAAGAGATCTAGGGGTACATGTTCATAGCTCCTTGAAAGTGGAGTCACAGGCGGACAGAGTGGTGAAGAAGGCATTCGGCATGCTTGGTTTCATCGGTCAGAACATTGAATACAGGAGATGGGACGTCTTGTTGAAGTTGTACAAGACATTGGTAAGGCCACACTTGGAATACTGTGTGCAATTCTGGTCACCCTATTATAGAAAGGATATTATTAAACTAGAAAGAGTGCAGAAAAGATTTACTAGGATGCTACCGGGACTTGATGGATTGAGTTCTAAGGAGAGGCTGAATAGACTGGGACTTTTCTCTCTGGAGCGTAGGAGGCTGAGGGGTGACCTCATAGAGGTCTATAAAATAATGAGGGGCACAGACAAGGTAGATAGTCAATATCTTTTCCCAAAAATAGGGGGGTCTAAAACTAGAGGGCATAGGTTTAAGGTGAGAGGGGAGAGATACAAAAGTTGTCCAGAGGGGTAATTTTTTCACACAGAGGGTGGTAAGTCTAGAACAAGCTGCCAGAGGTAGTAGTAGAGGCAGGTACAATTTTATCTTTTAAAAAGCATTTAGATAGTTACATGGGTACGATGGGTATAGAGGGATACGGGCCAAATGTGGGCAATTGGGATTGGCTTATGGGTTTTAAAAAAATAAGGGCAGCATGGACAAGTTGGGCCGAAGGACCTGTTTCCATGCTGTAAACCTCTATGACTCTAAGTCGAAATTTTGACAACTTCCTGAACTGAGACAGTGTCTCGGGAGAAAAGCAGCAAAAAGAATGAAGGGAGGCGACCAGAAATGATGACTATGTGGGGGGTAGGATTAGTAAATTTGCGGATGACACAAAGATTGGACGGGTGGTTAACAGTGAGGCGGAGTGTCTTGGGCTACAAGAAGATACGGATGGAATTGTCAAATGGGCAGATAAGTGGCAGATGGAATTTAACCCTGAAAAGTGTGAGGTAATACACTTTGGAAGGAGTAATTGGACAAGAAAGTCCTCAATGAATGGTAGCACACTAGGAAGTTCTGTGGAACAAAGGGACCTTGGCGTGTTTGTCCACAGATCTGTGAAGACGGGAGGGCATGTTAGTAGGGTGTTGAAAAGGGACACTTGCCTTTATCAATCGAGGCATAGATTACAAAAGCAGGGTGTTGTATAGAACTTTGGTGAGGCCACAGCTAAAGTACAGTATCCAGTTCTGGTTGCCGCATTATCGGAAGGATGTGATTGCACTAGAGGGGGTGAAGTGGAGATTCACCACGATGCTGCTTGGGATGGAACATTTAAGGTTATGAAGAGAGGTTGTGTAGACTTGGGTTGTTTTCGTTGGAGCAGAGAACCATGGGTGAACAGGGATAATGATGTGGAGATGCCGGCGTTGGACTGGGGTAAACACACTACGCCCACAGTTGCGTGGACCTGCAGAGTTTCACTGGCTGTCTTGTCTGGAGACAATACACATCTTTTTAGCCTGTCTTGATGCTCTCTCCACTCACATTGTTTCGTCTCTTAAAGACTTGATTAGTTGTAAGTATTCGCATTCCAACCATTATTCATGTAAATTGAGTCTGTGTCTTTATAAACTCTGTTTGTGAACAGAATTCCCACTCACCTGAAGAAGGGGCTTAGAGCTTCGAAAGCTTGTGTGGCTTTTGCTACCAAATAAACCTGTTGGACTTTAACCTGGTGTTGTTAAACTTCTTACTGTGAACAGGGATAAACACAGTAAGAAGTTTAACAACACCCAGCTTTAACCTGGTGTTGTTAAACTTCTTACTGTGTTTACCCCAGTCCAACGCCGGCATCTCCACATCATGAACAGGGATATCCACTGCTTGCTGAAGTCGAGGTCTTAGGTATTCAAGTCAGGCGACCCTGACCTATACAAGAAAGCCAGATACAATCTAAGGAGATCCATCAAAGATGCCAAAAGACAGTACCGGACCAAGCTAAAGTCCCAGGCTAGCTACACGGACCCCCGCCGACTATGGCAAGGTCTGCAAGGCTACAAGATGAAGGCATGTAAAATCGCCGGCTCCAAAACACCCCTCCCTGATGACTTCAATGCCTTCCACATCTGCTTTAAGCAAGAGATCAGCACTCCATCCTGGAAGCCTCAGATGAACCTGTACCTCAGTCACCATTGCAGATGTCAGAGCCGCTTTCTCGAAGGTCAACCCACAGAAAGTGACTGGCCTGGATGGGGTCCGGATGAGCACTCAGATCCTACGCGGATCAGCTGGCGGGGGTATTCATAGACATCTTTAACCTCTCTTCACAACAATCTGAGGTCCCTATCTGCTTCAAGAAGACGACCATCATCCCAGTACCAAAGAAAAGCCAAACAGCGTGCCTTAATGACTATCGTCCGGTGGCTCTGACATCCATCATTATGAAGTGCTTCAAAAGTTAGTCATGGCATGAATCAATTCCAGCCTCCCGGACTGCCTGGATCCACTACAGTTCGTCTACCGCTGCAACAGATCCACAGCAGACGCTGCACTCAACCCTGGAAACCTAGATAACAAGGACACCTATGTCAGACTCCTATTTATTGACTACAGCTCAGCCTTCAACACTATTATTCCCACGAAACTCATCTCCAAGCTCCGTGGCCTGGGCCTTGACACCTCCCTCTGCAACTGAACTTCCTAACCCACAAACCACAATCAGTAAGGATAGGCAACAACACCTCCTTCGCGATCATCCTCAACACCGGTGCCCCACAAGGCTGTGTTCTCAGCCCCCTACTATACTCCTTATACACCTGTGACTGTGTGGCCAAATTCCCCTCCAACTTGATTTTCAAGTTTGCTGACGACACCACCGTAGTCTCAAACAATAACGAGACAGAGTATGGTAATGAGACAAAATGAAGGAAATTGTCATCAATTTCAGAAAGCGTAGTGGAGAACATGGCCCAGTCTACATCAGGGTACGAAATAGAAATGGTCAAAAGTTTCAAGTGTTTAGGTGTCCAGATCACCAACAACCTGTCCGGGTCCTCCCATGCCGACACTATAGTTAAGAAAGCCCACCAATGCCTCTACTTTCTCAGAAGACTAAGTTTGGCATGTCAGCTACGACTCTCATCAACCTTTACAGATGCACCATAGAAAGCATTCTTTCTGGTTGTATCACAGCTTGGTATGGCTCCTGCTCTGCCCAAGACCTACAAAAGGTCATGAATGTAGCCCAATCCATCACGCAAACCAACCTCCCAGCCATTGACTCTGTCCACACTTCCCGCAAAGCAGCCAGGGTAATTAAGGACCCTACGCACCCCGGACATTCTCTCTTCCACCTTCCTCTGTTGGGAAAAAGATAGAAATGTCTGAGGTCACGCACCAACCGATTCAAGAACAGCTTCTTCCCTGCTGCCATCAGGCTTTTGAATGGACTTACCTCGCATTAGGTTGATCTTTCTCTACACCCTAGCTATGACTGTAACACTGCATTCTGCACTCTATCGTTTCCTTCTCTATGAACGGTATGCTTTGTCTGTATAGCACGCAGGAAACCATACTTTTCACCGTATGTTAATACATCTGACAATAATAAATCAAATCAAATCAAAAGAAGAGTGAAGGGTGACCTGATCGAGATGTACAAGATTATGAGACATGGACAGAGTGGATAAGAAGCAGCTGTTCCGCTTAGTTAAAGGGTCAGTGACGAGGGGCATAGGCTCAAGGTAAGGGTCAGGAGGTTTAGGGGGGACATGAGGAAAATTATTTTTTCCTAGAGGGTGGTGAGGGTCTGAAATGTGCTGCCTCGGAGAGTGGTGGAGGTGGGATGCCTCACATCCTTTAAAAAATGTCTGAATGAGCACTTGGCACATCATAACATTCAGGGCTATGGACCAAGTGCTGGCAGATGGGATTAGGTGGGAGTTCAGGTGTTTCTCATGTGTCGGTGTGAACTCAATAGGTGGAAGGGCCTCTTCTGGGCTGTATGATTCTATGAAACCCAGGAAGGAGGCCAGGCGCAGGCCCGGAAACCCCGCCTGTACCGAGAACCAGGGCAGCAACCAGCAGAGGGTCCATCACATTTTAATTTGATGTGGTGGGTGGAGACTGGGAAGGCAGTGAGAAACGAGGATAGAACATAGAAAAAATACAGCACAAACAGGCCCTTCGGCCCACAAGTTGCGCCGGTCATGTCCTTACGTACCTAGGCTTATATATAGGCTTACCTATAACCCTCAATCCTATTAAATCCCATGTACTCATCCAGAAGTCTCTTAAAAGACCCTATCGAGTTTGCCTCCACTACCACTGACAGCAGCCAATTCCACTCACCCACCACCCTCTGAGTGAAAAACTTTTCCCTGACATCTCCTCTGTACCTACTCCCCAGCACCTTAAACCTGTGTCCTCTCGTAGCAGCCATTTCAGCCCTGGGAAAAAGCCTCCAAGAATCCACCCGATCTATACCTCTCAACATCTTGTACACCTCTATCAGGTCACCTCTCATCCTTTGTCTCCCCAAGGAGAAAAGACCGAGATCCCTCAACCTATCCGCATAAGGCATGCCAACCAATCCAGGCAACATCCTTGTAAATCTTCTCTGCACCCTTTCAATCATTTCCACATCCCTCCTGTAATGAGGTGACCAGAACTGAGCACAGTACTCCAAGTGGGGTCTGACGAGGGTCTTATAAAGCTGCATTATTATCCCCGGACTCCTAAACTCAATCCCTCGATTGATAAAGGCCAGCACACCATACGCCTTCTTAACCACCTCCTCTACCTGCGAAGCAGATTTGAGAGTCCTATGGACCCGGACCCCAAGGTCCTTCTGATCCTCTACACTGCTAAGAGTCTTACCCTTGATATTATACTCCTTCATCCCATTTGACCTGCCAAAATGAATCACTACACATTTATCTGGCTTGAAGTCCATCTGCCACTTCTCCGCCCAGTCTTGCATCCTATCTATGCTTGCTTCTGACATTGCAGCTTCTGACATCCCTCCAAACTATCCACAACACCACCAACCTTCGTGTCGTCGGCAAACTTACCAACCCATCCCTCCACTTCCTCATCCAGGTCATTTATGAAAATGACAAACAGCAAGGGTCCCAGAACAGAGCCCTGGGTCACACCACTGGTGACCGACCTCCATTTAGAAAAAGACCCACTCTCTGCCTTCTGCAGGCAAGCCAGTTCTGGATCCACAGGGCAACAGACCCTTGTGATAGAACCATGCAGATTCATTTGGTCTTTTAACTAAACTAAGCTGATTTCAGTTTCATTCCATCAGATAGTTGGAATTTGAGGTGAATCTGATCTTTGTTTATTATTATAAATTTGGAAATGTATTTGGACAATGAATAAAGACGTGGCAGGGCTCATGGTTGGTGAAACCTTTGCTGAAGCATGATGTACATAATCCAGCAAGGTCATGTCCTGTTGTTAGTATTGCATGGACTTCATCCTGTATTACATATACTAACTGCATGAAAAACAGAAATGTTGAGGTCAGTTTAAGTTTATTTATTAGTGTCACAAGTAGGCTTCCATTAACACTGCAATGAAATTACTGTGAAAATCCCTAGTTTGGTGATTTTATACAAATGCATTGGTCCATGATCTTGACAGTAATGGAAGATAAAGAAAGGGGGCAGCACGGTGGCACAGTGTTTAGCACTGCTGCCTCACAGCGTCAGGAGCCCGGGTTCATTTCCGACTGGGTCACTGTCTGTGTGGTGTCTGCACATTCTTCCTGTGTCTGCGTGGGTTTCAACAGATGCTCCGGTTTCCTCCCACAGTCCAAAGATGTGCAGGTTAGGTTGACTGGCCATGCTAAATTGCCCCTTAGTGTCAGGGGGATTAGCAGGGTAAATATGTGGGGTTATGGCAATAGGGCCTGGGTGGGATTGTGGACGGTGCAGACTCGATGGGCTGAATGGCCTCCTTCTGCACTGTAGGGATTCTATGATTCTATGAAAGGGAAACTTAATGTGAGCTGAAAGTATTTGTTACTTTTGGTGATAATGAAAACTTTCATTTCAAACAAAACTGCTGTTACTCACTTTCCATATGTTTTCTCTTCTGGTTTTGTTTGAGTCATGACTGCACAAGCTATATATTGCCAAGTAAAGGTGTCACTTTGCAAAATAAGTTTATAATCTAGCATTGATGCATGGTTAGCATACTATTATCTGATTAATCCTTGTCTTGAGATTGGATGAGCTATACAAAAAAACAATACAGCACAGGAACAGGCCCTTCAGCACACCAAGCCTGCGCCGATACACACTTTCTATCGCTCTGTTTGCCTCCCATTTATGTGTCTATCAAAACATCCCTTGAATTTTGCTAATGTGCCTGCTTCCACCACCTCCACTGGCAGTGCATTCCAGGCACCCACCACCCTCTGTGTGAAAACCTTTCCCCATTCCTCTCCCCTAAACTTAACCACTCTCGACAACCACAGATGCCTGAAGATTGGAAGGTGGCAAATGTTATGCCTTTGTTTAAGAAGGGCTGCAGGGAAAAGCCTGGGAACTATAGGCCAGTGAGCCTAATGTCTGTAGTGGGTAAGTTTTTAGAAGGTGTTCTGAGAGACAGGATCCACTGGCACTTTGAGAGGCAAGGACTGATTAGGGACAGTCAACATGGCCTTGCGAGTGGAAAACTATGAATCATGAATTTGATTGAGTTTTTTGAAAGGGTAACCAAGAAGGTATATGAGGGCAGTGGGTTGTTTTCGTTGGAGCAGTGAAGACCAGACCAAGATGTACAAGATTATGAGAAACATGGACAGAGTGGATGAGGAGCAGCTGTTCTGTTTAGTTGAAGGATCAGTCATGAGGGGACATGGTTCAAGGTGAGGGTCAGGAGGTTTAGGGGGGATGTGAGGAAAATCTTTTTTACCCAGAGGATGGTGATGGTCTGGAATGTGCTGACTGGAAGTAAAAACTACCTGGATGAGCACTTGGTGCATCGTAATATTCAGGGCTAATGGGCTAAGTGCTGGCAGAAGGGATTAGGTGAGAGTTCAGGTGTTTCTAATGTGTCAGTGCAGACTTGATGGGCCGAAGGGCCTCTTCTGATTATCAGGGTTAAACTACATTTGCCATTTTTCAGCCCAACTCTGCATCCTATCTATATCTCTTTGCAGCCGACAACAGCCCTCCACATCAGCCATTAGCATCATTAAGGGAGATTAAGACTTGTGAAGGTTTTCCTTTGTTTGAAGTTAACTGGAACACTCACTGTCTCTGTGGCCATTGTTACTTTGAAACTGCTCCAAGGCATCAGGTGAGCAGCTGGAGACACGTTGTTAACTCAGCAATTTCCCATTTTTAACAGCACAAGAAAGAATTTAGCTGATCTTTCTCTGCACCCTAGCTATGACTATATTCTATATTTGCTATATTCTGCACCCTTTCCTTTCCTTCTCCCCATGTACTCTATGAATAATATGCTTTGTCTGTATAGCGTGCAAAAAACAATACTTTTCACTGTATCACAATACATGACAATAATAAATCAAATCAAATCAAATTTGACTTCATAAAGTAATCCAGCTGATGAATATATTTTTTCCATCACACCTCAACCGTGAAAATTTGCACATTTTGCAACAGCGTCACCAAGTAGAACGCCCCAAAGTGTGACAAGCAATAATAAAAAATAGCACACCTGAGGGGCGGATTGGTGAAATATTGGTGAGATCAAGTTCCAAAGTGGGATTGATGGCTTTCTGAAACAGCCTTGTTTTTGGTTTGGAATATCTTGAGGTGGGACAATAAATAGATGTATTTTACCTTATAGTGCACATGTCAGTCTGCTGTTATATATTTTTGGTAACTTAAAAAAGTATTGCTTCCCCCCAACCCCCATGCTTCTTCCCTGACTTGCCTACACCCAACAATGCTCCCACACACTCTTCACAAGTTATTGCAAAGCAATCTGGTGTGAAGTGTCTATTTGATTATTTCCCTTCCTTCATACTGTCCCATGTCTGACCCAGCTGAAGTGAACCAACTCAACAAAGACTAAGAATTATAGTTCTGTGTACTACACTGTGCACTAAGCCCCAGTGTCATTGTGCCATCTCCACTAACAATTTCTCTCTTTTACCTGTATGTTTTAGCTTTGGGAAGCGCAGAAGATTCGACAGGTAAATGTTTCTTCTTTCTGTAATTGTGAAGTATTGCACCACTTTCTCAATAATGCCATCTCCTACAGTTGTATTATGTGAAATATTTTAACGTGTTTTGTGTTAGTTCATGTTTCATCATTCTTTGTGAGCCCTGTTCTGTTAGACTAATTGAGGAAGTGGTTTATCAGTCTCTGACTTGCATTCTCTATGGGAAAGTGTTGCTGACAGTAGCTTGGTTTAACTGAATATTTTAGAAACTAAATTTATCCAGAACTTGAACTCTGCTTCCATGTTAAATTGTTGGATTATTGGGTGAATAATCCAGAGAATATAGATCTCACCACAATGGATTGAAAAATTTATTTTAGTGTGAAACAATGGTTTGGAAATAAAAACAAACAAAAGTGACCATGAAGCTGTTGGATTGTTGTAAGATATCCATCGGTTCACTAATATTCTTCAGGGAAGAAAACCAGCCAGTCTGGGCTTCGATGTGATCCCACTCGCCATTCAACATGGCTTATTCTTAACTGCCCTCTGAAGTGGTCTGTCAAGTCACTGAGTTGTACCCAAGGCAGCTTGGGATGGGCAGTAAATACCAACCTTGTGCCCACATCCCAAGAATAAATTTTTTAAAATGTGGAAAGGCTTTTTGAATTCCTCAGGTTAGGTACATCAATTTTTTTCAGGATAATTCCTCAGAGTTGTGTGCTAGGCCCAAACATCTTCAGCTGCTTCATCAATGACTTTTCCGCCACAATGAGGTTAGAAGTGGGAGTGTTTGTTGATGATTGCACAATGTTCAGCACCATTCATGACTCATCAGATACTGAAGCAATCCATGTCCATATGTAGCAAGACCTGGACATATTCAGGCTTGGGTTGAGAAGTGGCAAGCGACAATTGCACCACTGCACGCCTCTCTCCACTCTACCTGATGAAGGAACGGCGCTTCGAAAGCTTGTGATTTCAAATAAACCCGTTGGACTATAACCTGGTGTCGTGTGACCTCTCATCTTGACCAGCATACAATGGCAGCAATATGTACCATCTACGAGATACACTGCAGAAACTCACAGAGGCTCCTTTGACAGTAGCTACCAAATGCACGGCCTCCAACAAGGACAGCAAATACGTAGGAACTTCCCAATCTTCAGATTCCCCTCCAAGCCACACACCATCCTGACTTGCAACCATATCGCCGTTCCTTCACTGTTCTGGGTCAAAATCCTGAAATTCCCTCCCCAACAGCACAGTTACAACACAGTGGGCAATAAATGCTGGTCGAGTATCCCATTGTGACCAGCATCCCATGGACGAATACATTTTAAAAAAGAGAAGTTTCTTCATTATTTCCCCGCCTACCTCCCCCGCCCATGCCATGATTCTAGGCCATGAACTCTTGTGTCAAGGATGATGTGCCATTTCAGAGGGCAGTTAAGAGTCAACCACATTGCTGTGGGTTTGGAGTCACATGTAGACCAGACCTGGTAAGAATGGCAGATTTCTCTCAAAAAAAGCAATTTTGTTTTGGATAAGAATCAATGATAGTTTTACGGGCACCATTACTGCCTTACATTTCCAGATTTTTTGTTAATTGAATTTAAATTCCACGGGCTGCTGTGGTGGGATTTGAATCCATGACTCCAGAGCATTAGCCTGGGCCTCAGGATTACTAGCCCAACAGCATCATTACGCCATCATCTCCCCCATATTGAACAATGTCTAATAAAGCAAACCTTTTCTTTTGATTTGCTTTCAGGCTGTTTTGCACCCGGACACCAACGAGAAAATTTTGATGCCATTCAGGATGTCAGGTATATTTTTTTTGAAGATTTGTAACAGCTATTTCTGTTCTTGCCCCTCATTTTTCAATTCCTTTTCCTACTGTGCCACACTCTATTCTGCCCCCGAGGGCACAGCCTTTCTGTCAGTGGCGTTCTTCCAAGATGTGTGAGAGCAGGTTGATTTGATCAGGTTCAAACCCTCTCTCAGCCCCCCTTCCAAAGAGGAAACAGCCAGTTAACCCCTCCAGCCTGTTCCAGCACCCTGGTCAATCCGTGAACTAACTACATATACCTCCCTTTGCCCCATATCCTGTAATAACTGGCACCTGTGAATGGAAATCTATTTTGATTTAACGAACAAAGAACAATACAGCACAGGAACAGGCCCTTCGGCCCTCCAAGCCTGCGCCGCTCATGTGCCCAACTAGACCATTCGTTTGTATCCCTCTATTCCCAGTCTGTTCATGTGGCTATCTAAACGATCCCAGCGGGTCCGCCTCAATCACCTTGCTTGGCAGTGCATTCCAGGCCCCCACCACCCTCTGTGTAAAATACGTCCCCCTGACATCTGTGTTGAACCTTGCCCCCCTCACCTTGAACCCGTGACCCCTTGTGTTCGTCACCTCAGTCCTGGGAAAAAGCTTCCCACTGTTCACCCTATCTATGCCCTTCATTATTTTATACACCTCTATTAGGTCGCCCCTCATCCTCAGTCTTTCCAGGGAGAACAACCCCAGTTTACCCAATCTCTCCTCATAGCTAAGCCCCTCCATACCAGGCAACATCCTGGTAAACCTTTTCTGTACTCTCTCCAAAGCCTGCACGTCCTTCTGGTAGTGTGGCGACCAGAACTGGACGCAGTATTCCAAATGTGGCCTAACCATCGTTCTATACAGCTGCAACATCATATGCCAACTTTTATATTCTATGCCCCGTCCAATAAAGGCAAGCATGCCATATGCCTTCTTGACCACCCTCTCCACCTGTGCTGCCACCTTTAAGGATCTGTGGACTTGTACACCCAGGTCCCTCTGTGTGTCTATACTCCTGATGGTTCTGCCATTTATTGTATAGCTCCCCCTTACATTAGATCTACCGAAATGCATCACTTTGCATTTATCTGGATTAAATTCCATCTGCCATTTCTCCGCCCAATGTTCCAGCCTATCTATATCCTGCTGTATTCTCTGACAATGTTCATCACTATCCGCAACTCCAGCAATCTTTGTGTCGTCCTCAAACTTACTGATCACACCAGCTACATCTTCCTCCAAATCATTTATATATATCACAAACAGCAGAGGTCCCAGTACAGAGCCCTGCGGAACACCACTAGTCACAGACCTCCAACCGGAAAAAGACCCCTCCACTGTTAGCCTCTGTCTTCTATGGCTAAGCCAGTTCTCCACCCATCTAGCTAGCTCACCTTTTATCCCGTGAGATTTAACCTTTTGCACCAGCCTGCCACGAGGGACCATTTCCATTTTAAAGTTAACAATTGATCTCCATTAGACCATAAAAGAGAGTAGAATTAGGTCATTCGACCCATTGAGTCAACCCATTCAATCATGGCTGATATGATTCTCATCCCCATTCTCCTGCCTTCTCCCTGTAACCCTTGATCCCCTTATTGATCAAGAACCTATCTATCTCTGTCTTAAAGACACTCAATGACCTGGCCTCCACAACCCTCTGTGGCAATGAGTTCCCCAGATTCACCACTCTCTGGCTGAAGAAATTCCTCCTCAGCTCAGTTTTAAAGGAGCGTCCCTTCACTCTGAGGTTGTGTCCTTGAGTTCTAGTCTCTCCCATTAGTGGAAACATCCTCTTCACGTCCACTCTAGGCCTCTCAGTATTCTGTAAGTTTCAATTAGATCCCCCCCCCCACATCCTTCTAAACTCCATCGAGTATAGACCCAGACTCCTCAACCACTCCTCATATGACAAACCATTCATTTCCTGGGATCATTCTTGTGAACCTGTCTGGACCCCCTTCACGGAATGGGGCCCAAAACTTCCTTAGATATGGGGCCCAAAACCGCTCACAATATTCCAAATGGGGTCTGACCAGAGCCTTATACAGCTTCAGCAGTACATCCCTGCTCTTGTATTCTAGCCCTCTAGAAATGAATGCTAACATTGAATTTGCCTTCCTAACTGCCAACTGAACCTGCATGTTAACCTTAAAAGAGTCCTGAACCAGGACTCCCAAGTCCCTTTGTGTTTCAATTGTTTGTGAAAGAACAAAGAACAATACAGCACAGGAACAGGCCCTTCGGCCCACTAAGCCTGCACCAATACGCAGTTTCTATCCCTCTGTTCGCTTCCCATTCATGTGTCAATCAAGATACACCTTGAAGGTTACTAGCATGCCTGCTTCCACCACCCCCGCTGGCAGTGCATTCCAGGCATCCACCACCCTCTGTGTGAAAATCTTCCCCTGTATGTTTCCCCTAAATTTACCACCTCTCACTGTAAACCTTTGGCCTCTTGTAGTTGAACCTTCCACCCTGGGAAAAAGCCTCTGACTACCCATCCTATCTATGCCTAGAGTTCTAAACTACTACCAAATGTCTTGTATATAGAAGTGTTTCCTAATCGACTTCTGAAAGGCTGAAATGTTAGACTATGCCTCCTAGTCCTAGATTGCTCAACCAGCAAGAATAGTTTTGTGCAAATTACCCTATCTGTTCCCCTTAAGAGCTGGAAAACATGGCTTGCTTCCCCCTCCCCACCACTGACCCACAAAATAGCATGGATCAGGATCAGGCCGAGCACACACAATGATCATTTCTCCACACCATACTCAGAGATGCTAATCTGTGCTGGGCTAGCCAATCTGTACTCACTTAACCATAGATTCATAGAATCCCTACAGTGCAGGAGACCATTCAGCCTATCGAGTCTGCACTGACTCTTACCCAGACTTACCCTGAAACTCCACGTATTTACCTCGCTAATCCCCCTAACCTATATGTCTTGGGACACTAAGGGCAAATTTAGCATAGCCAATCGACTTAACCTACACATCTTTGGAGTGTGGGAGGAAACTGGAGCACCTGGTGGAAACCTAAGCAGACGCGAGGAGAACATCCAAACTTCATACAGACAGACACCCAAGGCCAGTATTGAACCTGGGTCCATGGTGCTGTGAGGCAGCAGTGCTAACCACTGTGCCACCTTGCTGACCAGGCTATTTCACTGTGAGGATAAAGTTTAAAGTTTTAAAGTTTATTTATTAGTCACAAGTAAGGCTTACATTAACACTGCAATGAACTTACTGTGAAATTCCCCTAGTCGCCACATTCCGGCGCCTGTTCGGGTCAATGCACCTAACTAACATCACGTCTTTCAGAATGTGGGAGGAAACCGGAGCACCCGGAGGAAACCCACGCAGACACGGGGAGAACATACACACTCCACAGACAGTCACCCAAGCCAGGAGTCGAACCTGGGTCCCTGGCGCTGTGAAGCAGCAGTGCTAACCACTGTGATATCTCAACCAGGCCTGATCCAGTCCAGATGCATCATTTTTATTATTTTTTTGAGAAGCACCTAGGAAAGCTTTTAAGTTTAAAGTTTATTTATTTGTCCCAAGTAGGCTTACATTAACAGTGCAATGAAGTTACTGTGGAATTGATACAGAGCTACCGTTAGCAAGTGTGGCAATAGAATTAGATTTGGAGATCTAGCAAAGAGGTGGAACTGACACAATGCACCAAATTGACTTTAATGCTGTAAATCTTTATGCTTCAACTCATTTCACGGTGAATCAAACGTGGTCCAAGAAAAGGGACAGTGAAGGAAAAAAACAAGTTGATATTTGTTGAAGTTTCTTGTAATTGTTAGATGTTTCGCAGAGATGCTGGAGTCAGCAGTGTGTCTGTTGGCAATGTGTAACATATTTTGTAACAAAATAGGACACCGTTTCAGATCTAGGACTCTAAGACTGCCGACTGTGGGGTCTCCATGCTGATGGTGGTCTCCTGCTTGAAAAATAAAGTTTATTTTATTTATTAGTGTCACAAGTAGGCTTACCTTCACACTGCAATGAAGTTACTGTGAAAATCCCTTAGCCGTCACACTCCGGCACCTGTTCGGGTATACTGAGGAAGAATTTAGCACGGCCAGTGCACCTAACCAGCACGTCTTTCAGACTGTGGGAGGAAACCGGAGCACCCGGAGGAAACCCACACAGACACAGGGAGAATGTGCAAATTCCAGACAGTGACCCCAAACTGGGAATCGAACCTGGGTTCCTGGCGCTGTGAGGCAGCAGTGTTAACCACTGTGCCGCCCTACCAGCAGCTGATATTTCTATAGGCTTCGCAAATGTAGAAAGACAACTCAGTGCATCAATTAAGAATAGAAACAGTGAGTTAATGGCCAGAACAGAACAAAATGGGCCAGATTGTAAATGTTAGTGAGGGGCATTCATATACAGTCAGAGAAAAAGGTTTTGCAGAAGGTTTTCAAAGCCTCTCCTGGTACACTGGCCCTTAGAGTTGCATCTCAGTTAACACACTGAACCCTAGAGTTAAAATCTCCTTTAACACACTGACACCTAGAGTTAATTTAACACACTGGCCAGAAGTTTCCGGCTGTTCGCGCCAGTGCCCACTGACAGCGCACCTCTGGCACGGATTTCCTGGCAGCCTGGGGTACAGTCAATGAAAAATCCCATTGACAGTGGCGGGACCAGAAAATCCCGCCACAGCGGATGACGTGCCATTTCCATGTGAGAAACACACCACAAGAATGCCAGAAAATCGCCCCCCCCCCCACATTGACCCCCGAGAGGTATAGCCCTGTGCTGGGTGTTATGCAAATGTCCTACCTCTGGAGCCAAAGGGAAGAGGTGACACCACTTTGCCCTGTGATGGGATCTGGGGAGGCATTCATCCAACAGTTGCCAGTTAATTGGCCAGGGCCATCAACCCAATCAAGACTGCTCCCCTGGCTGCTGGCCCAACCAGGAGGCTGCAGCAGCTTAGCAGCACCACCACTGGAGCTAGCCATTACTGATGCTGCAACTGCAAGGTGAGGGCAATTAAATGGCCTGGTGCCGCTAAAGAGGGTTGGGAGACTCGCGGGCCAGGCACACCCCTGCAAAAATACCATGGGGTCTTGTGAGACAGGGGGAGTGCTTATGCTGCTGTTGTGTTCATTGCCAAAGTCAGGGGCCCTACTGAGCCATCGAGTGCTCACCCCCACCCCCTTCACCACCACCACCACCACCACCACCCCCCCCCCCCCCCCCCCCCCCCCCCGTCCACTTCTCTCGGAGCTGGGTGGTTTCCCCATGCGATGATGGGCCCCTCTGACATGAGAAGTGGCCCTTAATTGGCCACTTCAGTGGCACAGTTGTTCTCCTCGCAGGCTGTGCCAGAAAATTTTTTTTCTCATCTTGCTTTCACCAATTATTTGAAAATCTTACGCTCTTGATGCATTCACTATTGAGAACAGTTTCTCCCTATCCATTCTGCCCAGATCCCTCATGATTTTGAATATCTTCGAAAAAATCTAATCTCAGCCTTTCTAAGCCAACTAAAACAACCCTAACTTCTCCAATCTATCTTCGTAACTGAAATTCCTCATCCCTCACACCATTCTTGAAAATATTTTCTGCGCTCTCTCCAGAGCCTTCACATCCTTCACAGAGTGCGGCACTCAGAGCTGGACAGAATACCCCAGCTGAGGCTGGACTGGTGTTTAATACAAATTCAACATAATCCCCTTGGTCTTTACTCTATGCCCCTGTTAAAGCCTAGGATACTGTTTGCTTTGTTAACCTCTCTCTCCACCGGTCCTGTCACCTTCAATGATTTATGCACAAATACATCAGGTCTCTCTGCTCCTGAACCCCCGCTCGAGTCGTATCCTTTATTTTGTATTGTCTCTCCATGTTCTTCCTCTTAAAATTCATCACTTCACATTTCTCAGCGTTGAATTTCATCTGCCTCCTGTCCACCCATTCCACCAACTTGTCTATGTCCTTTTGAAGCTCAATACTATCCTCCTCACAGTTCACAATGCTTCCAAGTTTCATATCATCTGCACGTTGCATGTACACCAATATCTGGGTTACTAATATGTCAGGAAGAGCACAGGTCCCAACACCGTGATTCTATGGTGACACAATGGCAAACTACCCCCCCCCCTCCCCGCTAAAAAGTTGGGGGGAGCCTAACCATAATCCTGGTGGTTGCCCTGTTGAAGTTGCATTCATTGCTTTAAAACAAGACTTTCACACTTTTCTCAGAAGGATGTCCTGCCTTTGAGAGATTCCAGCCAGTCAGATTGGCCATAGGCAGGCAATGGCCCAGTGGTATTATCGTTAGATTGTTAATCTAGGAACTCAGCGAATGTTCTGGGGACCCGAGTTCGAACATCCTCGGCAGATGGTGGAATTTGAATTTAGTAAAAAATATCTGGAATTAAGAATCTACTGATGACCATGAATCCATTGTCGATTGTCGGAAAAACCCATCTGGTACACTAGTGTCCTTTAGGGTCTGGTCTGGCCTACATGTGACTCCAGAGCCACAGCTCTCAACTGCCCTCGGACAACTAGGGATGGGCAATAAATGCTGACCAGCCAGCGATGCCCATGTCCCATGAATGAATTTTTTAAAAATCTGCTCTGTAGTCCAATCAGTGCCAAGCCAGATTGGTGGCCACCAATGGGACTATAGACAGTCCCAACCATGTTGAGGAACCCAGCTAAGTCTGGGATCAGGCGTCTTAGCGAGCTGGTTGGGGGCTGGGTTTAAGAGGCCAGGGGTGGAGAGGGAGGCTCAAAGAGGATGTCCTGGGGAGAATGGACCCCTTGACCCCCCTCTGCAGCAAAAGGTCCTTGTTTCCTGCGTGAGGGTGAGGAAGTAAACAAAGCACTAAATCAATATCTGGGGTGTAAAAGTTGACAGTCCAGTAACTTTAGAATCCAACATTGGTTTCCCGTTCAGATAGTTCAGCTGCCCTGACTATCTGATTAGTCAGATCACATCTGTGTGAGTGGGAAAATAGAGCACATGTTGATAGGTAGGTTACATACTGACCATGTTCGGGACTGAAAGGAGAGGTTTGTGGCTTAGATGATCCTATACTCCCAATTTATCCAATGGGGTATGGAATAATGTAAAAGGGGAAAAGTAAGCACAAGGCATGGAACTTACAGTGAAAAATGTTTTAACTTACTTGACAAAGGGTCATCTGGACTTGAAACGTCAGCTCTTTTCTCTCCTTACAGATGCTGCCAGACCTGCTGAGATTTTCCAGCATTTTCTCTTTTGGTTTCAGATTCCAGCATCCACAGTAATTTGCTTTTATAAAAATGTTTTAATGCCTGACTATCCCTTTCTTGCAGGTTACATTCCTTTTGGGACCCCAATTGTGAGTATTTAAGGGTTGTATCTTGATTAAATTGATGTAATTACCATGTCAGTGATATCCCCCCGTAACAGCTTCCCTCCCCTATCATTATGTACCTTGTAGCTGCTGCAATTGATGATACATGCTGCATGACATTAAGGTTTTGGTTGACCAAGAGCCAATGTAGATCAGCAAGCAGGAGCGAGGCAAAGTCAGAGGAGTTGTATTCTCTTGAACCATGTCTGCCTTTTATTGTTTGAGCAAGCCAAAGTGTGGTTCATAGTCTAATCAGTGACTCTGTTCTCTGTAGGTTGTTGGCCTTCTCCTCCCTCAGCAGACATTGGCAACTACTGTTTTCTGGCAGGTAAGGATTACTGGTTTGGCATTGTAATAGAGGCTTGCATAGATCAATGTGTATAGAGCATGTTTTCAGAGGGGCGGGAAACCACTCGTGATCAATCTTTCATCTCTGACCTTCCAAACATTCTGCCACAACCTATCTCTTCTTCTTGTTTCCCATGCTATACTCGAGGGAAGGAGGATGTAAGTACAGAATTCGGGGAGAAGGTTCTTGAATAGTTTGACATGGTAGTGAGGAGATATTGGAGGTTTTGGCAGGCTTAAAAATGGGCAAATCCCCAGGCCCAGATGGGTTGTAATGCAGGATGTTGTGTGAGGCAAGAGAGGAAATTACAGGGGCTCTGACCCAAATTTTTAATTCATCTCTGGCTACGGGGAGGGGGTTGCTAAAGGATTGGAGGAAAGTTAATGTGGTTCCACTTTTCAAGAAGGGTGGTAGAGATAAACCAAGGAAAACTATTGGAGAAAATTCTGTAATCTCTACTTGGAGAACAAGGTTTAATCAGGGATAGAACATAGAACATAGAAAGCCACAGCACAAACAGGCCCTTCGGCCCACAGGTTGCGCCGATCACATCCCCACCTCTAGGCCTATCTATAGCCCTCAATCCCATTAAATCCCATGTACTCATCCAGAAGTCTCTTAAAAGACCCCAACGAGTTTGCCTCCACCACCACCGACGTCAGCCGATTCCACTCACCCACCACCCTCTGAGTGAAAAACTTACCCCTGACATCTCCTCTGTACCTACCCCCCAGCACCTTAAACCTGTGTCCTCTCGTAGCAACCATTTCAGCCCTTGGAAATAGCCTCTGAGAGTCTACCCTATCCAGACCTCTCAACATCTTGTAAACCTCTATCAGGTCACCTCTCATCCTTCGTCTCTCCAGGGAGAAGAGACCAAGCTCCCTCAACCTATCCTCATAAGGCATGCCCCCCAATCCAGCCAACATCCTTGTAAATCTCCTCTGCACCCTTTCAATGGCTTCAACATCTTTCCTGTAATGAGGAAAGCATAATTTTGGCAGAGGGAGGTCATGCCTAACAAATTTGAACAAAGAACAGTACAGCACAGGAATTTGATTGAATTTTTCAAGCAGGTGACCAGGTGTGTTCACTTGATGTAGCTTATCTGGATTTCAGCAAAAGCTTTGACAACATGGGAGGCTGGTAAAGAAGGTAAAAGCACATAGGATCCAGGGTAACTTGGCAAATTGGATCCTAAACTGGCTTAGTGGCAGGAAGAAGTTTAACAACACCAGGGTTTACCCCAGTCCAACGCCGGCATCTCCACATCATTAGTGGCAGGAGACAGAGGGTGGTGGTACAAGACTGTTTGTTTGTGTGACAGGAGGGTGGTATCCAGTGCCGTACCACAGGGATCAATGCTGGATCCTTTATTGTTCGTAATGTGTATGAACAATATATGTCAGAATGTGTGTGTGTGTGTGGTCGGATGATAAGTAGGTTTGCAGATGACACAAAGATTGGCATGGTGTGACACAACGAGAGAGTACTCAGTGAATGGCAGGACACTAGGAAGCTCAGAAGGATCTTGTCCACAGATCCCTGAAGGCAGCAGGACAGGTAGTTAAGAAGGCATACAGGACATTTGCTTTTAATCAGTCGTGGCATAGTAAAGTTTATTTATTAATCAGTAAGGCTTACATTAACACTGCAATTAATTTACTGTGAAATTCCCCTAGTTGCCACATTCCGGCGCCTGTTCAGGTCAATGCACCTAACCAGCGTGTCTTTAAGACTGTGGGAGGATACCGGAGCACCCGGAGGAAACCCGCGCGGACATGGGGAGAAAGTGCAAACTCCACACAGGCAATGACCCAAGCCGGGAATTGAACCCAGATCCCTGGCGCTGTGAGGCTGTAGTGCTAACCACTGTGCCACCGTGCTGCCCCAGATTATAAGAGCAGAGTGGTTATGTTGGAGCTGTACAAAACCTTGGTTAGGCCGCAGTTGGAGTGCTGTGTGCAATTCTGGTTGCCTCACTATAGGAAGGATGAACATAAGAACTAGGAGCAGGAGTGGGCCATCTGGCCCCTCGAGCCTGCTCCGCCATTCAATAAGATCATGGCTGATCTTTTCGTGGACTCAGCTCCACGAAATGCAATGTAATTGCATTGGAGAGGGTGCAGAGGAGATTCACCAGGACGACGATGCCTGCGATGGGGCAATTGAACTATAAGGAGAGACTTGGATTGCTTTCTTTAGAGCTGCGAAGGTTGGGGAGGGGATGGAAGACCTGATTGAGATCTATAAGATTATGAGGGATATGGACAGGGTGGATAGGAAGCAGCTATTCCCCTTAGTTGAAGGGTCAATAACAAGGTGTGGGGCAGGAGATTTAGAGGGGGTTTGAGGAAAACGTTTTCCACACAGAGGGTGGTGGGGGTCTGGAATGCATTGCCTCGGAGGGTAGTAGAGGCAGGAAACCCCACAACCTCTAAAAACTATGTGGATGAGCACTTGCAGTGTCACAGCATTCAAGGCTATGGCCAAGTGCTGAAAAGTGGGATTAGTGGAGATTTAGTATAGTTTTGTCAGTGCAGACTCAATGGACCAAAGGGTTTCTTCTGCACTGTATGTCTCTATGTTGCCTCTATTATAAATACTCTTCAACGCTTCAAAAATCGCAGGAAGAGGTTGAAACAAAGAGTCGGGTAGTGGCAGAACTTGTACAAACGTCAACCTCCGACCTTTGGCCAGAAATTCGAAACATTTTGGACTCACCAGTGGTTAGCATTGCTGCCTCACAGTGCCAGGGTCACTGTCTGTGTGGGGTTTACAAATTCTCCCTGTCTATGCGTGAATTTCCTCAGGTGCTCCGGTTTCCTCCCGTAGTCCAAAGATGTGCGGGTTAGGTGCATTGGCCATGCTAAATTGTCCCTTAGTGTCAGGGGGACTAACTATGGTAAATGCATGGGGTTACGGGGATAGGGCCTGGGTGGGATTGTGGTGCAGAATCGAGGGGCCAATTGGCCTCCTTCTGCACTATAGGATTCTATGAGTTTCACTTATTTGTCACTGAAGTCAAACTTTTCTCGGTACAAACCTACTCATTGATTCGAATCATAGCACACCATTGAAGTTGTCCAGTTGTTCAGCCCCCTGTCTCTGCGCACATTGAAATGTACTGTCAAGGCTATACCTCACTGGTGTGCACTGTGTTCTGACCAATTTCACCCTCTACTATGGCAACATGGTGTCTAGAAGGAACAGCAGATACGCAGCCCAGTTCAAACATAAAGACACTGCAAGTGTCGAGCTGACAAATAATTGAGCAGCAGCTAGAGAATTCAGGATATCGGGGAAGAATATTGGAGATTGGAGGAAGCTCTCTACACAGCTGAGGCCAATGTCTCCGCAAAATGCGCAGAGGAAAGAGAATTCAAAAAGAGCCTACATGTGGCTGAAGTTGGAAAACAAAGTTGTAAAATGCGTCAATGAAAATTCAATAAGGAGTCTAACAACACCAGGTTAAAGTCCAACAGGTTTATTTGGTAGCAAACGCCACTAGCTTTCGGAGCGCTGCTCCTTCGTCAGGTGAGTGGGAGATCTGCTAACAAACAGCAAACAGGGCATATAAAGACACAAACTCAATTTACAAAATAATGAATAATGATTGGAATGCGAGTCTTTGCAGCTAATCAAGTCTTAAAGGTAACCTTACTGTGTTTACCCCAGTCCAACGCCGGCATCCCCACATCAATGAAAATTGCCTGAATTAAGTCTCAGTTTCCCGTGGGCCCATCTAAATCTTCGTCTTGAAATAAGTAATAAAATTAGGCATTGCTGATTTCAAAGCCAGCCCTGGATGGTTTACCAAGTTTACGAAGAGAAATAGTTTTGTACTACACCAGAAGACCAAGATTTCACAGTGTCCCCCAGCAGATCTCGATGACAGGATTATTGCATTACAACAATTTATAATCAACAAAAGGATGGTTACAAGTGGCCCTGTATTGGGAACTGCCAGGTAATTAGGCATGCCAGTCAGTTAAATGGTGAGCGAGCAAGGTTGGAAAGAAAATAGTGTTAGTGAAAAAAATTGACCATGAAACAAAAACTGAATGCAATTGTATAAATTTATATATGTGTATTTTGTTTTTAATCAATTTGATGAATTTGAATTTAGTACTGTCACAACACAGAGGTTGATCCCCTTTTGAGAAGCCACGCGGAATCCCCCAAAGAGGAATACCTCGCTTTGAGCTTCATTAACAGAAAGACCTGACACTCACTTTAAGTGAACAATTAACAAGTTATTTATTTAACCAACCACAACTTTAGCTAAACAAGTAACATTAATTAAAGTAAGATACTATTGGAATGCTGTTCAAATAAATACAAGGTCCATTCATTACCAAAAAAAAATAACAGAATTTAGACACTCTCAAAAAAATATACAACCAGGTGTGTTGGCTTTGGAAAACCTTCTGTCGATTTCGCTGTCTGGAAGCTCTTTCTGATTTTTGGTACCCTTTGTTAGATCGGGACAGAGTTCTCTTAAGAGATATTTTAAGCTGGCAGGGAGCCGCCCTTTCTCTCTCTAGGTGGCAGCTCTTTGGTTGAAGGCAGGCAGTTGAGTTCCTCTTTATAACGGTGATGACCAATCAGTTTTCCTACACCAAGATTGTTCTGATGTTGTCAACAACAGCATATTCAAATTTGATAGGTTCCTGAAAGCTGAGTGTCTTCTTTTAAACTGATAGGCTGTCAAAATCCAAAAGCCTGCAAAGCCTGTTACCAAGGCAACCCTGATACTTGGCCCTGGTTACAAATGTTGCAATCTGTGTACCCTGAGTGCATCTGCATTTTAAACATCCAAGTACTGAACACAAAAACTAGCTTTTAAAGGGACCACACTTCACAAACTCAATTTCACAACAGTATACACTGGGTGTCTCCATGGAGGTTATTATTTTTTATAAATAAAAATTCAACCATGAAGATGCATTTTGGCTCCTGTTGGGGGTTGGGGTTGGCAATAGCGAGGCAATGAGAAATGGTGGAAAATCTTACTCCTGTAAAAGTCGGCCCTTATTTTTCAGCTAAAAATTTACTCTTAGAAATTCGACTTTTGTGCAAGTTTAAATGGTAGCTTAAATCCTTCCAAAAGATAACTCGGCGAATACATAACAGAAAAAGGATTAGAAAGATAAGTAGAAAGACTAAAATGGGGTAAATGAAATGGGAGGATCATCAATACCAGTTGAACAGAAGGAACTCTTTCTGTGCCTTAAAGGCAAGCAAGCCCGGATGGATTGAGCACCAGGCTCACTAAACACATTGAAATCAACACTGAAATAAATTTACATAAATGAAGCAGCCTCCAGCCCATTTCAGGCGAGAGGCTGGCCGCGTCGGAAACTCGGGTGTCATAAAATCGCGACAGGCCCGAAAATCAGCGGCATTTGCTTGACACCCAATTTTATGACATTTTCCCGCCGCAAAACAAGCATAAAGAGGTCGTAAAATTCCACGTAATATACCTGACTGAATCTGTGAACTGAAAAGGTCAGCCAATTTAGGTACCTTGTCTTTACACTCACTTTCTGTTCATTGAGCTTTAATCCTTGACATAGCTTCTTGAAAAACAAACTAACTCTGCTACCTGTTTAATGTGACTGGCTATCCATTGTGCTTTAAAGAAACATTGCAAAAAGTGACATCTACTGGTAAACAGCAACTATTGAAGGAATCAATAGATATTCTCTCCTTAGTTGTAAAATTGTTTTTACTTTTTTTAACCATCCATGAGGCACTGTGAGCCATCAATGGTCGCAGAATTGTACTCATCTGCAATCTGCAGTAGCCCAACATATCCCTCACTCGAACATCACCATCAAGCCAAGGAATCAACGCTGGTGCAGTAAGGCATGCATGCTAGGAGCAGCACCAGGCATACCGAAAAATAAGCTGCCAAAATGGTGAACCTACAACACAGGAATACATGCATGCTAAACAATGGATTGACCAAAGTTAGAGGGTCATAGAGGTTTACCGTATGGAAACAGGCCCTTCCGCCCAACTTGTCCATGCCGTCCTTTTTTTTTAAACCCCCTAAGCTAGTCCCAATTGCCCGCGTTTGGCCCATATCCCTCTATACCCATGTTACCCATGTAGCTGAATAAAAGCTATTTAAAAGACAAAATTGTCCCCACCTCTACTACTACCTCTGGCAACTTATTCCAGACACTCACCACCCTCTGTGAAGTGAAGTTTGTTGAAGTTGTACAAAACATTGGTACGGCCGTACTTGGAATACTGTGTACAGTTCTGGTCACCCTATTATAGAAAGGATATTATTAAACTAGAAAGAGTGCAGAAAAGATTTACTAGGATGCTACCAGTACTTGATAGTTGGAATTATAAGGAGAGGCTGGATAGACTGGGTGTTTTTTCTCTGGAGAGTAGGAGGTTGAGGGGTGATCTTATAAAGATCTATAAAATAATGAGGGGCGTAGATCAGCTAGATAATCAATATCCTTTTCCAAAGGAAGGGGAATCTAAAACTAGAGGGCATAGGTTTAAGGTGAGAGGGGAGAGATACAAAAGGGTCCAGAGGGGCAATTTTTTCACACAGAGGGTGGTGAGTGCCTGGAACAAGTTGCCAGAGGTAGTTATAGAGGCAGGAATTATTTTGTCTTTTAAAAGCATTTAGACAGTTACATGGGTATGGAGGGATATGGGCCAAACGCGGGCAATTGGGACTAGCTAAGTGGTTAGAAAAAAGGGCAGCTTAGACAAGTTGGGCCGAAGGGCCTGTTTCCATGTCGTAAACCTCTATGGCTCTATATGGTTTCCATCCTCAATGGTGGAGGATCCCAGAATGTGGTGCTGAACACAAGGTTGAAGAAACATTAAAGCAATCTTCAGACAGAAGTGCCGAGTGGATAAAAGCAAATTATTGCGGATGCTGGAATCTGAAACCAAAAGGAAAAATGCTGGAAGATCTCAGCAGGTCTGGCAGGTCTGTAAGGAGAGAAAAGAGCTGACGTTTCGAGTCCAGATGACCCTTTGTCAAAGCCGAGTGAATGATCCACGCCAGCCTCTTCCTGGGGTTTCCAGCATCACATTGGTCTTCAACCAATTTCATTCACCATACAATATCAAAATACAAACACAGCAAAGGCTAGCCCTGACAACAGCCTGGATATTGCAAGCTTGTGATCCAGAATTAGCCATGCCTCTAGTCAACTTACACATTGACATCTATTTGATAATGTACAAAATTGCCCAGGTATGTCCTATTCACAAAAAGGCAAACAAATTGAATCTGGCCAATTCTTTTTTTATTCATTCGTGGGACATGAGGTTCGCTGGCTGGCCAGCATTTATTGCCCTTCCCTAGTTGCCCTTGAGAAGGTGATGGTGAGCTGCCTTCTTGAATCACTGCAGTCCATGTGCCGTGGGTTGACCCACGATGCCTTTCGGGAGGGAATTCCAGGGTTTTGACCCAGCAACTGAGAAGGATTGGCAATATATTTCCAAGTCAGGATGGTGAATGGCTTAGAGGGGAACTTGCAGGTGGTGGTGTTCCCATGTAGCTGCTGCTCTTGTCCTTCTAGATGGAAGTGGTCATGGATTTGGAAGGTGCTGTCTAAGCATCTTTAGTGAATTGCTGCAGTGCATCTTGTAGATAGTACACACTGCTGCTCCTGTGGGTCGGTGGCAGACAGCGTGGATGTTTGTAGATGTGGTGCCAATCAAGCAGGCTGTTTTGTCCTGGATGGTGTCAAGCTTCTTGAGTGTTGTTGGAGCTGCACTCATCAGGCAAGTGGGGAGTCTTCCATTACACTCCTGACTTGTGCCTTGTAGATGGTGGACAGGCTTTGGGGAGTCAGGAAGTGAGTTAGTCGCCGCAGTATACCTAGCCTTGACATAGAACATAGAACAGTACAGCACAGTACAGGCCCGTCGGCCCATGATGTTGTGCCGAACCTTTTCCGAAACCAAGATCAAGCTATCCCACTCCCTATCATTCTACTGTTCTCCAAGTGCCTATCCAATAACCGCTTGAAAGTTCCTAAAGTGTCCGACTCCACTATCACAGCAGGCAGTCCATTCCACACCCCAACCACTCTCCGAGTAAAGAACCTACCTCATACATCCCTCCTATATCTTCCACCACGAACTTTATAGTTATGCCCCCTCGTAACAGCTACATCCACCCGAGGAAATAGTCTCTGAATGTCCACTCTATCTATCCCCCTCATCATCTTGTAAACCTCGATTAAGTCGCCTCTCAACCTCCTCCGCTCTAAAGAGAAAAACCCTAGCTCCCTCAACCTTTCCTCATAAGACCTACCCTCCAAACCAGGCAGCATCCTGATAAATCTCCTTTGCACTCTTTCCAGTGCTTCCACATCCTTCTTATAGTGAGGTGACCAGAACTGCACACAATATTCCAAATGTGGTCTCACCAAGGTCCTGTACAGTTGCAGCATAATCCCACGGCTCTTAAATTCAAACCCCCTGTTAATAAACGCTAACACACTATAGGCCTTCTTCACGGCTCTATCCACTTGAGTGGAACCTTCAGAGATCTGTGGATATGAACCCCGAGATCTCTCTGTTCCTCCATATTCCTCAGAACCCTACCTTTGACCCTGTAATCCGCATTCAAATTTGTCCTACCAAAATGAATCACCTCACATTTATCAGGGTTAAACCCCATCTGCCATTTTTCAGCCCAGCCCTGCATCCTATCAATGTCTCTTTGCAGCCTACAATAACCCTCCATTTCATCCACTACTCCACCAATCTTGGTGTCATCCGCAAATTTACTGATCCACCCTTCAGCCCCCTCCTCCAAGTCATTTATAAAAATCACAAATAGCAGAGGACCCAGCACTGATCCTTGTGGTACACCGCTGGTAACTGGTCTCCAGTCTGAAAATTTTCCATCCACCACCACCCTCTGTCTTCGATCAGATACAGTAAGAAGTCTCACAACACCAGGTTAAAGTCCAACAGGTTTATTTGGTAGCAAATACGCTTATGGTATTTGCTACCAAATAAACCTGTTGGACTTTAACCTGGTGTTGTGAGACTTCTTACTGTGCTTACCCCAGTCCAACGCCGGCATCTCCACATCATGACTTCGATCAGATAGCCAGTTACTTATCCAATCGGCCAAATTCCCCTCTGTCCCACACCTCCTTACTTTCTTCATGAGCCGACCATAGGGGACCTTATCAAACGCCTTACTAAAATCCATGTATATGACATCAACTGCTCCACCTTCATCGACACACTTAGTTACCTCCTCAAAAAATTCAATCAAATTTGTGAGGCAAGACTTACCCTTCACTGCTTTTGTAGTGACCTGCTTTTGTAGCCACTGTATTTATGTGCCGAGTTCAGTTGAGTTTCTGGACAATGCTAACCCCAAAGATGTTGACAGTGCGTGATTCAATGATGTCAAGGGGCGGTGGTTAGAGTGTCTCTTATTGGTGATGGTCATTGTCTGGCATTTGTGTGGCACGAATGTTACTTGCCACTTGTCAGCCCAAGCCTGGATATTGTTCAGATCTTACTGCATTTGAACATGGACTGCTTCAGTATCTGAGGAGTCATGAATGGGGCTGAACATTGTGCAATCATCGGCGAACATCTCCACTTTTGACCTTATGACGGAGGGAAGGCCATTGATGAAGCAGCTGAAGATGGTTGGGCCTAGGACACTACCGGAGGGACTCCTTTCACTTCCTCCATCTACTTTCAATCATCAGCAAATTGCTGAAATGTTTTCTTGACAGTGTTATGAAGTGGTACTTACTCCAACAAGCACAATTATCTTCCTTTGTGCTAGCTATGATTCTAATCAGTGGAAGGCTTTCCTCAATTCATTTCAACTTTGCAAGAGCTCTTTGACAGCACACATTCCCAAATACTGCCTTGATGTCAAGGGCAAACATGCTCATCTCACCTCTAGAATTCAGCTCTTTGTCCATGTTTGGACCAAGGCTGTAATGAGGACTGGAGCTGGGTGCTCCTGGTGAAAAGCAAACTGAACATCTGTGAACAGGTTATTGCAGACTAAGCTCAGGCACACATGAGAAGGATGGTCAGGAGAGGAAAGCAGCAAATACAAAACTGAGCAGAAGAGGCATGAGGGTCAGGGCAGAGAAGTGGTGAGTGGAAGGTTCACGAGAAGGAAGGAGCAAGTGGAATAGTCAAGAAAGAGAAGTGACAAATGGGAGTGATAGGATGGGGAGAGCAGCAAATGAAGTGGCGGTTTTTTAAAGAAATACTAAACATGCGCAGTAACTGTGCTAAAATGAATATGGAGAATGCGCGATATGGGAACTTCCCTAATTTGCAAACTTCACTGCACATGAATTTTTTTTATTCGTGTCACAAATAGGTTTACATTAACACTGCAATGAAGTTACTGTGAAAATCCCCTAGTTGCCACACACCGGCGCCTGTTCAGATACACTGAGGGAGAATTTAGCACGGCCAATGCACCTAACCACCACGTCTTTCGGACTGTGGGAAGAAACCGGAGCACCCGGAGGAAACCCACGCAGACACGGGGAGAATGTGCAGCCTCCACAGTGACCCAAGCCAGGAATCGAACCCGAGTCCCTATCGCTGTGAGGCAGCAGTGCTAACCACTGTGATATGAACATATGATCAAGGAGCAGTAGTAGGCCATTCAGCCCCTCGAGGTATTTTCGCCGGTTAATAAGATCATGGCTGATCTGATTGTAGCCTCAAATCTACATCCCCCCCCCCAAACCCTGATAAGCTATCACCCCCTTGCTTTACCAAGAATCTATCCACCTCGGCAAGAAAAGGAGAAAACCTCAGAGCCACTGAACATTCATGAGGCAAACTAAATGGAAAGCATCCAAGAATAGCAAATTAAATGAGATATTGGGAAAGGCTGACACACAGCTGGGAGTTTTTACTTATAGAATTTAGTAACAGATGATTGAAAATACTCAAGATTCCAGTGGTCCAATTAAGAAGAGGTCAAAACAATGATAGCAGTATTAGCCTGACACCTAGAGTAGGAAAAACATTGAAGTCCATTAAAAAGAAAACAATTAACTAGTAATGGTATTAAATCCAAACTAACATCGTTTATGAAATTCGCGCCTAACTAATTCACTGGAATTCTTTAAGGATGTAACCTAACTGGCAGATGCGAACCAGGTTTGTTGTCTTTATTTAGGAAAGTCACCCGCTTCCCTACTGCTCCCGGGGAGGTACTAACTCTTGTTGGGGTACAGTTGCATGAGCGCTGGTCACATTGTCAGCCATCAGGGACTGAGTTGAGGAGAAATTTCTTCACTCGAGGGTGAACGCTCTGTTCCAGAGGGTAATGGATGCTCAGTTGCTGAGTATATTCAAGATGGAGATTGACAGACTTTTGTGTATGAAGAGAATCCAAGGATTTGGGCTTAGTGCGGGAAATGGCCATTCCTTTGTAAACTTGGACATCTCGAATTGGCGAGCTTTCCCATCGTAGCTGATTCTTTGATGTGTCGGGGCGCCATTGGATAAGAATCGAGAAAAGGAACACACACTGATTTTGTTATTTTACTTTCTTTGACCAGATCTGCTGAGGTCAGCATGAACTAATATGAACGACCTCAGTAGGGATCGGGTAATGAGCTTGAGATTTGCTGGTCTGTACAGCTCTGTTTCACCCATCAGTTCATTAGGGGATCTAAGATTGTTTCTTTATTAATAATGTGTTGCTTTTGGATTGTAGTTCACCCTCTTGGTTGAGAATTTGGATTTATATTGATGATTTGTTTTTCTTCCTTGTAGTGGTTGAACCAAAGTCACAATGCCTGTGTGAACTATGCAAACAGAAACGCAACAAAGGTGAGATGGGTTTGAAAAGCAATCTATTCCATTGTTTCCAACACAAATCTGTGTATGCGGGACTATCTTGTAGCACCTTATATGCTTTTGGTGGAGAGTCAATTTTCCTTGAAACGGATATAAGAAATATCTTCACTCGAGAGTTATGAACATTTCAAATTCCCTCCCCAGAGAACCATGGACACTCAGCCACTGAATATATTTAAGCTTGAAATCCCTTCATTTTTGGGTATGAAGGGGTTAGGGTAGGAAAGTGAGGTTCCTGTAAAAGATCAGTCATGATCTTATTGAATAATCGAGCAGGGGCTGTATGTTTTACTTCTGCTCTTAGTTTTATCTTCTCATGCACCACTTGGTGCCAAAGAGAAGCAGGACACTGGCTGTTACTCTTTGTTGAGCACAAGCATGCACTATGTACTTGAGAAGTAGCATGATGCACATTGTGCAATCGATAGTGCTGGTCAACACCAAGGTTGAAAAGAGTAAGAGGTGTGGCAACTGGGGAATGTCTGAACCAGGTGATGCCAAGCTTGGATTTTAAAAGCCTGAAGATCAAAAGGGAAAACCAAACTTGGGAGAGGTAACATTTTGAGGTGAATTTATGAATTTCAGGAGGGGAGGCAATGGCCTAGTGGTATTATCACTAGACTATTAATCCAGAAACTCAACTAATGTTCTGGGGGCCCGGGTTTGAATCCCACCACGGCAGATGGTGGAATTTGAATTCAGTAAAAAATATCTGGAAATAAGAATCTACTGACGACCTTGAAAGCATTATTGATTGTTGGAAAAACCCATCTGGCTCACTAATGTCCTTTAGGGAAGGAAATCTGCCGTCCTTACCTGGTCTGGCCTACATGTGACTCCAGAGCCACAGAAATGTGGTTGACTCTCAACTGCGATCAACTATGGATGGGCAATAAATGCTGGCCAGCCAGTGACGCCCATGTCCCACAAATAAATTTTTAAAAATTTGGAAAAAGAGTAAAAACAAAAGATTATTTTGCAACTTGGAAGAAACCAGTGCTAGGAACCACTTGCATCAGTAATGAAAAACAGCAGAGAGAAAGGATGAGTTGTGCCATTTGTGGGGGAGAGATAAAATTTTGGGGAACAATGTTTTTCTCGAGCTCTGTCCAGGGGCATAAGCGTGACCTTTGAAGGTTCTGGCTGAAGGGCATCTTGAAGGCAGTTTGGAGGGTGCTGTGAGAGTTTGTATTGACATTGCACAATGTGCCAAGGATGTGGGTGAAAGGGGAAACAACAAGTGTGGAGCCACCAATGCTGAGGCTGGCTGCTGCTGACTGAATCTGAGAAACACGTGATGTTAATATGAGGTTGGGACAGGGACTATTGCAACCATTTTATGAGTATAATGGGAACAACCTGACCCTTCAGAAACAAACATTCTGTGTCACAAGGATACCTAAAAAACATCAACCCCAAAATTGGGGCAGATACTACGGCTGATTGCAAAGCCTTCTGATTAACCATTAGCACGGGCAGGGAATCGAAGCTGGAATCATTCTAGTTTGAATGGCTCTGTTCCACAGATGTACTTTCTGGTTGATTCATCACAGGATCAGGTTTGGTGAAAAATAAATGTAATTAGTGCAGTTTTTATTTTTTCAACGTAACCAGAGTATCACTTACAGTGCTCTAAACTCCATTCCTTGTGCAGGGCCTTGTGTGTGAATATATGCGGCTTCTAAAATGCTTAAGTGAGCCGCACTGCAATTGTTATTCTGTTTACTATCGGTTTATCTTGCGTAGCTGTCCTGATGACTGCAAGATGTAAAGATCTGATATTATGTCTCTTTATTCACCTCTATCTGTGCTCTTCTAATTCTGGCATCTTGGCATCCTTGATTTTAATCATTCTTTCAGCTGCATAGGCCCGAAGCCTGGAATTTCCTCCCTATGTTTCTCTTTACCTTGTTTACCTCATTGAAGACACTCCTTTAAAACTATCTTTTCCACCAAGCTTTTGAAGATCTGACATAATATGTCCATTATGTGACCAGCTGTCATATTTCATTTTACCTGTGAAGTGCTTTGCGACATTTTATTATGTTAAAGATTTGTATAAATATAAGTTGTCGTTGCAGCTTAGATTCAGATGCTTTTTTGAAATAATTGTTCTCTCTCTTCTTCCCAACCTCAACAGCCAACACCAATGTCTAAGTTCATTTTGGGTTACATCGGAGCGGTCACCAGTGCAATCTCAATAGCAGTGAGTAATCTTGGCATCTCCATACATCCATTGTGATCTGCTCAGATGCATGCAGACATGGGACACGATAGTGATGGGCAAACCACTTTACTCTGATTGCAGATTACTCAGTGTGACTGAGGCAAACACGAATGTTGCAACTAAAAGGGCTAAAAGGGGGGTGGGTCGGGTAGTTAATGGAACAAATAAGGATGAGGGTCAGTAACGAGAGAACACCAGAAATTCATGAAAACTGGCAAAAGACCAGAGGGAAGATGTAGAGAATTTTTCTTGATGCAGTGTGTTTTGTGATCTGAACCAGCAGAGGTACAATCAGCTGAATGGCCTCTTTCTGTATTGTATGATGCTGTAATGAGGCTAATCCAACCAGCAAGAATCAGTTTAGTAATAAAATAGTAATCCTAAACCTGAAACCAAAAGAGGAAACGCTGGAAAATCTCAGCAGGTCTGGCAGCATCTGTAAGGAGAGAAAAGAGCTGATGTTTCCAGTCCAGGTGACATTTTGTCAAAGCTTCTCTTGTGGTTAGAGATTCCTGCATCCACAGTAATTTGCTTTTAATCCTGAACCTGAGATATATTTTCTTCCTTTCACCAATTTTAGCAAAAACATAGATTTGAGTTAAAGTGGTGTCAACTTCTAATCATCCACCTGCACAGGCCGAAACATTCTCATTGAGATGACTTTATCTTGGAGATAAAAACTCATCACACGATGGAACTCTGGATTCTCCATCAGTTGACTGATTTTGATCAGTTCCAACAAGTTCACACACATTCATATAGTTAATGATTTTTAGAAACAAGTTGCACAGCCAGGTGACACACTGTGGGAGAGTTCTTTGTGAACTATGTTTATACAGTAAGGGTAGGAAAACTCGGTAGAATGGTATATTTGGAGCACAGGAGGAACTGAACAAAACTTCAGTCTTGCACTCATCGGGATAGCTTGCAAGAAGTTTACAACTGTAACAGGGTAACAACAATTTACACTTCATGAGACATGAAGGGCAGGTGAGGGCAGCAGAGCGACGAAGGTGGTTGCAGGTAAGATTTGCATAGGTGCAGTCACTGCGACCAGAAGGTGGATTTCCGGGAGTCACCTTCCTTCTTCGTGTAAAGGCAAGTGTCTAGGTGAGGGCAACAGAGCGGTGAAGATGATTGGCGGTTGCAGGTAACATTTGCATAGGTGCAGTCACTGCGACCAGAAGGTGGTTTGTGGAGGAGCTGTTGTGAAAGGACAGTTAAACCCCAAACACTGCTTTTAATTTAAAAAAAAGTCGTCAGGAGGACCACAAGCAAGGGAAAGGTGAGTTGGGATTATTTTATCCTTTTACTTGTATAAGGGCAGTGGTATGCTCCTCCTGCCAGATGTGGGAAATTAGGGAGCAGTCTAGTCTTCCTGACAACTTTGTCTGCAGGAAGTGTGTCCAGTTGCAGCTCCTCACAGACCGCATTGTTCGGTTGGAGCGGCAGGTGGATGCACTGCGGAGCATACAGAGTGTGATAGACACTAGTTACAGGGAGGTTTTCACACCACAGGTTCAGACAGGTAGTGCAGGAGTCTCCTGTGGCTATTCCCCTTTCAAACAGATATACCGTTTTGGATACTGTTGAGGGGGATAGCCGGTCAGGGGAAGATACCAGCAGCAGCCAGGCCTGTGGCACCCCGTCTGGTTCTGCTGTGGGACAGGGTCGGGCAAAGAGCAAGCGAGCTGTAGTAATACTCGCTAGGTAGAGGTACAGAGAGGCATTTCTGTGGCCGCGATCGAGACTCCAGGATGGTTGTTGCCTCCCTGGTGCCAGGGTCAAGGATGTCTCTGAGCGATTGCAGGACATTCTTAAGGGGGAGTGTGAGCAGCCAGAGGTCGTTGTACATATTGGTACCAACGACATAGGTAGGAAAAGGGATGAGGTCCTGAAGTGTGAGTATAGAGAGTTAGGGCAGAAGGTTAAATTGCAGGACTTCGAAGGTAGTAACTTCTGGACTACTGCCGGTGCCACGTGCTAGTGAGAATAGGAATAGGAGGATTAGGCAGATGAATGCGTGGCTTGAAAGCTGGGGCAGGGATTTCGATTTTTGGATCATTGGAACTTTTTCTGGGGAAGGGGTGACTTGTTCAAGAAGGACAGGTTACACCTGAACTGGAGGGGGACTAACATCCTGGCAGGGAGATTTGCTAGAGACACTCGGGAGGGTTTAAACTAGTTTGGCAGCGGGGTGGGACCCAAAGCAGTAGGGAGACAGAAGAGAAGGTTGAGGACAGCACAGAAGTTAAAGAGAGCACATTAAATAGTAAAGGCAGTGTCAGTAATCCTAGTAACAGACAGATTAGGCAAAAGCAAGACAGAGAGCAAGGGAAGTCCCAATTAAATTGCATTTATTTCAATGCAAAAGGCCTGACGGGCAAGGCAGATGACGTCAGGGCATGGATGGGTACGTGGGACTGGGATATTATAGCAATTACTGAAACATGGCTAAGGGAGGGACAGGACTGGCAGCTCAATGTTCCAGGGTACTGATGGTATAGGAAAGATAGAACAGGAGGTAAGAGAGGAGGGGGAGTTGCATTTTTGATAAGGGAAAACATCACGGCAGAACTGAGAGGGGATATATCCGAGGGTTCGGCCACTGAGTCTATATGGGTAGAACTGAGAAATAAGAAGGGGGAAATCACTTTGATAGGATTGTACTATAGGCCCCCAAATAGTCAGCGGGAAATTGAGGAGCAAATATGTAAGATTACAGATAACTCCAAGAAAAATAGGGTGGTAATATTAGGGGATTTTAACTTTCCCAACATTGACTAGGACAGCCATGGTATTAGAGGGTTGGATGGAGAGAAATTTGTTGAGTGTATTCAGGAGGAATTTCTCATTCAGTATGTGGATGGCCCGACTAGAGAGGGGGCAAAACGTGACCTCCTCTTGGGAAATAAGGAAAGGCAGGTGACAGAAGTGTTAGTGAAGGATCACTTTGGAACCAGTGACCATAATTCTATCAGTTTTAAGATAGCTATGGAGAATGATAGGTCTGGCCCAAAAGTTAAAATTCTAAATTGGAGCAAGGCCAGTTTTGATGGCATCAGGCAGGAACTTTCAAAAGTTAATTGGGGGAATCTGTGGGAAGGTAAAGGGACGTCTGGTAAGTGGGAGGCTTTCAAAAGTGTATTAACCAAGGTTCAGGGTAAGCACATTCCTCTTAGAGTGTAGGGCAAGGCTGGTAGAAGTAGGAAACCCTGGTTGACTCAGGATATTGAGGCCCGGTCAAGAAGAAGAAGAAGGAGGCACATGGGATCAAGTGAATCCCTTGAAGAGTATAGGAGGTGTAGGAGTAGAGTGAAGAGAGAAATCAGGAGGGCAAAAGGGGTCACGGGATTGTTTTGGCAGATAAGGCAAAGGAGAATCCGAAGATCCGAAGACCGTGGGGTGGCACGGTAGCACAGTGGTTAGCACTGCTGCTTCACAGCTCCAGGGACCTGGGTTCAATTCCCGGCTTGGGTCACTGTCTGTGTGGAGTTTGCACATTCTCCCCGTGTCTGCGTGGGTTTCCTCCGGGTGCTCCGGTTTCCTCCCACAGTCCAAAGAAGTGCGGGTTAGGTTGATTGGCCATGCTAAAATTGCCCCTTAGTGTCCTGAGATGCGTAGATTAGAGGGATTAGTGGGTAAAATATGTAGGGATATGGGGGTAGGGCCTGGGTGGGATTGTGGTCGGTGCAGACTCGATGGGCCGAATGGCCTGTTTCTGCACTGTAGGGTTTCTATGATTTCTATGATTTCTACAAATACATGAAGGGCAAAAGAGTAACAAGGATAGGGAGAGTAGGGCCTCTTAAGGATCAATAAGGTCATCTATGTGCGGATCCACAAGCGATGGGTGAGATCTTAAATGAATATTTCTCATCAGTATTTACTGTTGAGAAAAGCATGGATGTTAGGGAACTTGGGAAAATAAATAGTGATGTCTTGAGGAGTGTATATATTATAGAAAAAGGGGTGTTGGAAGTCTTAAAGCTCATCAAGGTAGATAAATGGTGGGTGGCAAATGTTGTACCTTTGTTTAAAAAGGGCTACAGGGAAAAGCCTGGGAACTACAGGCCAGTGAGCCTCACACCTGTGGTGGGTAAGTTGTTGGAAGGTATTTTGAGAGACAGGATCTACAGGCATTTAGAGACGCAAGGACTGATTCGGGACAGTCAGCATGGCTTTGTGAGTGGAAAATCATGTCTCACAAATTTGATTGAGTTTTTTGAAGAGGTAACCAAGAAGGTAGGCAAGGGCAGTGCAGTTGATGTTGTCTACATGGACTTTAGCAAGGTCTTTGACAAGGTACCACATGATAGGTTGTTGCACAAGGTTAAATCTCACGGGATCCAGGGTGAGGTATCTAAATGGATACAAAATTGGCTTCGTGACAGAAGCCAGAGGGTGGTTGTAGAGGGTTGTTTTTCAAACTAGAGGGGTGTGACCAGCGGTGTGCCTTAGGGATCAGTGCTGGGTCCACTGTTATTTGTCATTTATACTGATGATTTGGATGAGAATATAGGAGGCATGGTTAGTAAGTTTGCAGATGACACCAAGATTGATGGCATAGTGGACAGTGAAGAAAGTTATCTCCGATTGCAACGGGATCTTGATCAATTGGGCCAGTGGGCTGATGAATGGCAGATGGAGTTTAATTTAGACAAATGCGAGGTGATGCATTTTGGTAGATTGAACCAGGACAGGACTTACTCAGTTAATAGTGGGGCGTTGGGGAGAGTTACAGAACAAAGGGATCTTGACTATTTAGCTGATCTGATCTGCCCCTCATTATTTTATAGACCTCTATAAGATCACCCCTCAGCCTCCTACGCTCCAGAGAAAAAAGTCCCAGTTTATCCAGCCTCTCCTTATAACTCAATCCATCAAGTCCCGGTAGCATCCTAGTAAATCTTTTCTGCACTCTTTCTAGTTAAATAATATCCTTTCTATAATAGGGTGACCAGAATTGCACACAGTATTCCAAGTGTGGCCTTACCAATGTCTTGTACAACTTCAACAAGACATTCCAACTCCTGTATTCAATGTTCTGACTGATGAAACCAAGCATGCCGAGTGCCTTCTTCACCACTCTGTCCACCTGTGACTCCATTTTCAAGGAGCTATGAACATGTACCCCTAGATCTCTTTGTTCTGTAACTCTCACCAATGCCCAACCATTAATTGAGTAAAACAACCACCCTCTGGCTTCTGTCAAGAAGCCAATTTTGTATCCATTTAGACACATCACCCTGGATCCCGTGAGATTTAACTTTATGCAACAACCTACCATGTGATACCTTGTCAAAGGCCTTGCTAAAGTCCATGTAGACAACATCAACTGCGCTGCCCTCATCTACCTTCTTGGTTACCCCTCCAAAAAACTCAATCAAATTTGTGGGACATGATTTTCCACTCAAAGCCATGCTGACTGTCCCAAATCAGTCCTTGCGTCTCTAAATGCTTGTAGATCCTGTCTCTCAAAATACCTTCCAACAAGTTACCCACCACAGTTGTGAGGCTCACTGGCCTGTAGTTCCCAGGCTTTTCCCTGTAGCTCTTTTTAAACAAAGGCACAACATTTGCCACTCTCCAATCTTCAGGCACCTCACCCGTGACTATCGATGATTCAAATATCTTGGCTAGGGGACCCGCAATTTCCTCCCTAGCCTCCCACAATGTCCTGGAATACACTTCATCAGGTCCCGGGGATATCTCTACCTTGATGCGCTTTAAGACTTCCAGCACCTCCTTCTCTGTAATATGTACACTCCTCAAGACATCACTATTTATTTCCCAAGTTCCCTCACATCCATGCTCCCTCTCTAGTCGGACTTTCCACATATTGTTCCAAAACACCTTCCTGGGCACACTTAACAAATTCCTCACCATCTGGACCCCTAGCCCTAAGGGATTTCCGGTCAATATGAGGAAAATTAAGGTCTCCCACTACAACAAGGACATAAAGAAAGAGGATGTGTTGGAACTATTGAATGGCATCAAGGTTGGTAAGTCGCCGGGACCGGATGGGATGTACCCCAGGTTACTGTGGGAGGCGAGGGAGGAGATTGCGGAGCCTTTGGCGATGATCTTTGCATCGTCGATGGAGACGGGAGAGGTTCCGGAGGATTGGAGGATTGCAGATGTGGTCCCTATATTCAAGAAAGGGAACAGGGACAGCCCGGGAAATTACCGACCGGTGAGTCTAACCTCAGTGGTTGGTAAGTTGATGGAGAGGATCCTGAGAGACAGGATTTATGATCATCTAGAGAAGTTTAGTATGATCAAAAGTAGTCAGCACGGCTTTGTCAAGGGCAGGTCGTGCCTTACGAGCCTGGTTGAGTTCTTTGAAAATGTGACCAAACACATTGACGAAGGAAGAGCGGTGGATGTGGTCTATATGGACTTCAGCAAGGCGTTCGATAAGGTCCCCCATGCAAGACTTCTTGAGAAAGTGAGAGGGCATGGGATCCAAGGGGCTGTTGCCTTGTGGATCCAGAACTGGCTTGCCTGCAGAAGGCAGAGAGTGGCTGTGGAGGGGTCTTTCTCTGCATGGAGGTCAGTGACCAGTGGAGTGCCCCAGGGATCTGTTCTGGGACCCTTGCTGTTTGTCATTTTCATAAATGACCTGGATGAGGAAGTGGAGGGATGGGTTGGTAAGTTTGCTGACGACACCAAGGTAGGTGGTGTTGTGGATAGTTTGGAGGGATGTCAGAAGTTGCAGCGAGACATAGATAGAATGCAAGACTGGGCGGAGAAGTGGCAGATGGACTTCAACCCGGATAAGTGTGTGGTGATCCATTTTGGCAGATCCAATGGGATGAAGCAGCAGTATAATATGAAGGGTACCATTCTTAGCAGTGTAGAGGATCAGAAGGACCTTGGGGTCCGGGTCCATAGGACTCTTAAATCGGCCTCGCAGGTGGAGGATGCGGTCAAGAAGGCGTACGGCGTACTGGCCTTCATTAATCGAGGGATTGAGTTTAGGAGTCGGGAGATAATGCTGCAGCTTTATAGGACCCTGGTTGGACCCCACTTGGAGTACTGCGCGCAGTTCTGGTCACCTCATTACAGGAAAGATGTTGAAGCCATTGAAAGGGTGCAGAGGAGATTTACAAGGATGTTGCCTGGATTGGGGGGCATGCCTTATGAGGATAGGTTGAGGGAGCTTGGTCTTTTCTCCCTGGAGAGACGCAGGATGAGAGGTGACCTGATAGAGGTTTACAAGATGTTGAGAGGTCTGGATAGGGTGGACTCTCAGAGGCTATTTCCAAGGGCTGAAATGGTTGCTACGAGAGGACACAGGTTTAAGGTGCTGGGGGGTAGGTACAGAGGTGATGTCAGGGGTAAGTGTTTCACTCAGAGGGTGGTGGGTGAGTGGAATCGGCTGACGTCGGTGGTGGTGGAGGCAAACTCGTTGGGGTCTTTTAAGAGACTTCTGGATGAGTACATGGGATTTAATGGGATTGAGGGCTATAGATAGGCCTAGAGGTAGGGATATGATCAGCGCAACCTGTGGGCCGAAGGGCCTGTTTGTGCTGTGGCTTTCTATGTTCTATGTTCTAACAACACTATTATTTCTACATCTGTCCAGAATCTGCTTACATATCCATTCTTGAAATTCTTGTGGGCTATTGTGGCCTGTAGTACACCCCCATCATAGTGATTGCTCCCTTCCTGTTTCTGAGCTCTACCCATACATTTATAGAGTCATAAAGTCATAGAGGTTTACAGCATGGAAACAGGCCCTTCGGCCCAACTTGTCCATGCCACCCATTTTTTAAAAAAAACCCTAAGCTCATCCCAATTGCCCGCATTTGGCCCATATCCCTCTATACCTATGTGTCCCTCTAAATGCTTTTTAAAAGACAAAATTGTACCTGCCTCTACTACTACCTCTGGCAGCTTGTTCCAGACACTCACCACCCTCTGTGTGAAAAAACTGCCCCTCTGGACACTTTTGTATCTCTCCCCTCTCACTTTAAACCTATGCCCTCTAGTTTTAGACTCCCCTACCTTTGGGAAAAGATATTGACTATCTAGCTGATGTGTGCTCCTCATTATTTTATAGACCTCGATAAGATCACCCCTCAGCTTCCTACGCTCCAGAGAAAAAAATCCCAGCCTCTCTTTATAACTCAATCCATCAAGTCCCGGTAGCATTCTAGTAAATCTTTTCTGCACTATTTCTAGTTTAATAATATCCTTTCTCTAATAGGATGACCAGAATTGCACACAGTATTCCAAATGTGGTCAATGTTCTGACCGATGAAACCAAGCATGCCGAATGCCTTCTTCACCACTCTGTCCACCTATGACTCCACTTTCAAGGAGCTATGAACATGTACTCCTAGAGCTCTTTGTTCTGTAACTCTCCCCAACGCCCTACTATTATCTGAGTAAGTCCTGCCCTGGTTCAATCTGCCTCGCATTTGTCTAAATTAAACTCCATCTGCCATTCGTCAGCCCATTGGCCCAATTGATCAAGATCCCATTGCAATTGGAAATAACTTTCTTCACTGTTCACTATGCTACCAATCTTAGTGTCATCTGCAAACTTACTAACTGTGTCACTGGAGTACAGCCACACCATTCTCCAACAATTATCAGAGGGAGAGGTGGGATAATCTGCAGCAGCAAGGACACCTTCACAAGGGATAAATGATTGATGAAAAAAACAGGGTAAAAAGTCTTTCTTTTCAAGTTCAAGAGTGTTAGAATTGAAGTTCCCTGAGTGGAGGACATTGCTTTTATCAGGTATGAGTTACAATCACTATTTTAATGCAGATTTTGCTTCACTGGTGATGATGAACCAATTATTTTAATGTTCTCTCTCCCTCCCCACATGTTGCTTTTTGGATCACCAAATACCTGTCAGACAGGAGAACAATGTAGAATCATAGGATCCCTGCAGTGCAGAAGCTTAAGTTTATTTATCAGTGTCACAAGTAGGCTTAAATTAACATTGCAATGAAGTTACTGTGAAAATCCTCTAGTTGCTAGGATATTATTAAACTAGAAAGAGTGCAGAAAAGATTTACTAGAATGCTACACTGAGGGAGAATTTAGTATGGCCAATGCACCTAACCAGCACGTCTTTGGAGTGTGGGGGGAAACTGGACCACCCGGAGGAAACCCACGCAAACACAGGGAGAATGTGCAGACTCCACATAGGCAGTGCCCCATGGCCGGGATTGAACCCGGGTCCCTGGTGCTGTGAGGCAGCAGTGCTAACCACTGTGCCACCATGTCTTTTGGCCCATTGGGCAGGATTTTACAGTCTCCCTCGTCCTGAAACTGTAAAATCCCGCTCGAGGTCAACCGACCTTCCCATGGTCTGCTCCTCGCTCGCTCAGATTCCTGTGGTAGGCGGGACGGCAAAATTCTGGCCATTGAGTCTACACCAACCACAATTCCACCCAGGCCATATCCCTGTAACCCCACGTATTTACCCTGCTAGTCTTCTTGACACTCAGGGGCAATTTACCAGGGGCAAGCCACCTAATCTGCATATCTTTGGAGCATGGGAGGAAATCAGAGCACCCAGAGGAAACCCATGCAGACACGGGGAGAATGTAGAAACTCCACACAGACAGTAACCTGAGGCTGGATTTGAACATAGAACATAGAACAGTACAGCACAGAACAGGCCCTTCGGCCCACGATGTTGTGCCGACCTTCATCTGAAACCAAGATCAAGCTATCCCACTCCCTACCATCCTGGTGTGCTCCATGTGCCTATCCAATAACCGCTTAAATGTTCCTAAAGTGTCTGACTCCACTATCACTGCAGGCAGTCCATTCCACACCCCAACCACTCTCTGCGTGAAGAACCTACCTCTGATATCCTTCCTATATCTCCCACCATGAACCCTATAGTTATGCCCCCTTGTAATAGCTCCATCCACCCGAGGAAATAGTCTTTGAACGTTCACTCGATCTATCCCCTTCATCATTTTATAAACCTCTATTAAGTCTCCCCTCAATCTCCTCCGCTCCAGAGAGAACAGCCCCAGCTCCCTCAACCTTTCCTCATAAGACCGACACTCCAAACCAGGCAGCATCCTGGTAAATCTCCTCTGCACTCTCTCCAGCGCTTCCACATCCTTCTTATAGTGAGGTGACCAGAACTGCACGCAATATTCCAAATGCGGTCTCACCAAGGTCCTGTACAGTTGCAGCATAACCCCACGGCTCTTAAACTCCAACCCCCTGTTAATAAAAGCTAACACACTATATGCCTTCTTCACAGCTCTATCCACTTGAGTGGCAACCTTTAGAGATCTGTGGATATGGACCCCAAGATCTCTCTGTTCCTCCACAGTCTTCAGAACCCTACCTTTGACCCTGTAATCCACATTTAAATTTGTCCTACCAAAATGAATCACCTCACATTTATCAGGGTTAAACTCCATTTGCCATTTTTCAGCCCAGCTTTGCATCCTATCTATGTCTCTTTGCAGCCTACAACACCCCTCCACCTCATCCACTACTCCACCAATCTTGGTGTCATCAGCAAATTTACTGATCCACCCTTCAGCCCCCTCCTCTAAGTCATTAATAAAAATCACAAAGAGCAGAGGACCAAGCACCGATCCCTGCGGCACTCCGCTAGCAACCTGCCTCCAGTCCGAAAATTTTCCATCCACCACCACCCTCTGTCTTCGATCAGATAGCCAGTTACCTATCCAATCGGCCAACTTTCCCTCTATCCCACACCTCCTTACTTTCATCATAAGCCGACCATGGGGGACCTTATCAAACGCCTTACTAAAATCCATGTATATGACATCAACCGCCCTACCTCCATCAACACACCTAGTTACCTCCTCAAAAAATTCTATCAAATTTGTGAGGCACGATTTGCCCTTCACAAATCCGTGCTGACTATCCCGGATTAATCCGCATCTTTCTAAATGGTCGTAAATCCCATCCCTAAGGACCTTTTCCATCAATTTACCAACCACCAAAGTCAGACTAACCGGTCTATAATTACCAGGGTCATTTCTATTCCCTTTCTTAAACAGAGAAACAACATTTGCAACTCTCCAGTCCTCCGGCACCAACCCCGTGGACAGCGAGGACCCAAAGATCAAAGCCAAAGGCTCTGCAATCTCATTCCTCGCCTCCCAAAGAATCCTAGGATACATTTCATCAGGCCCAGGGGACCTATCGACCTTCAGTTTATTCAAAACTGCCAATACATCCTCCCTCCGAACATCTATTTCCTCCAGCCTATTCGCCTGTAACACCTTCTCTTCCTGAAAAACATGGCCCCTCTCCTTGGTGAACACTGAAGAAAAGTATTCATTCATCACCTCGCCTATCTCTACTGATTCCATACACAAGTTCCCACCACTGTCCTTGACCGGCCCTAACCTCACCCTGGTCATTCTTTTATTCCTCACATAAGAGTAAAAAGCCTTGGGGTTTTCCTTGATCCGACCCGCCAAGGACTTCTCATGTCCCCTCCTAGCTCTCCTCAGCCCCTTTTTCAGCTCATTCCTTGCTAACTTGTAACCCTCAATCGAGCCATCTGAACCTTGTTTCCTCATCCCTACATAAGCTTCCCTCTTCCTTTTCACAAGACATTCCACCTCTTTTGTGAACCACGGTTCCCTCACTCGGCCATTTCCTCCCTGCCTGACAGGGACATACCTATCAAGGACACCCAGTATTTGTTCCTTGAAAAAGTTCCACTTTTCATCAGTGCCTTTCCCTGACAGTTTCTGTTCCCATCTTATGCCCCCTAATTCTTGCCTAATCGCATCATAATTACCTCTCCCCCAATTGTAAGCCTTGCCCTGCCGTCCGGCCCTATCCCTCTCCATTGCAATAACAAAAGACACCGAATTGTGGTCACTATCTCCAAAGTTCTCTCCCACAACCAAATCTAACACTTGGCCCGGTTCATTTCCCAGTACCAAATCCAATGTGGCCTCACCCCTTGTCGGCCTATCCACATATTGTGTCAGGAAACCCTCCTGCACACACTGCACAAAAAGTGCCCCATCCAAACTATTTGACCTACAAATGTTCCAATCAATATTTGGAAAGTTAAAGTCCCCCATGACAACTACCCTGTGACCCGCACACGTATCCATAATCTGCTTAGCAATTTCTTCCTCCACATCTCTATTACTATTTGGGGGCCTATAGTAAACTCCTAACAACATGACCGCTCCTTTCCTGTTTCTAACTGCAGCCCATATTACCTCAGTGTGCATATCCCCCTCAAAGTGCTTTTCCGCAGCCGTTAAACTATCCTTGATTAACAATGCTACTCCTCCACCTCTTTTACCAGCTTCCCTACACTTAGTGAAACATCTATACCCCGGAACGTCCAACAACCATTCCTGTCCTTGTTCTACCCACGTCTCCGTAATGGCCACAACATCGTAGTCCCAAGTAGCAATCCACGCCCCAAGTTCATCCACCTTGTTCCGTATGCTCCTTGCATTGAAGTAGACACACTTCAACCCACCTTCCTGTCTACCGGTACCCACCCTTGACCTTGATACCTTCCCCAATACCTCACCACCCTCAACACTGACTTCCGGACTACAACTCCTCTTCCCACTCCCCTGACAAATTAGTTTAAATCCCCCTGAAGAGCCGTAGCAAATTTCCCTCCCAGGATATTGGTGCCCCTCTGGTTCAGGTGCACCCCGTCCTGTTTGTAGAGGTCCCACCTTCCCCAGAACGTGTTCCAATTATCCACGTATCTGAAACCCTCCCTCCTGCACCATCCCTGCAACCACATGTTTAAGTGCACTCTCTCCCTGTTCCTCAACTCGCTATCACGTGGCACCGGTAGCGTACCAGAGATGACCACATGTTTTGTCTTTGCTCTCAGCTTCCAGCCCAGCTCCCGAAATTCCTGTTTTAAATCCCCATCCCTTCTCTTACCTATGTCGTTGGTACCAAGGTGTACCACGACTTGTGACTGTTTCCCCTCCCCCTTAAGAATCCGGAAAACACGGTCCGAGACGTCACGGACCCTGGCATCCGGTAGGCAACAAACCATCCTCGAGTCTCTTTTGCTGCCACAGAACCTCCTATCTATCCCTCTAACTAACGAGTCCCCAATAACTATTGCCCTCCCGCTCTCCTCCTTACCCTCCTGAGCCACAGGGACGGACTCAGTGCCGGAGATCCTCTCACTGCGGCTCACCACTGGTATGTTGTCCCCCTCAACCGTATCCAAAGCAGAATACTTATTGCTAAGGGGAACGACCACAGGGGATCCCTGCACCGACTGCTTCTTCCCAGCCCCTCTCACCGTCACCCATCTATTTTCATTCCGCGGAGTAACTGTATCCCTGAAGCTTCTGTCTATGGCCATCTCTGCATCCCTAATGATCCTAAGTTCCTCCAACTCCAGCTCCAGTTCCCTTACACGGTTTTGAACCTGGGTGGCTGGCGCCGTGAGGTAACAGACTGCACGTGATGTATGTGTGGGATACTTGAAAACATACCTGAGTAACCCTTGAGGGTTGGGGCTTTCTATCATGAGAATCTTGCACCTTCCAAATGCAACACGCAGCTTGTATATATCTTTCATGTATATTTGAGGCATACCTAAGGCGATAAAAAAGGGAAAAATGAGTGTTGTGAGTGGAGCAAAATCCCCAATACTGTTCTTTGCCGCAAAAGCTTTTCTGCCACATTCATCTATCACCCATTGTGCTCTCTGATCTAAATTGGATCCCCGTCTATCAGTGCCTTATATTTTAATATTCTCATCTTGTGTTCCAATCCCTTCAGGGATTTGCATATCTCTGTAAACTCCTCCAACTTTACAACCCTCTAAGATCTCTGTGCTCTAGTTCTGACCTCTCTAAACTCTACTTCCTTTCTTTTATACTTGCAAATGTTCAATAAAATCTACCTCTTTGACTCCTGATTTCAGTAAACTTTCAAGTGATTAAAGAATTTGATAAGATAGGTAGAGAGGAACCATTTCCTCTGATGAGGAAATTCAGAATAAATGGGCGTAACTTTAAATTTAGAGTGAGGCCATTCACAAGTGAAACCTAGATGCACTTCTTCAGACAAAGGATAGTGAAGATCTGGAAGTCTCCTCCCAAAAAGTTGCAGCTGTTTCTGGGGCTCAACTGGAGTCGTCAAGAGGTTGATTGATACTTGTTAAGGGACAAACAAGTGCTGTGGAACAAAGGGGTGTAAAGATACAGATGAACCACGATCTAAGTGAATGGTGGAAGGGTTGACTAGTCTACTCCTGTTCCTCACTTTTTGAAGGAAGGCCACCACATTCCAGGGATCAGTTTACACCCTTCATGGGCATTCTGTCCTCAGACTGCTAACGTCAGTGATAAAATTGACCTTCTGACATTTGTCAGAACAGATAGTGGCTGGGTGCATTTCATTGAACTTTTGGTCAGTACATTAATCTGAAGGCATTGCTGGAAGAAATGACAAAAAAGATAGGTGTGGATTTGTGTGACATTGAAATTGTGACTCACGTCCTGCCACAGACTGCTAGAAATTCAATCTGATAGCACAACAGGGAATCCTTTACTCTAACTGGATGCTCTAATACCCACCCTGTGTTTGGTGAACGGCATGCCACACTCAACAAGAGGCTTGTTTTGTCAGTTTTGATTGCTATTGTCCTAGTACAAGGTAGTTCTTCAAATGGCTATCATTTATTTCTCAGCCTGTTTCTACACCAATTTAAAACTGTTATAAAACCTATTATAAAATCCTTTCCCACATAAACTATTGCTCCTGTCATTTTACTCTTGCTTGTTCTTGCAGCACTGGCAAGTTATTTTGCCCATGCCTTGATGCTACATGGTCTGATGCTCTGGCTGTGCCTTGCTGTTCTGACTGTGGGTCCATGTGTTGGCTTTGTTTTGGTCTGTCAGCTATGCCTCAGTGTGTCTTTGCAAAACCTCGCGTTGTATACTTGATTGAAACATGTAAGATCCTGATTAGTCTGGACAGGATGGATGTTGAGAGGATGTTTCGAGAGAAGAATCTAGAACTAGGGGTTGGTGTTTAAAAATAAGGAGTCACCTATTTAAAATGGAGATGAGGCACCCTTTCAAAAGACCGTAAGACACAGGAGCAGAATTAGGTCACTCGGCCCATCGAGTCTGCTCCGCCATTCAATCACGGTGGATATTTTTCTCATCCCCATTCTCCTGCCTTTTCCCCATAACCCCTGATCCCCTTATCAATCAAGAACCTATCTATCTCTGTCTTAAAGACACTCAATGACCCGGCCTCCACAGCCTTCTGTGGCAAAGAGTTCCACAGATTCACCACTCTCTGGCTGAAGAAACTCCTCCTCATCTCTGTTTCAAAGGATTGTCCCTTTAACCTGAGCTTGTGCCCTCTGGTTCTAGTTTTTCCTACTAGTGGAAACATCCTCTCCGTGTCCACTCTATTCAGACCTCACAGCCCCTCATTCTTCTAAACTCCAACGAGTACAGACCCAGAGTCCTCAACCATTCCTCATACAATACGCTCATCATTCCAGGGATCATTCTTGTATTCAGAGGGTTGTGAGTCTTCTTGAAAAGTTGGTGGAAGCAGAATCTTTATCAAGCAAGTCTGTGGAACAGCTATCCCAATTTTAGCACAAGTCTTCTGATGCCAGTGAGGGCTTCACAGTGTTTACAGGCCTTGGGTGTCCAGTACCTCGGTCTATGTTAAGTGATTCATTTGACTTTGCTCTTATTAGACTTTTTTTGCAACAATTTTTCTACAACCGTTTGGCTTATTAGACGATTTAGGAGAGCAATTAAGAGAGAAACTCATTTCTGTGGGTTTGGAGTCACATATAGGCCAGACTAGGTGAGTGTTTCAGTGGTGAAACCTGCCGTCAGCTGACAATTCTGCAGCTACAGGTGGACTACGAAAGAGCCTCTTGGACAAATAGGGAGGCTCTGCATCAAAACTTCCCAACCGAACTCCATTACCATCAACCATAAGACATTGAGAGCACAAAGGTGGCATGGGTGCTTTTCACTTGTAATTCACTTGTAAACACTTTGGCATTGTGCTTTGCTGAGACTAGCTTAGTCTGAGAGCCAAATATACTGGCACGCCTGATAGTTGGCACACACTGATGGTTAGAGGGGAGTTAGGGACATCTCCTTTATTGTCGAAGAAACAATGGGCAGGATTTAATGGCGCTTCCCATCTGTGGAAAATCCTGCCCATTATTGTGTTTTTGAGTTCAATCTTTATTAATTGTACATATTTGTGTCTACGAGATTCTTGTGTGCCACTAACTTTATCATGAAGATAAGATTTAATTGAAAAAGTTTTAACACAATGGGTGTTCATTGCATGCAATGACTAGTCGGAACCTTGCATGGGATGGTTTGAGGCCACCCACTGAAAACACAATGAATTAATCTCTAACTTTAAAACTGCCATTGGGACAGCAAAATTTCAGCTTCCATCGAATACCATAAGATGTAGGAGCAGAAGTAGGCCATTCAGCCCATCTAGTCTTTTTAGATCAATTAAGTCTTTTTATAAACATCTCCCACATTTCTTGCTGTTAAAGGCCCCATATCCCACACCCCCTCCCCACTATCACCCATCATGGGTCTCTGCCTGTGGAATATGAGACCAGTAGCATTAATACTTTGGTATTATTTCCTCACACTGCCATTCTAGTACATTCCGATTGTAAACCTCCTCGAGACTTTGACATCAATCCGAAAACATTATGCCCGGAACATGAGGGGCGAGAGGACCCGAAGGAGAAAAATTTTAAATTTAATCTTGCACGTTAGAAGCCTGTTGAGGCCTGCGAAGCCTGAAGTGATTTTGTGCTTAACAATTTGGACAAGTTAGTGTTGAATGAAGGATATGGGGGACAGAGGAGGATATTGGAGAAATTGAGTGGGGGTGGGGTGATAAAGGGTTTGATCAGGAAGGCTGACTTGCTCAGCTTACATGAGAATGTGATGAAAGGGAAAGTCTAGTCTGAAGCTGCTCTTTTACAACTCAGTAAATACAAGACAACTCACCATCTGGTAAGTCCTCACCTCAAATTAATTAATCTCTCTCCTCTTCCTTTCTTCTCGGTTTCCATTTTACTTTTCTAATAACATTGTTATGGTTAGTCTTCCTCATTTACCTTCATTTACCGTGACAATCGTCAGGCAGGAGTGTTCCCTTCCAATCGGGGAACACTTCAGCAGTCAAGGGCATTCAGCCGCTGATCTTCGGGTAAGCGTTCTCCAAGGCGGCCTTCACGACACACGACAACGCAGAATCGCCGAGCAGAAACTGAGCCAAGTTCCACACGCATGAGGACGGTCTCAACCGGGATCTTGGGTTCATGTCACACTACGTGTAACCCCCACTATTTGGCCTGGGCTTGCAAAGAACAAAGAACAATACAGCACAGGAAACAGGCCCTTCGGCCCTCCAAGCCTGAGCCGCTCCTTGGTCCAACTAGACCAATCGTTTGTATCCCTCCATTCCCAGGCTGCTCATGTGACTATCCAGGTAAGTCTTAAACGATGCCAGCGTGCCTGCCTCCACCACCCTACTTGGCAGCGCATTCCAGGCCCCCACCACCCTCTGTGTAAAAAACGTCCCTCTGATATCTGAGTTATACTTCGCCCCTCTCACCTTGAGCCCATGACCCCTCGTGATCGTCACCTCCGACCTGGGAAAAAGCTTCCCACTGTTCACCCTATCTATACCCTTCATAATCTTGTACACCTTTATTAGATCTCCCCTCATTCTCCGTCTTTCCAATCCTAATAACTGTCCTGGCTTGAGATAATTCACACCTCTTTAACCTGTGATTATCCCTCTTTCCACTCACATTGTCTGTACCTGTAAAGACTTGATTACTTGTAAAGACTCGCATTCCAACCATTATCTTGCAATTGTGTCTCTGCCTATATATGCCCTGTTTGTGAAACCCACCTCTCCATCACCTGATGAAGGAGCTGCGCTCCAAAAGCTCGTGATTCCAAATAAACCTATTGGACTTTAACCCTGGTGTTGTGAGACTTCTTGCTGTGTCCACTTACCTTGTCCTACTTGCTCTTCCTCCCCACTATGTCCTGGCTGTCAAAATAAAGCATTATCATGTAAACTTTTGCTCCAGCTCAGTTCCTAGGAATTAAACCTGGAAAGTACTCACCTCTCTCCCTCTTTTCCTTTCCTCCTATAATCTCACAAAGTTTTAAAACCCAGATTTGGATTCCGCTAATCACCTCTTATCTGTTTATCATATATCTCTCACTGTTTTCAATATCCTGCACTATTATCTTTGACACTCACATCTCTTCCTTTTTTTTTTGAAAGTGGATTTTGCAGCTTACAGGCTATGAGATTTTGATGAAGGACATTGTTTTTATTTTATATGATGAAATTCGGGCCCTGCCTGATGCTTTCTTTCCTTTTACTTTAAGGTAGGCCTGAACGTTTTCATCAAGAAGGCCAATAGGTTTAACCCTGCCACTCGTTCATTGATCCAGCGGTTTGTGCCATTCCCCGCTGTAGGTATGTGAGATTTATACTGCCACCTTAAACAAAAGCAAAAATGCTGCAAATTCAGATTTTTCCTCATTGATACCTTTGGCCCTTCTCCTGCCCATTCCTATTTCTATCACCTCTCTTTGCCGCTGCCACTCTTTCCACACACACATGCATTCTCTTTCTCATCTGCATCTGTGCTGCCACCCTGCTTACTCTGTTCTTTGGTGTCTTTGGCTGTCTTCATGGATAGGCGGCTCCTAAGATATGAGAAATGAACCCCATGTTCCTGGAGCTCACCAATGATCTCACCTGGCCGATGGCACGTGCATCCCATAAAATAATTTTAAAAATCAATGGGAGCAGGTTGTGTGCTGTGGGAACTGGCCGGATCTTAGTTTTCTGGATGTTTCGTGAAACACTTGCTCATTTTCTCATTTGTTTTGGGGAAGGGGTTGACAATGACCCAGAGCTCAGTTTCTGAGTGAGTGAGTGAGTGCACCCACAAGTGTCATCGATATACTGAAGCTCAGTGGCTGAAGTTGGAGTGATTTTGGTTTTTTATGGTTGAAGGTGGTGTGGGCCAAACAGTTTACTGTCTGTTCTTTAAATTATCTCCACCTCTGTGGGTAATTTGCGGGAGGTTGAGGAGCAGTATTGCAGCGAGGACGGTGGAGAAGAGGATTGGTGCACTGACATAGCCTTATTTGACCCAGATTTCACTGAGATAGAGTCCATGGCGGCTCCACTGGGGAGGATCGTGGCTTTTGTGTCATCATGGAATAGGAGGAGGATGGTGACAAATTTCATGAGGACAGCAGTCAAATTTGAGGAGGATGTTGCACGAACCTCACTGTTGACAGTGTCAGAAGCTTTCATGTACAGTGGTTGGTGCTGCTTCTTGCATAGCCATCCTCTTGAATATACCAGCTTATCCTTCAGCCAACAGAGGAAAAGAGTGTTTGAGGACCAGGACCTCGCACCCAAGATGAAGGGCATGGTTTACTGGGCAGCAGTGATTCCTGCGCCCCAAATGCTTTGAAGAGTTGGATAACCTACCTCATAGCACTAAGAAGTACCACCAATGCTGCCTTTGCAAGATCCTTCAAATTCAGTGGCAAAATAGACTGTCCAACAGCAGCATCCTCTCCCAAGCCAACTTGCCCATCATTGAGGTGCTCATCACTCAAAACCAACTTCATGAGACAAGTCATTTCATTTGTATGTCTGACACCAGACTCGTGAAGCAACTCCCCAACTCAGAACACAGTCATGCAGGGCACTCCCAGGAGAGCAGTATAAATCCTTTGGAGATGTCTCCAGGGCATCCATGAAGAGGTCAAACATCCCTGCCGAATTATGGCTTGTGACCGACCAAACTGAAGAAGATCCATTCAGGAAGGCCCTGTTCACATCGAGTGACTAGGGTTCACACAGAGGTAAAATTGAGGTGTCGGAGAGAATGGACAAGCCTTCCAACCACTCATCGACCCAACCGTCCAGACACCACCTGTCCCACATGTCATAAGAACATAAGAACTAGGAGCAGGAGTAGGCCATCTGGCCCCTTGAGCCTGCTCCACCATTCAATAAGATCATGGCTGATCTTATCGTGGACTCAGCTCCACTTACCCACCCATTCACCATAGCCCTTAATTCCTTCACTGTTCAAAAATGTATCTATCCTTGTCTTAAAAACATTCAATGAGGTAGCCTCAACTGCTTCACTGGGCAGGGAATTCCACAGATTCACAACCCTTTGTGTGAAGACGTTTCTCCTCAACTCAGTCCTAAATCTGCTCCCCCTTACTTTGAGGCCATGCCCCCTAGTTCTAGTTTCACCCACCAGTGGAAACAACTTCCCTGCTTCTATCTTATCTATTCCCTTCAAAATCTGGGATGTTTCTATAGGATCTCCCCTCATTCTTCTGAATTCCAATGAGTATAGCCCCAGTCTACTCAGTCTCTCCTCATAAGCCAACCCTCTCAACTCTGGAATCAACCTCGTGAATCTCCTCTGCATCCCCTCCAGTGCCAGTATATCCTTTCTCAAGTAAGGAGACCAGAACTGTACACAGTACTCCAGGTGTGGCCTCCCAGCATCTTATACAGCTGCAACATAACCTCGCTGTTTTTAAACTCCATCCCTCTCGCAATGAAGGACAAAATTCCATTTGCCTTCTTAATTACCTGCTGCCATGTCAGAGGGGGCGATTCTCCCAAACAAATTCGTAAGTGTCGAACTCACATGAAAACTGGAGTAAATCACACTGGTTTTTTTCAGCAAGAGTTTCAAAACGAATCTCTCACACTCTGTGCACTGCAGGATGCACAAGCGTGAATCACATTGAAAATCAGTGAGCAGGATGACTGTGCATGCGCCAATCTGTCAGCGCCAAGATCAGCACATGCGCAGTGGCCTCTGTCTGCTGCCTCCAGCCCCACGATACCCGCATCACTAGCCGTGCGATTCACCCCCACAACCCAATCGCTGGTCCCCGAACATGCCCGGGCGAGCCTCGACCGCACCCCCATAGCCCCAATCTCTCGAACCACTCCCCAATGGCCAATCCTGATTACTGGCCTCCCACCCTCTGTCACTCAGCCTAAAGTGCAGATTGGCAGTGGGACCCTCCCACTCAACGCCCCCTAATCAGGCCTCGCCCCCATTAGGCCCCAGCCCCTTGGCACTGCCCCAAGCCCAGTGGGCAGTGCCAAGGTGCCCCCTGAGCATTGGCACTTTGCCCTTTAGGCAGTGCCAGAGGGCCCAGGCATTCACTACCAAGGTGGCAATGCCCAAGGGGCACCTCCCCCAGTGCGTGAACCTCTGGGGAGCCCCGATTGCCCCTCCCCCCTTCACTCCAGTGGGGTCAGACCGCCTGCTCCCCAAAGTCTGGAGCTATACTAAACCTCGCTGGAATGAACCATTCATGGCAGGGGGTGTGGGGGAGTTGCTAGCGAGACTGGAGACTTCAGTCCCGGGCCCGCTCATAACATTCAAAATAACATAATTTATGCAGCATATCAGCGCAGAGTTGACGGCGCTGGAAATCCAGCTGTCGTAGACGCGTGGAGGCCATGGTGCCCAGCAGGGAGCCCTCGAAACGGTCTCCGCTAGAGTCTCGCGGCCCACTGTGCTACAAAGGCAGCGCAGCAGGATGGGAGAATAGCCCCCCCCAGAGTCTTTAGATCACACATTGGACTTAACAGCCATCTCAGAACCCATCAAACCAGGGTGGATGCAAGTCATCCTCGGCCCAAGGACTTGGTCCTTCATCTTTTTGTCTCTCTCACTTTCTCTCTCTTCCTCAATTGAACTATATTCTCCCCTTTCTCTCATTTTGCCTGTTTTCCCATTTCCACTCTGCAAACATCGAGTCATCCCTTGCTGATATCTGTTTTATTTGCCTTGCTCTCTCTTTTCTGTCTACATTTTCCTCTCGATATTGCACTGGCTATATCATACAATCAAAACTGCTTCATGCCTGCAAAGCACATTGGGATGTCCAGAGGTCACAAAATGCTTATAGAAATGCAAATTCTTCCTTTTCATTCTTGGAAATTAAGTGGGGTGAGTGGAACATGGTTCAATGGGCAATCACCTGTAAAACAGTGATCACAAAGGTCTGCATTTGATCTGCTTTAGCATGTGTTTCAACAACAATTTGCATTTGTGTAGCACCTTTAACCAAAGTGCTTTACAGTGGCGATATTGATGGATATGTTAGGACAGGTGACCAAAACATTACTAAAAATGGTAGGTTTTAGGGCAGTTCTTCAAGGAGGAGAGAAAGAGGCAGAGGGGTTCAGGGAAGTTAGGGTCTAGAGAGGTGGAAGTATGACTGCCAGTAGTGGAGGGAAGAAAATTGGGGATGCACAGGAGACCAGAAAAAGCAGAATAATATCGAAGAGTTTTTGGGTTGCAGGAGGTTGCAGGGATCTTGGAGGGTTTGAGTCTTGTCAGTTCTGCATCAGCTTATTGATATTATAGTTTCTGATCAAGTCTGTAGCCCAGTGCAAGATACCATTACACAAAACAATCATCAATAATAAGAAATTGGAAGGTGAATTAAAAACAGGGAAAACATAACATCTGGAAAGGGAATACCCAGTGCAGTCAGCGGCCTCAGGGAAGACAGTGGCATAGTGGTAATGTCGCTGGACGAGTTATCTAGAAACCCAGGCAAATGGGTTCAAATCCCACTATGGCAGCTGCTGGAGTTTGAAATCAGTTAATCCATCTGGAATTGAAAGCTGGTCTCAGATTATGGAACTGTCACCGATTGTTTTAAAAATCCGTCTGGTTCACTAATGTCCTTTAGGGAAGGAAATCTGCCATCCTTACCAGGTTTGACCTACATGTGACTCAAGACCCACAGCAATGTGGTTCATAGAGTGTTAGAGTCATAGAGGTTTACAGCATGGAAACATGCCCTTCGGCCCAACTTGTCCATGCCACCCTTTTTTTTTAAACCCCTAAACTAATCCCAATTGCCCGCATTTGGCCCATATCCCTATCCAGCCTCTCCTTATAACTCAATCCATCAAATCCCGGTAGCATCCGAGTAAATCTTTTCTGCACTCTTTCTAGTTTAATAATATTCTTTCTATAATAGGGTGACCAGAACTGCACACAGTATTCCAAGTGTGGCCTTACCAATGTCTTGTACAACTTCAACAAGACATTTCAACTCCTGTATTCAATGTTCTGACCGATGAAACCAAGCATGCCGAATGCCTTCTTCATCACTCTGTCCACCTGTGACTCCACTTTCAAGGAGCTATGAACATGTACCCCTAGATCTCTTTGTTCTGTAACTCTCCCCAACGCCCTACCATTAACTGAGTAAGTCCTGCCCTGGTTCAATCTACCAAAATGCATCACCTCGCATTTGTCTAAATTAAACTCCATCTGCCATTCGTCAGCCCACTGGCCCAATTGATCAAGATCCCGTTGCAATTGGAGATAACTTTCTTCACTGTCCACTATGTCACCAATCTTAGTGTCATCTGCAAACTTACTAACCATGCCTCCTATATTCTCATCCAAATCATTAATATAAATGACAAATAACAATGGACCCAGCACTGATCTCTGAGGCACACCACTGGTCACAGGCCTCCAGTTTGAAAAACAACTCTCTACAACCACCCTCTGGCTTTTGTCAAGAAGCCAATTTTGTATCCATTTAGATACCTCACCCTGGATCCCGTGAGATTTAACCTTATGCAGCAACCTACCATGCGGTACCTTGTCAAAGGACTTGCTAAAGTCCATGTAGACAACATCAACTGCACTGCCCTCATCTACCTTCTTGGTTACCCCTTCAAAAAACTCAATCAAATTTGTGAGACATGATTTTCCACTCACAAAACCATGCTGACTGTCCTTAATCAGTCCTTACATCTAAATGCTTGTAGATCCTGTCAAAATACCTTCCAACAACGTACCCACCACAGATGTGATGCTCACTGGCCTTAGTTCACAGGCTTTTCCCTGCAGCCCTTTTTAAACAAAGGCACAACATTTGCCACTCTCCAATCTTCAGGCACCTCACCCGTGACTATCGATGATTCAAATATCTTGGCTCGGGGACCTGCAATTTCCTCCCTCGCCTCCCACAATGTCCTGGGATATACTTCATCAGGTCCCGGGGATTTAGCGACCTTGAACTCTTAACTGTTCTCTAAAGTGGCCTAGCAAGCCACTCAGTTCAAGAACAATTCTGGACGAGCAACAAATCATGAAATAAAATGCCAGGGACGCTCATAATGAAAATAAAAGCCAGCCTCTGGTTGTGTTGAAGTTTCCGGAAATCAAAGCTTAATTTCCAGGCAACAGCACCAAGAAATCTAAGAGAAAAATCAGGGAGGCTTCTTTAAAGATTTTTGTTTTGTTGATCGAATGGAGATGAAAGAGAGAAGCTGTTTGACAAATCAATAATTATCCAATCTGTTCACTTGGCGATTGGGGTGGCACATCATGAGGATGATGGTTCTATTTGAGTGAGGAGGTCAGATGATGAACTCTCCGGGAATACATCTAGCCAACATTGGTCACCCGAAGTCAGTTGTGTGGATGCTGTGGTGTCCGGTAGTATCACTGAGCCAATTACACAGAACAGCAGCGGCCAAATGGTGAAAACAAAATTCCAAGTTCAGCAATATAAACGCACTTTTCAACAATGAACATGTTCAATGGTACACAACACATGTGTTCAATATTACATACCCGACATGTTCAATAATGCATACCTGAACTATTCAACAGTATATATCTGATGCATTATATGGTTCACATCTGAAATATTGTATAATACATGATGGTGCATTTAATACTATACGCCTGAAATCTTATATATTACACAGCTGTTGGGTTAGCTTCTTTTGTGATGATGATTGCTGTCTCCAGATCAAATTATGAGGAATAATCCTCCACAATGTTTGTTTTGAAACGTATGCTGTTGTACTGTTTGTCCTCAAATATGACAACCATCCCCCAACACCATCCTGCCTCCAGCCTGCAGTCCCTGCAGGTGCAGACAGCGGTTTTGTTCATGGATGCCGTGTGGTTTGAATTTCTTTCAGCTGTGCAGCTGTATTTTTTTTCACTTTGATTTGTCGGGAACTATGTCAGGGATTGTGTACTGAGTGCTGCACCGTCGGCTCCTGTACTGTAGTCACCATCTGGTATCAATATGCCAATGTGAAGAGTTACATTGGCTTAAATATTCTGTTGCTGGACTAATAATACAGAGGAGTTCAAATCTTCTCCAAAGGATTTGGGGAAATTGAGCCCCTTAACTGTTAATTTGGTACCAAAAAAATGACAATGGAAGTTGCTGGATTGTTGCAAAAACTCAAACTGGTTCATTAATGTCCATCATGGAAAAGAATCTGATACTCTTACCTGGTTTGACCTGCTGGTGACTCTAGTCCCACACTATGCTGTTGATTTTTAATGCCCTTAGAAAATTCGTGATGAATAATAAAGGTTTTGTCACTGTAGCTCGCATCCCGTGAACAATTTAAAAACCATTTAAAAACAGAAAATTAATATTAAGAAATAGTTTGTATTTAATGTAATCTTGGGGCTGAATGACAAATCAAATTGGCTCCCAGTTTCCCACATCTGCAACACACCCATCATAGGGCTGAATTTTATGCTCCCCCAGTGGCATGTTTGAAGGGGTTGGGGGGGAGCGCTCGTAAAACAGTTTATCTGCCTGCCCGCTGCCCAGCACCTTACAACTCATCCCCAACCTGCCTCCCATTTTACAGGGGGTGATGCTGATCTTTTTTATTCATTCATGGGACATGGGTGTCAACGGCTGGCCAGCATTTATTGCCCATCCCTAGTTGCCCTTGCTCAGAGGGCAGTTAAGAGTCAACACATTGCTGTGGCGCTGGAGTCACATGTAGGCCAGACCAGGTAAGGACGGCAGATTTCCTTCTCTCAAGGACATTAGTGAACCAGATGGGTTTTTCCGACAATCGACAATAGTTTCATGGTCATCAGTAGATTCTTAATTCCAAATTTATTTTTATTGAATTCAAATTCCACCATTTGCCTTGGCGGGATTCGAACCAGGGTCCCCAGAACTCGGCCATCTTGCCCACCTTTGAACTGTTGAGTCGCTTAAGTATCGAATTAATCGTCACTTAAGTGCCTCACCCACCCCCGCCACAATTTTTACCCATGGCAGGGGTGCGCAGGTCAAGCAGCTAACTTACTGGGTAGGCTAGTGTCGGGGCATGGGTGGAGTAATCCCCTTTTGGGGTGGCCTCTGCCTATTGGAGGGATCCCCACTGACCCCCCAAATGCAGCCACCACTGCACCTCCCCCAACCCCTTACTGGAGCTTGCAGCCAGACGCCACCTATACCTTGGGTTTACCTTTACTCTGACCCCAATAATCTTCTCTTGTTCAGGGACTGACTGTAGTCTCAACAGTGTCCTCTGGTCATACCTGGTGCTGCTGGATTGGCTGACATCTCTCCAATGAGGGTCTTCCTCTGCAGATAGAGACCAAAGTCCTCCTGAGCCAATTAACATCCCCTCGAATGTAAAATGGTGACGGGTCAACTAGTTTATATGAGGGTGAGCTCCCAGCTTATTTATTTGTCTGCTGGACGGGGAACACGGTGCCCTGTAAAACCCAGCACATAGACCCTGCTACATGGCTCAATTTACCGGCATCAGACTGGGAGTAGTACAAAATAACTAAGAATGCCAGTTTGCAAGGTACAGGAACATGCCAGCTGGCGCCTCAAATGTGACTTTTAATTAGATTGTAGGATGATCTGTATCTCAACCTCACTCACTCATCTTTTCTCCATATTCATACACGCCATCAATCTCAGGCTTGGAAATTTCAATTGACCCCCCCAGTAATCCAAAATCTTTTTGGGGAGAAAGCTCTAAACTTCCATTACCCTTTGTGTGAAAAAGTGTTTGTGATTTCATTCCTGACAACCTAGCTCTCATTTCCACTGATTTTATTGAAAGAATACCCACTCCAGATGTGGGTCCTCAAATTACCAACGTGTTTTTGGATGGTGCAGCTTCGGTCCTGAGATGAATTCCAAAGCCATGTTTATATGCAGTATAATCTGCTGCAGTGCCTATGTTCAGAGAAAAATTTATCACAGAATTTACAGCACAGAAACAGACCATTCAGATTAATACTGGTTTATGTTCCGCACGAGGATCCTCCCACCCATCGTGTACTCATCTAACCTCCCACCAAATACATCTCTGCAAATCAGTCCATGCACAATTTCCCATGAGTGTTGCTGGGAATTACTGATGCTGCCTATACCCATATATTAGGCAGCAAAGCCTTTTAGTGCCAACTGTTACTCAGTGGATGACACTCCGGCCTGAGTCAGAAGATTATGAGTTCAAGTCCCACTTCAGAGACTTGAGCACAAAAATCTGGGCTGCCACTGCTGCTCCGTGAGAGATGCTGTCTTTCAGGTGAAACATTAAAGTGATGTCCAGTCTTCTCTCTCAGGTATGTGTAAAATATCCCATGGTGCTATTTGAAAATGCTCTCCTCAGAACTCTGGGTAATATTCACCCTCATTATCACAATGCTGTTTGTGGGAGCTGACTATGCACAAATAACTTGCAATGTTTCCTACCTTACAACTGTGATTGAAAAAGTATTTAATTTGAATCGCTGCAGTCCATGTGGTGGAGGTACAGCCACAGTGCGACTAGAGAGGGAGTTACAGGATTTTCATCCTTCATTGTCAATGAGGCAAAACTTGGAACTCCCTCCCTAACAGCACTCTGGGTGTACCTACATCACATAGACTGCAGCGGTTCAAGAAGGCAGCTCACCACCACTTTCTCAAGGGCAATTAGGGATGGGCAATAAATGCTGGTTTAGCCAGTTTCAGACCCCATAAAGAATTTTTTAAAATTTCAAAATGCCCTGGGACATCTTGAGAACATGAAAGACACAATATAAATGAAAGTGTTTTATATAGAATTAAATAGAAGGTGCAGCACAGAAAGAAGCCATTCGGCCTAACTCATTTATGCTCCACATGAGCCTCCTCCTGCCTGACTGCACCTTACAGCATGGTGGCACAGTGGTTAGCACTGCTGTCTCACAGCACCAGGGACCCGAGTTCAATTCCGGCCTTGGGTGACTGTGTGGAGTTTGCATGTGTTCTCCCCGTGTCTGCGTGGGTTTCCTCCGGGTGCTCCAGTTTCATCCCAAAGTCCAAAGATTTGTAGGTTAGGTGGATTGGCCTTGCCAAATGTGTTGGGTAATGGGGATAGGGTGGGGGTTGGGCATGGGTAAAATGCTCTTTCAGAGACTTGGTGTCAACTTGATGGACCAAATGGCCTCCTTCTGCACTGTCGGGAATCTGTGGAATCCATGGAATTTGCATACCTTCCTATTGCTTTCTCTCTCATGTATCAATACAGCTCCCAATTAAATCTCATTTTACTGTCATGACTGTCTTTTATTTATTTCAATTGAGGGAATATTTACTTTAATCCCACTTTTCCTTCTCTCTTGTAGGTGCTGGCTAGCTAAGGGATATGCTCACAGACACCAGTTTCCCTTCAGTACTCATTTTAACCAGTAGAAGTTTCATATTTTCACCACTTGCTGGGCAAATCCTCTCCTGAATTCCTTATTAGATTTGTTAGTGACTATCTTATTCTTGTGGCCCCAGCACTGTTCTCGCCCCAAAGTGATCCAGGATTTCCTCTCTGTAAATTGATATGCCTGCTGCAAAGTGCTTGTTTGTGAATGTTTAGGACAAGAGTAAGCTCGACTCCATGGCCAGATGACTTGTTTCCAGTCACTGGGATCACACATGAAGGATGGTTATTTGAGCAAGGTACTGGAGGGAAACTGGCGTCTGTGAGCATATCCCTTAGCTAGCCAGCACCTACAGGAGGGGAGAAGGAAAAGTGGGATTCAAGTAAGTATTCCCTCAATTGAAATAAATAACATTCTCATCTCTGTCTACAATATGTTTGTTTCTTGGCCTCTGACTTTTTCATGTGCACTGACACACTGCCTGACTTTTAAGTAGGTCTCACTTCAGATACCAAGCTGTCATCACGCCACTTAAAAAAACATATGCAATGTCCCTATTAACGGCTTCATTAACACCTTTCAGAGTGTTCATTTTTATAAAGTCTGTAGTCCAAACCAAATCAGTTTTCAATACAAACTGGCCTCATTTGTAATTAATAGTGCCTTATTCATTACTCAATGTAAACTGTACATGTAGGACGAAAGCACTGGAGAAATACAGCAGTGGTGTCTTTGCAAGATCCTCTAAATCAGGGGTTTGACAGCATCGTCTTCTCTAAGCCAACATGGAGTTCCTAACCACTCTCAACCAGCTCCACTGGATAGGCATGATGGTCATCTGTCTGATAACTGCTCAACTCAGAAGTCAGTTGCAGCAGGAGACTTTCAGGAGGACAGAAGAAACACTTTAGGGTTCTGCTCAAAGCATCTCTCAAAAAGTCAAACATCCCGCCAACTCAGAAGAATCCCTGGCTTATGACCGACCAAACTGGGGAAAGTTTATTTAAGAAGACACTGAACCCATCAAGAGACTTCATTGGGAACATGCAGAGGCAAAGTCAAAATGTTGAAGAGAGTGAACAAACTCATCTACCTCACCCTTCAAGCACCACCTGCCTGCATGTGATCACGCATCGGATTTATCAGCCATCTCAGAACTTACTGAACTGGAGTGGAAGCAAGTCATCCTCGATCCTGAGGGACTGCCTACAGGAGAAGTAGAGAGGCCAAAGGTAACAGTTTACTTCTGGCTGGTACTATGTGCCTCATGTCTGTCAAAAGTTACTTCCAAATTGCACTTAATGCTCTGCTGTTGCAACATTTCTCAACGGATTTCATGTAACCAATGACAAGAACATAGTAAACCAAAATAAAAACTGCGATTCATAGAAAGGAGTGGTTGCTTTTTTTCTTGTTTGTGATGGTCAGTGCCTGACACTTATGTGGGACAAATGTTTCAGCAGCCAACCTGGACTTCTTCACTATCAGAGGAGCAAAACAGAGAAGATAAAGAGGAATTTTAATAACAGGGCAGATAGGGGAAATATTTCCACTGGCAGGAGAGTCTGTAACCATAGGACATGAATTTAAAATGGTTGACTTAAGAACCAGAGGAGAGAAGGACGCTTTTCTTGTAGCGTGTTATTACCTTTGAAATGCATTGCCTGAAAGTAAAGCTGAAACAGATTGAATTGTAATTTTCAAAAGGAAATGCAGTATACACCTGAAAATGGATGATTACAGTGAAACTAATCCGGTATCTCAGTCCACAAAGGCATGATGGGCCAAAAAGGATTCGTCTATGCTGACTTACTCCATTACACTGTGTAATCATCATCTCTCAGTGTCTACTAGCTCAAGGCCCTACAGAATCGTGTATGTTCCAATGAGATTGCCTCTCATTCTTCTAAACACCAAAGAATGTAATTCTAATTTACACTCATAGGACAACCCTCTTAACCCAAGGACTAATGTAATGAATTTTCACTGTACTGTCTCCAATACAAGTATCCTTCCTTGAATATGGAGAACAAACTGCGCACAATATTCCAAATGTAGGGCTGAATAATATGGGAGGGAGTGGTGGATGGCTTGCCCTCCCTGAAAACAAAGTTGGCATGGAGCTGACCCACTCCGCGCTGGCCTGCCATGCTGCCATAAAGCCCCGCAGGCAGGCTAAATAGTGGCAAAGTGGGACTTCCCTAATTGCCCTTGAGAAGCTGGTGGTTACCCATCTTCTTGAACCACTGCATTCCATGTGTTGTAGGAACACCCACAGTGCTATTAGGAAGATGTTCAAGGATTTTGACCCAGCGACTGTGAAGGGACAGCAATAATAGTTCCAAATCAGGATGTTGTGTGGTTTGGAGGGGAACTTTCAGGTGGTGATGTTCCTCGGTATCTGCTTTCCAGGTCCTTCTAGGTATAGAGGTTACGTTTGGAAGGCTGGGATAGACAGATTTTTGGTTTCTGAGGAATCGAGACGATATGGGAGTGGGCTGGAAAGTAGAGTTGAAACCTCTGATCAGCCATGATCATATTGAATGACAAGCAGGCTTCATGGGCTGTACGGTCTACTCCTGCTCCACTTTCTTTTGCCCTAGTGAGCAACCCAACTCCTGATCTTATGATAGAAGTAGATCATCGAAGCATCTGAAGCTGCCTGAGCCTTGTACAGATTTCTGGAGAATTCTACAGGGATGTCCAGGGGGTTCATCCAGTGGCCTACAATCACCACAACTGTTAGGTGTGGCTGCAACCATCTGAGGAATTCTTTTACCAGTTGCCATGTTTGTTGTCCTGATGTCAAGCCAGCTCCTCTCATCTCTTCCAAGCATAGAAGCAGCAAGAAATAGTACATATGACTCGTAAATTTCTCCAAGGGAATTACAAGCTGGTCTATCTAAGATGACTGCTATTCTGTTTAAACTTTTTTGTGACTGAAAGGGCAATTTTCCATTTAAGGACAAACATGACGAATCTAAACTCAGTCAGTTTAGATGCATTTTAACCAGAATCTATATAGCACACAAACATATGAATTAGGAGCGGGAGTGTGCGAAACAGCCCCTCACGCCTGCTCCACTATTCAATAAGATCTTGAGTGATCTGATTGCAACCACAACTCCATATTCCCACCTACTCCAATAACCTTTCACTGCCTTGCTTATCAAGAATGTATCCAGCTCTGCCTTAAAAATATTCAAAGACTCTGCTTCCATCGCTTTCTGAGGAAGAGCGTTCCAAAAACAACCCTCTGAAGGGAAAATATTGTGCAAGGCAGTGTCACATCATTTATCCCCGAGCCAGTGAGAATATGAAAGTGAATGTAATTTTATTGCAGATTACTGTGTCGAATCAGTGGACAGAGCCTGAGATTGTTGTCTGTCCAGTCTATTACTGTCAAAAATTAGTCAGAAGTTAGAATCAACATCAAATCTTTTCTTTCCACTTGTACTCTAATCTTCCAAAATTATAAATTCATCATGATGTCGCAGAAGATGAGAAAAGAATCTTTCTTCAAGATAGTTAAGACCTTGTTGATTCTGCAATGGTACATTGAATTTACAGTGCAGCAGGAGGCCATTCGGGCCATCAGGTCTATGCTGGAGTTTGTGCAACAGAAGCACCTCCGCCCACTCTACTTCATCTCACTCTGTCAACATATTGTTCTATTCCTTTTTCCCTCCTTTACATATCTAGCTTCCCCTGAAACGCTGCTCTGCTTTTTGCCTCAACCACTCCATGTGGTCGTAAATTCCATATTCTCACCACTCTGTGTGTTCTTCCTGTGCTCTGGTAAATACCAGGAGCTCAAGCTGCCGTCCCTTGGAGCTTCACTTGGTGTTGGTTTTCCTCCGCAGGCGATATCCCGGCCTTCGTTAATATTTATCTCTGTCAGCCGATAACTCCTCGGAGCTGCTCACAGCCTACTGATTTGAAAACTGTGCGAGTTCCAGAACGTTTTGTCATTGCAGGCATGGAAGATTGCTGGCCTGGCTTCCATTCACAGACATGTACCAGCAGCTGTTGTCAGAACTCTGAGGCGTCCTGTGTTGTGAAAGCCTTGGGGAGGCCTGATTGTGAGCTCATGCGCTAATTAATTTGTTTGCTTATGTGATGATTAACCCTCTCCTGTCTAATGATCTCGGTTTTTTTAATAGAGTAGGAGATCAATGCAGTAATTTATTCCCTTGGCTGCATGTGCCCATGTGCAGACACACAAACACACTCTTGCACACATACATATACTTAGATATCAATATGCCCACACACTTTCTCTCATATATTTACAAGTGTGTGTATATCTCTCTGTATGTATGTACATAAACATAAAATATCACCCTGCATACCAACAACGCCACAGTTATTGTAAAACAGTGTCTGCTATGTGTATCTACATGGTGTTGCTGATTGTTTATCAGGATATACCTTGTTTTAAAAAGAAGTGGTGACTGTCTTAGGTAGAGGGATAAGGTCAAGGCCTCTGACACACAGTATTTGAATAAGTTCCATAAAAGTAGTTTTCTGGGATTTTTCCTGATGCTTTGGATAGAATTCCAGGTCTTTATCTAATACCCTTGAAAACACCAGTGGCTTTGAGTTTATTTCTATTGTTTTAAAAAACCTGTGATACTTCCTGACAACATTTTCATTATAATTTCCTGTGTCCGGATATATGTCAAGCTATAAAGTGGCAACCTTCTTTCTCATAAAATGGTTTGTGCCATGATGGTTAACTGTATGTTAAACAGAGCCTGGTGTGGCTCAGGAGTCTCACTCTGGCATGACAGCCTCTGCCGCATTTGCTGCAGAGGGAGACAGTGGGCTGAGAAAGTGCACGATTCGCTGGCAGCCTTCTCAATTCACCAAGCTTTTTTGTTCTGCTCACCTCGTCCAATGCCTTACCCTTCCAGACGGATAGCCTCCAGAGGTCACGACTTATCAGTTACTGTCTCCCAGTTGACAGTGTCAATGTCTACCATCTTCCTTCCTCACTTGCAGGTGTTCTGGTTGCAGAGGTAGGGACACCCAGGATTCCTAGTGGCCAGTTCACTGTACAGAAACTCTTTGGGTTTGTGGCCATCATCCATCCAATGAATGTGGCCTAGTCAGCACAGACGTCTTTGGCTTGGCAACAAATGTGTGCTGATGGAATTAACACATTCTGTGACCTCTGAGTTGGTGACCTTGCCCTGCCAAGAGGTGCCAAAGATACTCTAAAACAACAAAAGGTGTCTTAGACAGACAGACAGGCACTGTCTCAAGCTGTACACAAGGAGGTGTCACATGGGCTTATTCATTGGTAGCTTGCTAGTGGTTGTTAGTGTGAAGAGGAGAACATGAACCTGACAGTATGAGCATAACCAGTAATATCAGAATAAGGTTGTAATATTTGTAGCTCCTATAAGAACAATATATTTGTATTTGTGATTATTCCTCAGGGGATATCACTGTTTCTGCTTCACACGCTACCTGTTTTTCTCTCTTTCTATTGGCATGTCTTTTTATGCGTCTCTGCCTCTCTATATCAAAGTGAAAGCAATGTTTCTGGTGGCTTCATCATGACCTCCAATCTCAAACTGCCCATCCCAATCTCCCACCATTGATCCATCTTCCAGGTGCTGGGCCTTCCCAGAGCCAGTTGGAAAGGGGACAGACTCAGACATCTGAAATTCCTCAGACCCAGCGAGTGGGATGGAGTAAGAGGGCCAGGAAAATAGGGAGGAGCTGCGTCAGTACATCTGTCTGATGTACTTAAATGGCTGAGGGGCAGCTGGAATCTGTGGGGATGTATTCCCTGTTGATGCATTTGAAAAATCCTACCCAGAGACACAAATTGCAGTTCAGGGTTCCGTACGACTGTCATTTACCAATGCAAATAGCCTACTGCTTATTTCAAATGAGAGTGCTGAACATTCACATGAGAATCACATCAGATAGTCCTTAGAACAGGATTGCCAATTGTCCGGGATTGTCATGGAGTATCCCGGAAATGAAGATGAACATACCAACAGCGCTGTGAACAACTTCTGGGTGAAAAATCACAAGGGCATTAAAAAGATTGTAGATGATATTTTCCATTCTGGAGACTAAGGGCAGCAAACTAAACGTGATTTCTGCAGAACGGCGGGATAAATTTTCACATCCAATGTTTTGATTTTAAACTCATTAAACATGCGTCAGCGAGGAGCTCATCTAAACTCTAAGCAGGGCAGGAAGTGATTCGCCCGTTCCACTGTTACCACATGGGGTCAAATGTCCTGGTGCCATATTTAAATTACACATTCACTCACTGAAGGCCAGGTGTTGTGGCAAGATGGAAAACATGGCCCCAAAACAAACCAAACCCTCTGCTCCATGGTTCAGCAAGGACCTCCCTAGACATTCTCCGAGCTGTCCAGGAAAGGCAGGAGGTCCTCTTTCCTCAGGATGGGAGCAGGAGGTCCACCCATCTGACCACGCCAGCCTGGGAGGGGATCTCCAGGGAGCTCAGTGTCCGTGGAAAATAAAAGGCCACTCAGTAGTGTAGGAAAAGGATAAATGATTTGATATGCTCTGTCAGAGTAAGTGAAGCTTTTCCTCAGTCCAAACTCACATTCAAGGGCATCAGACAGTCCAAGGGTTAGAGTTAGAGTCCACCGGGATGTTGCACATGACCAGCAGATAAGACATCAGCACAGATTATTTACCAACCACTTCAAAGTTGCCAGTAGGATCCTGCTCAAATGGCAGCTGCATCAGTTACTGGGGGGAACTCAGCACACAGAGCAGGTATGCATGCTTCTGAACTGCTCTTTCATCCATAGTGCTCACAGATAATATTCAGGACAAGCACATCCTGGTGGCGTCCAAAGTTCAACCTGCAGTGCAAGGTGAGGCTGGTTGGTGAGAGTGCAGAATGTAGTGTTACAGTCATAGCTAGGGTGTAGGGAAAGATCAACTTAGTACGAGATAGCTCCATTCAAAAGTCTGATGGCAGCAGGGGAGAAGCTGTTCTTGAGTCAGTTGGTACGTGACCTCAGACTTTTGTATCTTTTTCCCGACAGAAGAAGGTGGATGAGAGAATGTCCGGGGTGCGTGGGGGTCCTTAATTAAGCTGGCTGCTTTGCCGAGGCAGCGGGAAGTGTAGACGGTGTCAATGGATGGGAGGCTGATTTATGTGATGGACTGGGCTACATTCATGACCCTTTGCAGTTTCTTGCAGTCTTGGTCAGAGCAGGAGCCATACCAAGCTGTGATACAACCAGAAAGAATGGGGGGTACGGCGAGGCTTCATGATGGCTTGCTGAGGAAGAAGGAGGTGCATGAGGAAGATGAACAATGGAAAGCAGAAGGTAGCTATACTCTGACAAGCTGCATGAAAAGCTCACAAGCAAGAAGATTAAAAGGATACCACATCGTTTACTGGAGGGTTTGTGTGAAGAATCCAGTGGGGAGAGGCCAAGTGAAGCATGGATGCTGCACAGGGGATGGCCTCTGGGGGAGGGCAGTTGAATTGAGGAACGGACTTCTTGAGGCTGCTTGCTTTTTCCCTCTGGGTTGCTGACACCGTGCACAGTCTGATGAAGGCAGATGAACTGGAGAGAGTGATATGAGTGTGCTGGACTGGTTTAAATATGGCACCAGGACCTTCGAGCAAGTCAGCTGACAGTGGGCAAACGAATCTGCTGCCGGCCCGCCAGGAGAATCGGTGGGGGACTCACTTGTGCATAATTAATGAGCTTCTAAGCACAGGATCCCACTATTGTGGTTGGCAGGACACTCCGCCACCGCACTCAGTCACAAAATTGGAGAATTCCACTCCAGTTCCCAGTCTCCAGGACCCCACCAGAAAAGTTCCCCGGAGCTGGTTAATTGTGGCTGGCAGCTCTGTAGTCCTAACAGCGCCAGATTTGAGATATGGCCACTGGGATTATAGGTAGTTTCAAAAGAGAAAAGGTTATGGATGCCAGACTTAAAATAAGCAGGGGTAAAGGCAAAAACTGCAGATGCTGGAATCTGAAACAAAAACAGAAAATGCTGGAAAATTGCAGCAGATCTGACAGCATCTGTGGGAAGAGAATAGAACCAACGTTTTCATCCAGACTTGAAATGTTAGCTTTATTCTCTCTCTTGTTCCTGTACTTGATTCTTCTCACTATGAAGGCCAACAAACCATTTGCCTTCGCCTGCTGCACCTTCAGCAACTGGTAGATGAGGACACCGAGGTCTTGTTGCACATTCCCCTCCCTCAATTTATAGCCATTCAGATCTGTCTTCTTGTTTTTGTTACCAAAGTGGATAACCACACATTTATCCACATTATACTGCATCTGCCCTGCATTTACCCACTCGCTCAGCCTGTCCAAATCACACTGAAGCATCTCTGCATCCTCCTCAAAGCTCACCCTCCCACTCAGCTTTGTGTCATTTTCAGATTTGGAGATGTTACATTCAGCTCCCTCATCTAAATCATTAATATACATTGTGTAGCTGGGGTCCCAGCACTAATCCCTGTGGTACCCCACTAGTCACTGCCTGCCACTTGGAAAAAAAACCATTTATTCCTATTCTTTGTTTCCTCTCTGCCAACCAGTTTTCTATCCTTCTCAATACACTACCCCAATCCCACGCATTTTAATTTTATATGTGAATGAAATAGGTGAAATGGCCTTCTCCGATGATTTAGGATTCACTCATTTCAATGATTGATTTTCCAGAGCGAGGCATTTTAAAATGCGGACTTTTCCAGGATATCGCTGAGTGCTCTGTATTTTGTTTTCCTGTAGCAACTGCTAATGTCTGCAATGTTGTGCTGATGAGGCACAGTGAGCTGGAGGAAGGGATCTCCGTGTTGGACGTGGATGGAAATGTCATTGGATCCTCCAGGGTCGCTGCCAGACACGTACGTGTTTCACTCTGTGGTTTAGTATCTCCCAGTTTTGCCCTTTTGCTTATCATGGTTTTCCTCGTCCCCACCATCAGTGGCTGTAACTTCAGGTTGGTCTTTCTCAATGGAGGGACAAACATTATGGAAATTTTATGGAGGCATTGGAGTCTTACTAACCGGCTGGAGAGCTGGCAAAGAACCTGCGTTGTTCCCTCTGGGAAGGCTGACCAGTATTGACTGCCTCTCAAGACCCTCCCTTGACCCATTTACAGTTTCTCCAATGTAAAAAACTTGAGTAGCTCTTTGAATCCTTCCTGCATACTTTCAGTCAGTCAGGAAGTAGCTTATCATCCAATATGCAATCGATGCCACCAACATCTCTACCTTACTACATCAATTTGGGGGGGTGTCAGTCTTGGTTCAGTGGATAGCACTCTCTTCCCTGGACCAGCAGGTTATGTTCTACTGCAGAGATTTGAGCATATGATCTAGGTTAGCAACAATACAGTGCTGAGGGAGCACCACACTGTTGCCGGTGCCATCTTTCAGATGAGATGTTGAAATGAGACTCTCCCAAGTAAATGTGAAAGAGGATAGAGTTCTCCCCAGTGTCCAGACTAATATTTGTCTCTCAACCATTACTAACACAGACTACATAGTCTTTGCTGTTCGTGGGAGCTGGCAAAACTTCAGATGTTACTTCATTGTCTGTAAACATCCTGAGGTCATGAAAGAAAAACAAGTTTTATTTCCTTTCTGTTGCCTATATTTTCAGGACACAGCCTCTGGTCGTTGCCCATCCAATTCCAGCTAAACCTCAAACACCTTTGCATCCTCAATTTGACCATATTGTTGGAATGTTTCTGTGATCTCAGTGGGGAGTGGCTCTCCCAAGGAGCATGTCTTGGGATACCAGAGATGCACGATCCCTGATTTTCCTCTGGTCAAATTTATGGATGGGAAGTGGAGGCTACATGCCTCAGTTTCTCAGGATCCACACCCCATTGGAAGCACCGAATTGCAAAACTCTCCCTGAGGTCTGATCATCCTTCTCCTACACCAACAGGATCTCAAAATTGTGAGGGTTCTGCCCTGCTTCGTATTTCGCAGGTATATTGTGCAGTGACTCAAGATGGCAGCCCCAAAGAGAAAGTTCAGCATCAAACCCACCACTCCCTGCGGCAAAAAAAATAGAGATTACAAAAAAATAACATTGTCTGCACACAGTGTTTGAATTTTTTAAAATAGCACAAGTTTAGAGGTCGACATTTAGTAAATGCTGGAAGCACTCAGCAGATCAAGTAGTTCAATGGAATAGAGTTATTAACCCCTGGTGTTGTGGGCTTTGATCAAAGATCATTGATACATTCTACTTCCTTGCTGAGTGTTTCCAACATTTTCTGTTTTTGTTTCAGATTTCCAGCATCTGCATTGTTTTGCTTTTTCTGTTCTCAACTTACAGTTCCAGCTGAGGAGGAGCGAAGGCAGCAGAGAGGAAAGAAAGCAACAGAGCAGGAGCTGAAGCAGGGACTGTAGCAGAACAGGAAAGAGAGACCAGAGCAGCCAGCCATCCAATCCGTAGCTAGCTAACCAGCCCAGTGCAAGAGAGGCCACAGGCAGCTAGCCAGCCGTCCAGCCAGTCTGCAGCTGACCAACCAGCCACGGCCATCCAGCTAGCCTACAACTAACAAACAGCTAATGGTGAGGACCATTAGTATCTGGCCAGGCTGCTCGATACCACCAGTACAAGGGGAGGGCTCATGATCCCCAGTTATGGGAGATAGTGTAGTGGGGTTATCCACTAGAGGAGTGGCCGTAGCAGAACTGAGAGGAGAGCTAACATGAAAGACAAGTGAGCTGGAGAACCACGACATGCAGTCAGTTGATGGAAGACTCACTGAGAGCCCAGGACTGTCCTTGTAGTATGCTAATGGTTATTACTATAGTCCACAAAGGACTATTAGCATCTCTCTCTATTAGAGAGAGACAATTAGTTATACATTGCTTGAGGGGTACCATTTCTCAAGCGTGGGGCAAGGTAACAGGGCAGGCCTCATGGGTTACCACAGCCAGTACGGGATTAACCCATACTATTTGCATCATCCTACATAACATTTTTAGCCAACTGAGCTAACCAACCCCCACTGTCCTCATAGCTAAGGTTAACCTGTAGAATTCTCTACCACATAGCGGAGGCTAGGTCACCGAATGTATTTAAGAAAGAAATAGATCAATTTCTAGATGCTAAAGGGGTCAAGGGTTACGGGGAGAGAGTGGGAGTGTGGCATTGAGATAGAGGATCAGCGATGATCACATTCAGTGATGAAGCAGACTCAATGGGCCAAATGGCCTAATCTTGCTCCTATTTTCTGTCTTAAGAGATTTACAGTAAAAGCTATTTCCAGTACGCATTTCTGTATCCCTATTGCTCCTGTCGACACTACACCTTCGGATTTTCAACTCTGGACATATTCTAGGAGGTTATTATCACATGTTAGAGACCAGATCAGAAACTCCAAAGGAATTTAGTCTCGACCCCCAACTATTTTGAATTTGGCATTAGTGTGAGGATAAGGTGTTTCATTCCAGGTGTGATTCTACTGACTCACCAGGAATCTTTTATCACATATCATAGAATCCCTACAGTGCAGAAAGAAGCCATTCGGCCCATCGAGTCAGCATCGACCACGATCCCACACAGGCCCTATTCCCATAACCCCACATATTTACCCTGCTAATCCTCTGACTCGAGGGTCAATTTAGCCAATCAACCAAACCCGCACATCTTTGGACTGTGGGAGGAAACCGGAGCACCCGGAGGAAACCCACGCAGACACAGGGAAAATGTGCAAACTCCACACAGACAGTGACCCAAGGCCAGAATTGAACCGGGTCCCTGGCGCTGTGAGACAGCAGTGCTAACCACTGTGCCACCCAAAACAAATTTTATTTAACAACACAGTTTAACTATAACAAAAAGAATTAGTGTAACTTTTATCAATTGAAATACATAAACATGACAAAATACAATTCATATCAGCTAGCCTATCTCTCTTAGTTCCAATTTAAGCAATATTCCTCATAAACGTAAACTCCTCTTCAAAATCAGTTAGCAAACAACAAGCTTATGTGCTGGTACATGGGCTGCTAGTCCTCCAGCCTCCAGAACACCTCTGGAGAGAGATACCTATTTTCTAAAAGGTCCTAAACTACAGTCTCTAGAGACAAATGGATAAAAGAGCTCCTGCTTCTTGCAGATCCAAGCAGAAACTGTCTGCTTGTCTCTGTAAGTGTAGCTCCTCCCACTAGCACGGCTTCTGTCAATCAAACGAATGAAACCCTATCCTGAAACTCCAGGAGACAACACAAAAAATAAACAAAACTGCATGAGCTCAGCTTAAAACAACCAGCCCAATAACTAGAATCAATTATTTTTCTGTATTCTCAGCATGTGGGCTGCCTGGAGCAGACCGATCGTCACAGAGCTGGCTCTTAAACATACCCTTCACAAGAACCATGATATAAATACATTTCTTAAAGGCACAGTATTGTCATACACATGATCTCCATCCTCTGCACTCCCACCATGGGTTGTCCAACACATTGGGATGCACTGCATTTCAGGAGGATATTTTTTATCCAGGATGTAGCAAGCCCAATGAGAGAAAGGGCAGCTCTGGACTTAGTTTTAGGAAATGTTGCTGGGCAAGTGGAAGGGGTATCAGTGGAAGAACATTTTGATGGTAATGATCATTATTCAGTTAGATTTAGAGTAGTTTTGATAAACTATAGAATCTCTACAGTGCAGAAGGAGACCATTCGGCCCATTGAGTACCGACTCTCCGAAAGAGCATCTTACCCAGGCCCAATGCCCATCCTATCCCTGTACACATTTACCATCCATCTAACCGGCACACCTTTGGACAAGGGTAAATATGGACTAAGTTTTAAATTCAGAACAGGCCAATGTTACTCAGCTGCGATGCAATACAGTGAAAGTGGGCTTGGAACAGCTATGATAGTAAATCAGTGTTAGCAGTGAAGGTGTTGAAGGGGAAGATAAGAGGGTCCAGAACAAACTTGATTCCATAAATGGTGGTACTTCTAAATCTAGACAACACAAGATCTAACCCCGTGCTGTACTGTCTTGGGAGTGTTCGATGGGACAGTGCAGAGGGAGCTTTACTCTGCTTAACCTGGCCTGGGAGTGTTTGATGAGAGACTGAATGGCTGACATAGGCACATCTTCTGTTCCTCAGTACTGCTGTCCCACATACAATAAGCCACAAGTTCAACATTATCGGGGAAAATCCTGTCATCAATGTAATCTTTATATCAAAATTATCACATAAAACCTGCATCGTTGGCATGGTAGCATTATATGTAACAATGTGCTTTGAGGGAATCTAGGTATAGTGACTAAGTTTAAATGTATTTACCGGAATTCTGTTTGGTATTTTTTGCAGGCACTGATGGAGACTGCCATGACTAGAATAGTCCTCCCTATCCCTATCTTGGTGCTGCCTCCGATTATTATGTCAGTGCTGGAGAAGTAAGTGTTGCAGTTGGGCCCTGTTGTTATTTTGATTCTTTCCACACCTTGTCTGCAGGCACTGAATCTTGTTGGGATTCCGATCCCTCAGCCGTCCTCCAGTACCTAATACATTGGTCTAGATGGCTGCCCAGAATTTTGCCAGACCTTCTTATGCTCCATTGGACCTAGCAGCGATAGCTTTTGCCAATTTAGTAATGTTGGTTCGGCATTCTGAGTGTCGACAGGATCTCAGAGAGGATTACAGTGGCAACTCCAGGAAAGAATTGGGAGGCTCGCCAGGAGTGCATTGTCATAGGCACATCTCGAGTTTCAGCAGCAAGTAAACTGAGGCAGGAGGGGAATTGGATAATGGAGCAGAGGTAGAAACAGGTAGTCTTAGTGCAAGTGTGCAATTGGAAGCTTATCCCCGGAAATTTGACAACAAGGTTGTGAACTGACTGAACTAGCATCAGCCTGTTGCCAGGGGGAGAGATAGAGTTGGTAGCTAGGGAGCAGAATTTGTAGTGGGGACCCATGACAATGGCTTCCATCTTCTTAATATTTAAGTGGAGAAAATTTCTGCTCATCCAACGCTGAATGTCAAACAAATAGTCTGTTTAGAGACAGTGGAGTAATGGAGAAAGGTGATGGTGAGGTCGAGCTGGGCCCCATCAACATATCTGTGAAAACCGATGCTGTGTTTTCAGATGAGGGGCGGGACTTTCTGCACAATCTATGCCGTGTGTTGCACGGCGGTGAAGCAGCCCACCATTGGCTGGCGGCAGGATCTTCTGGTTCCACTATTGCCAACAATGTTTCCTGTTGAATGCACCCCTCACCACCAGGGAGGGAGGTTAGGTGGTCAGCAGTTCAGTGAGCACAGGGTTGAGGAATTACGAGATTGGTCTCATGGACCAGATCAACTCAAGAGAGCATGAGGGGAGATAGGAGAGAAACTAGAGAAAGATGCCAGGGCCCTGGGGCTTGGCTGAGTGATCTCGGGGAAATGGAGTGGAGAGGCAGCTGATCAATGATCTCAATCTAGTGACAAAGGAGTCCATAAACACTTCACATCATTGGGAGAGGTGGTTGTGCAGTGGTTATTGTCACTGGATTAATAATCCAGAGACCCAAAGTAATGCTCTGGGGACCCGGGTTTAATACTACCATGGCAGGTGGTGAAATTTGAATCTGGAAAAATCTTGAATTAAAAGTTTAATGATGACCATGAAACCATTGTCAATTTGTCATAATAAAAACCTCTCTGGTTCACTAATGCCCTTTAATATAAGAACTCGGAGCAGGTGTAGGCCACCTGGCCCCTCGAGCCTGCTCCGCCATTCAATAAGATCATGGCTGATCTTTTCGTGGACTCAGCTCCACTTACCCGCCCGCTCACCATAACCCTTAATTCCTTTACTGTTCAAAAATTTACCTATCCTTGCCTTAAAAACATTCAATGAGGTAGCCTCAACTGCTTCACTGGGCAGGGAATTCCACAGATTCACAACCCTTTGTGTGAAGAAGTTTCTCCTCACTCAGTCCTAAATCTGCTCCCCCTTTGAGACCATGCCCCCTTTCCTTTCCTTTAGAAAAGGAAATCTGCTGTTTTTATCTGACCTGGCCTACACAGGCAGCACGGTGGCACAGTGGCTAGCACTACTGCCTCACAGTGCCAGGGACCCGGGTTCGATTCCAGCCTTGGGTGACTGCGTGGGTTTCCTCCCACAGTCCAAAGATGTGCAGGTTAGGTGGACCAGCCATACTAAATTGCCCCTTATTGTCCCACGACGTGTAGGCTAAGGGGATAAGGGGGTGGGGGGAGAGAGTGGATGGGGTTACTGGGACAGGCAGACCTGGGAAAGATGCTCTGTTGGAGAGTTGGTGCACTCCCTGTGGGCCAAATGGCCTCCTTCTGCACTGTAGGGATTCTCTGAAGTACATGTGACTCCAGACCCACAGCAATGTGGTTGACTCTTAAAATGCCCTCTGAAATGGCCAAACAAGCCACTCAGTTCAAGAACAGTTAGGGATGGGCAATAAACGCTGGCCTTGCCAGTGACGCTCACAGTAAATAAGTTAAGTGCCCATGGTGTTAAGGGTAAGATTCTGGAGTGGACAGAGGATTGGCTGACTGGCAGAAGGCAGAGAGTGGGGATAAAGGGGTCTTTTTCAGGATGGCAGCCGGTGTCTAGTGGTGTGCCTCAGGGGTTGGTGCTCGGACCACAACTTTTCACAATATACATTAACGATTTGGAGGAAGGAACTGAAGGCATTGTTGCTAAGTTTGCAGATGATACAAAGATATGTAGAGGGACAGGTAGTATTGAGGAAGCGGGGGGCTGCAGAAGGACTTGGACAGACTAGGAGAGTGGGCAAAGAAGTGGCAGATGGAATACAATGTGGAAAAGTGTGAGATTGTGCACTTTGGAAGGAGGAATGGAGGCATGGACTATTTTCTAAATGGGAAAATGCTCAGGAAATCAGGAACACAAAGGGACTGGGAGTCATTGTTCAAGATTCTCTTCAGGTTCAGTCAGCAGTTAGGAAGGCAAATGCAATGTTAACAGTCATGTCGAGAGGACTAGAATACAAGAGATGTACTTCTGAGGCTGTTTAAGGCTCTGGTCAGACCCCATTTGGAGTATTGTGAGCCATTTTGGACCCCATATCTAAGAAAGGATGTGCTGGCCTTGGAATGGGTCCAGAGGAGGTTCACAAGAATGATCCCTGGAATGAAGAGCTTGTCGTATGAGGAATGGTTGAGGACTCTGGGTCTGTACTCGTTGGAGTTTAGAAGGATGAGGGGGATCTTATTGAAACTTACAGGATACTGCGAGGCCTGGATAGAGTGGACCTGGAGAGGATAGAATCATAGAGGTTTACAGCATGGAAACAGGCCCTTCGGCCCAACTTGATCCTACCGCCCTTTTTCTTTAAACCCCTAAGCTAGTCCCAATTGTCCTCGTTTGTCCCATGTCCCTCTATACCCATCTTACCCATGTAACTGCCTAAACATCTAAAGGATGTTTCCACTCGTAGGAAAAACTAGAACCAGAGGGCATAACCTCAGGCTAAAGGGACGATCCTTTAAAACAGAGATGAGGAGGAATTTCTTCAGCCAGAGAGTGGTGAATCTGTGGAACTCTTTGCCGGAGAAGGTTGTGGAGGCCAGGTCATTGAGTGTCTTTAAGACAGAGATAGATAGGTTCTTGATTGATAAGGGGATCAGGGGTTATGGGGAAAAGGCAGGAGAATGGGGATGAGGAAAATATCAGCCATAATTGAATGGTGGAGCAGACTCGATGGGCTGAGTGGCCTAATTCTACTCCTATGTCTTATGGTCTTCCAATGAATAAAAAACATCTATTTTTAGGGTGGAGGTGAAGGAGATTGGGGAAAGAAGTTTAGGAAGATGGTTCCAATAGAGACAAAAAACCAGGACATGATATTAAAACCCTTCATGGCTTCACCCTCCTATATATTTGTAAACTCTTCCAGTTTTACAAGCCTCTCCCAAGGTCTCGGCACCCTCCCAGCTCTGACTTCTTATGATCCCTGATTTCCATTGCTTCACCATGGAAAGCCATGCCTCCAAGCTGCCTGGATCCTCAACTCTGGAATTCCCTCCCTAAATCTCTCTACCTACTCTCCTCCTTTACATTCTTGTTTAAAACCTACCTCTGTGAGGTCACCTGGGACCTGCCTTAATATCATGTTTGCAGTTTGTTGTTGGGTGTTAGTGCCAGCTTGTCTGCTTCAGTAGGCAGTAGAAAGTTTGTAATGCTAGCTTGGGTATGGCACTGGTGAGAATGGAAGGTCTCCATCCCTCAAAGGCATTAGTGAAGTCGTTGAGGTTTTGCGACAGTCCCATGGCCACTTTTACTAAAAGAACATTTCAGATTCCGACATGGTGTGATTTGAAGTCAGATTCTCTGTCTTCTGTTCGTCCCGGCCTCTGGATGCAGTAACATAAGCACTAGGCAACCATACCCAGTTAACTCTGTCACTCTGTCCCTTCAAAATAAAGATTCTCTGTCAGGAAAGGAGAGCTAAAATTATTTGGGTGGATTGAGGCTGAGATGATTCATTTGTTACTCAGTAGTTAACCAGAATATTTGGAGCAAGTCTATTTTTTGGAAATTATAACTAAGTTAAAACATCTTCCTTCGGAAGTTCTGATTGCTTTCAGCAGAAGCTATGATAATGAAGTTGCACTCAGTGTGTTGGAGGGAACGGCCTCCACTGGCTGAATGAGCTTCCCCATTCATTATTTGTTTTTTAACTTTCTCTTTAAATGTGAACTCACTCAGAGCTGCTATAATAGTGATAAATTTAGACGTCTCCAGCATGTTCTCTGCATCAGACAGCTTTCACTTGCTAATAAACACCTCAACCTGCCGCACGGCTGTTTGTTTAGCACATGGAAGTGAATTAGAGGCGTAAACGTAAACGTACCTCGCCCACAAAAATACCCTCAGCTAAATGTCATGTTACACTGGCGCACTTCACCCCTCGACACACCACTTGCCAATTTACAACACAGAATCACACGTACAGACTCGCAGTCCCAGTCAAGGGGATTGAGAAAAAGTTCACACAGCCAAAAAGTATTTACCATGGTGAAGGATTCACGTGCCAGGGAACACAAGCTTAAAAACACAAGGAATGTAAGAGTAAGAAAGGGGGAATATTTCCACACAAGAGGGAAATCGAGTTGTGGCTAAAGTTACCAGGAAAAGACATTAGAACTGACCTTATAAATAGGCTCAAAAGCCAACGACCCTGGATTTCTGCAGAGATTCTTCCGATTTTTTCTTTTACCATTTCTCCTACCAAGGTTAAGACAAGAAATTCAGGGCCAATTTCTGAAGTGAACAAGGATTGAGAAATATGATGTAAAGAAGGGTAGGTGAGACTGATCTGATGGGAGCCTAATGACCATATTCTAATCGTTTGAGTTTCCACTCGATCGAGCGTTTGTTTTGGTAAATTTGCCTCTTAATATGCTCCTCTGCTGTGCCTCACTATCAGGCCTCGGTTACTGCTTTATGGAATTTAGTTCCCCATCCACAATTGCCTGTCATGGTGTTGAGCTTCCCTTCTGAAAGCAGTTTGATTCGTCTGAGTGTTTTTCTAGGCCAATTTAGAGGTCAGTTAATAACCAATCACATTGGTGTGGGACTGGAGTCACATATAGGTTCAGGCCGGGTAAAGACAGCAGGTTTCCAACATATTAGCCTTTTGGGTTTTTACAAGAATCTTACAGGTTCATGGTCACTTCTACTGATTCCAGATTCTATTTCCAGAAACAGAATTCAATTTCTCACACTCTCTCAGGATGACTGGTCCAGTAAAATAACCATGATGCTACCATACCACATCTAGCATTGTGCTGCCTGTCTGACTGCCTGGCACACACCATGCCTTGGACAAGGCACAACTTTCTCCAGCTAAACATTGACAAGACACAAGCCATTCTCGTTTGGCTCCTGCCAGACACTTCACACGTCAGATGCTGAATCCATTTCTCATCCCAGCTGCTCACTCAGACTGAACCCAAAGCAGCTCAGCCTCAATATCTTGCTCAGCCTAGAGTTAAGCCTCAAATTTTCCATTCTGTCATTGCCAAACGATTTACTTTCACCTTGGGAATGTTACCTGCCCTTATCGTACCCCACCTCCTGCAGCTTCTAGAACTCTCAGGAGAAGGAAAGGACTTGTGTTTCTACAGATTGTTTCACAATCTCAGGATCTTCCAAAGCACTTTACAGACAATTGAATACTTCAGAGGTGTTTACTTTTATAATATAGGAAACCCAGCAGCCCATTGGTGCACAGCAAAATCCCACAAACAGCAATGAGAGAAATAGCCAGGTGATCTGTTCTGGTGATGTTGCTTGAGGGATTAATATTGGGCATTTCAGGACCTGATTTAATCTATTCTCTCTCTTCCGGTCTTACCTTAAACAACTTGCCCAAGAAATCACAACCTGAACATCTATTCATTTTGTTTTTGCAGGCTCCTACCCTCCAATACAATCTGCTTTCTGGACTTTAGGTATCTCCGTAGCCTCAATGTGCCTTGCTGCTGCAGTTTTGTGCAAGCCTGGGTCCTAGCGTGCACGTGCCATTCTTCTGACAGCCCCACTTTGCATTTCTTGCTCTTTCCAGTCCAACACTGCTGGCAGAGCATCTAGTTGCTACGTCTTTCCTGCTGTCCCCGTCTCTGGAACTTATTCTTTAAACCCTTTACCCTGCCACTACTTTTAAAGACTTCCTCAAAACCTACTTCATTGATTGTGTATTCAGTCAGCTCTCCCACCTTCACCTTTCTGCTCCATTTCTCCATATCCATTTATCACCTTTCTCCATATCCATTTATCCCTCTTAAAACAAGCCAGGGCCATTTCCTTTCAAAAATGTCAACAAAAATTGAAACACGAGTCATCATCATTCTTCTGGTCCTCATCCACCTCTCATCATCCTCCTAATTGCCTTCATGAGGATAATTCACATTTCCTATTCTCATCAACTACCTTTCTCTCCACCACCTTTTCCTCATGCTCCCTGCTTTATCCTCATGCTCCTCCTTCTCATCCTTGTCATTCTTGTTCCCTCCATCACCATCCTTCTCGATTTCATAGAAACATAAAGTTTTTTAGAAAGAAAATATTCAATCCCTGCTGGCTGCCCACGAGAGCAACTCAGTCCCCCACTCGCCCACCTGTGGTCTGCCAAATGTTTTCTTTTCATGTGCTTATTAAATTCTCTTTGAAATCCGCGATTGAATCTGCCCCCACCACACTCTCGGACGATGTATTCCAGATCCTAAGCACAGTCTGCGTAAGAAGGCCTTTCCTCATGTCGCCAGTGGTTCTTTTGCCAATCACTTTGAATCAGTGCCACCAGTGGGAGCAATTTCTCTCTGAACTCTATCTAGACCTTCATGATATTGAACACTTCTAACAAATCTCCCTCAACTTTTCTAAGGAATACAACCGCAGCTTCTGCATTCTATCCACATAATGTCTTCTAATGTCTTTGCATCCTTCCTAAAGTACATTGCACAGAATCAGACGCAATACTCCAGTTGAGGCTGAACCAATGTTCATACTTCCTGCCTTTGTACTCTATGCCCCTATTTATAAAGTCCAGGATCCTGAATGTCTTTTTACCTATTTTCTCAGCCTGCCCGCCCAACTTCAACGATTTATGCACATAAACCACAGGTCGCCCTGATCCTGTAGCCTCTTTACAGCTTAACTCTTTAGTTTATATTGCCTTTCCTATTTCTTCCTACTACTTCACCTTTCTTTGCATTAAATTTCACCTGCCAGTAATCCATCCATTACACCAACCTATATTGTCTTGATGTTATCCTCCTCACAGTTCACAGTATGAATTTCCAATATGAGTTGCCGGCGTTGGACTGGGGTAGGCACAGTAAGTAGTCTCGCAACACCAGGTTAAGGTCCAACAGGTTTATTTGGTAGCACGAGTTTTCAGAGCGTTGCCCCTTCATCAGGTCAAAAGACATTTGATAAAGTGCCACATAACAGACTTGTATCCATGGAATAAAATGGAAAGTACCAGCACGGATACCAAGTTGTATGAGTGATAGGAAAGAACCTGGGGTAAAATGGTTGTCTTTTGAAATGAAGGAGTGGGATTTCCCAAAGTCGATACTTAGGCCACTACTTAATGACCTGGACGTTAGGAGGATTGGAATGTTATGACTTGTACCTCTTCAATTGCCACCTTTATTTCAGTATCTTCGAAGGTAACCCATCCAGCCCTGGTGACTTATTAACTTTAAGTACAGCCAACTTATCTGATACTTGCTCATTGTGAAATGTTAGCCCAACCAGTATCTCATATGTCCTCTTTCACTATGACATTGGCCTATATTATTCCTTGATTAAAAACAGAATCAAAGTACTAATTTAATACCTTAGTGTTGCCTGTTCCTCCATGCACAAATCTTCTTTTTGATCCCTATTCAACCTCCCTCCTTTTGCCATGTTACCATTTATATGCCGACAGAAAACTTTTGGATTATCATTTATGTTCATTCTCTCATTGCCTCTCTTATTTTCTTTTTGATTTTCTCTCTGAACTTTCTCTTTTCAGCCTGAAGTATTCCCACTTGGCATCTGGCATATGCTTCACCTTACTCTGTCTCTCTTTTGTCATCCAGAGGGCTCTGGCTTTGGTTTCTCTCCCATTCCCCATTGTGGGAATATATCCTGAAGCATCTCCTTTGAAAGACAGCCTATCATTTTGTTACAGTTTTACCTGCCAATATTTGAATCTGTCACGGTAAACTGCAATCATTCTACCCCACTGAAATTATCATTTCTCCTTCTTGTCCCCTTGATCATGGAATCATAGAATCCCTACAGTGCAGAAGGAGGCCATTCGGCCCATCAAGTCTGCACCGATCACAATCCCACCCAGACCCCATTCCCATAACAACACATATTTGCCCTACTAATCCCCCTGACACTGGGGCAATTTAGTATGGCCAATCAATGTAACCCGCACATCTTTGGAGTGCAGGAGGAAACCGGAGCACCCGGAGGAAACCCACGCAGACATGGGGAGAACGTGCAGACTCCATAAAGACAGTCACCAGAGGCCAGAATTGAACCCTGGTCCCTGGCACTGTGAGGCAACAGTGCTGGCAACAGTGCTAACCACTGTGCCACCTGTATCATTTGATAATTTGCCTTTATCCTCTGACAGAGGTTGAAAGGACCAAGTGTCTGCAATGGAACGTGGGGTCAGTTGCCCGCTAGTGCCGGCACTACAGGAGAGACAAACAGGAAAAATTTAAAACAACAGGATTCTTCTGACCATTTTCAGATGCCTGACTGACTTGGTTTGCTACCCGTTCAGTGAAAGCAAGTAGAGTGGGTGGATCATGATGTCAGCAAGGCTCTACCACTGCTTTGGTACGCAATCTTCCATTTTGGATTGGGCAGATCCAGCTGATGTTATCTCACAGTCACGCACTCCCATACGTTGAGCTTCTCAAAGGACCCATTCCTCTCCACTCTCTACTTAAAACATTAACCATGTAATATTCAGGTGAGCTGCTTTGGACTTACTTTAGTTAGTACAGAATTAGTGAAAGCATCATGTTGTGTTCATAGAAATATGAAATCATAGAAACCCTACAGTACAGAAAGAGGCCATTCGGCCCATCGAGGCTGCACCGACCACCCAGGCCCTACCCCCATTACCCTACATATTTTACCCGCTAATCCCTCTAATTTACGCATCCCAGAACACTAAGGGGCAATTTTAGCATGGCCAATCAACCTAACCCACACATCTTTGGACTGTGGGAGGAAACCGGAGCACCCGGAGGAAACCCACGCAGACACGGGGAGAATGTGCAAACTCCACACAGGCAGTGACCCAAGCCGGGAATCGAACCCAGGTCCCTGGAGCTGTGAAACAGCAGTGCTAACCACTGTGCTACCGTGCGTGTTATTGGAGGAACTTTGCTAACTTTTGGATTTTCACTGCAGTGATGCTGGGTCATGACAAGGAGGTTTGGTCTGCCAGAAGAAAGCCTAGAACATAGAACATAGAACAGTACAGCACAGAACAGGCCCTTCGGCCCACGATGTTGTGCCGAGCTTTATCTGAAACCAAGATCAAGCTATCCCACTCCCTATCATCCTGGTGTGCTCCATGTGCCTATCCAATAACCGCTTAAATGTTTCTAAAGTGTCTGACTCCACTATCACTGCAGGCAGTCCATTCCACACCCCAACCACTCTCTGCGTAAAGAACCTACCTCTGATATCCGTCCTGTATCTCCCACCACGAACCCTATAGTTATGCCTACATTCTGTAATGGGGGCTATGCCTGCAGGCATCCAAAGGCTGCCCAGGGAGGAGAAGGAGCAGCAATAGGCAGGGAAGTGGCATCTGGGATCCCTCTGATCAAGACAATTGTTCTGGGGAGAGTGCTGAGATTCCACTTCCTCAAAAATATCATTCCCATATCACAGCTTTCAGTTCATCTGCTACATACTGCTACACCACATCCTCATGGTCAAAACCCCAAAGTAAAAGCGATTTAAAGAATTTTCCCCAGCAATACTTCCAAAAATATCACTGAACTATTTACCCATGGTGGCACAGTGGTTAGCACTGCTGCCTCACAGCGCCGGGGACCCGGTTCAATTCCCGGCTTTGGTGACTGTCTGTGCGGAGTCTGCACGTTCTTCCTGTGTCTATACGGGTTTCCTCCGGGTGCGCTGGTTTCCTCCACAGTCTGAAAGTGTGAAGGTTAGGTGCATTGGCCATGCTAAATTCCTTACTGTCATGAGATTAGCAGAGTAAACACATGGGGTTACGGGGATAGGGTCTCAATGGGATTGTTTTCAGTGTAGGCCCGATGGGCTGAATGGCCTCTTTCTGCACTGTAGGGATTCTATGAATTCTGAGGGAAAAAAATGGGGCTCCTGCTGATTATCAGTGAGCATCCTGCCTCAACTGGTGGCTGATCTGATTGTAATCTCAATGCCACAGTACCACCTACACCCTATAACTTTTCACTTCTTTGTTTATCAATAATCTTTCTTAAAAAGATTCAAAGACTCTGCTTCCACTGCTTTTTGAGGAAGAGAATTCCAGAGACTCATGACCCCCTGAGAGAAAAAAAAATTCTCCTCAACTCTGTCATAAATGAGTGACCCTTATTTGTAAACAGTGACCCTAGTTCCAGATTTCCCAACAAGAGGAAACATCCCACACAAGATTAAATAGGATGCCCAGCACAGAAACAGGCCATTTGACCCAGACAGTTCATGTTGGTGTTTATGCTGCACTCAAATCTACATGATAAGCAACTATCCCCTTCTCCCTCATATTCCTTAACTAGACTATTCTCTTCACCCACTCCTTGTGGTAGTGAGTTCCACCTTCTTAACACTTTCTTTTAAATCCTGTATTAGATTTCTTCAGCTGCTTCCCTCCATCATAAGTTCAGAAGTGGGAAGGTTCACTGATGATTGCCCAATGTTCAGCTGCATTCGTAACTCCTTTGAAAATGAAGCAGTCCAGTCCATATCAACATTCAAAAATAAAAAGAGAAAGTGTTGGAAAAACTCAGCAGGTCTTGCAACACCTGTGGGATGAGAAACAGATGTGGAGATGCCGGAGTTGGACTGGGGTGGGCACAGTAAGTCTCACAATCTCACAATGCCAGGTTAAAGTCCAACAGGTTTATTTGGTAGCACGAGCTTTTGGAGCGCTGCTCCTTCACTCACCTGATGAAGGGCCAGCGCTCCGAAAGCTCGTGCTACCAAATAAATGTGTTGGACTTTAACCTGGTGTTGTGAGACTTCTTATTGTGAGAAACAGAGTTGACGTTTCGAGTCCAGTCTGACTTTTCTTCAGAACGAAAATCTGACTTTAATCTCTGTTTTTAAAGTTTCAATTTGGGTTTTCAGCTGGTAGACTCAAAATCATTGTTTGATTTTTTAAAAATGTTTTCATGACAAAAGCATCCAGTCAGTAGCGTGTACTGTACTGAACTCTACACTGAAGTCAATGAGACTGAGGAAGCAGTATGACATTAGTCCACCTGGGAACAGAGTGATCGCGAATCAGGACACTAGCACCTCACAATGGGCCTTCACAACATTTTCCCCATGCTTCCTTGCCAAGCACGAACTTCGCTCACCTGGATAAACACAACAATTCACCCAAAGAAAGACATTTATACAAAACTAAAAGGAAATTATAATCCAGGTGCCACAACAGAAGGTGTATTTACTAATCTGATAACTCATATAAGGTTGCACAGCCAAAACTGTGCCTGTTTTGGAAACACGAATCCTTTCAAGTGGAACAGATTAAAATATTGAGAGTTTTTCTTTTTATAGTAATGAACATGTTTATTGATGCAACTGTTTACAGTGATAACATAACCAAGCTGGCATGGTCACGTTAAAGACTCATTAGCTAAGCTGGGTTTGAGGTAATGAGCTCCATAATGACTTGTTTAACAGTCATTTGTTTATTTCAATTTGACCTCATTCGGATAATTGAAAAAAGATGGTGTTCCACAAGGGTCAGAGCTGGCACCATTGTTGACAGTTACATTAGCAATTTAGACCCAGGAATTGAAAGTGCAATTTCAAAATTACAAGCAACGTTAAATTATTGGCATGTAGTTAATAAAGTGGAGCGGATTTTCCTGTCCCGTCCGCCACGGGAATCATAACGGGCAAGGGGCGTTGACCTCGGGCGGGATTTTCCGGTCTCCGTGTGAGCACGGCTGGCAAATCCCGCCCAGTGTTACAAATTGCAGGAAGAGATTAGTACACTGGCAGGCTGGGATACGGAATTGGAAATTCAAGTTCAATACAATTAGACATGAGGTAGTACATTTTGGCAAGAAGAATAAGGAGGCCACATACTCCATGGAAACTGTCTAAATGCGGAAGCATAAACTACTGAAAGTAGCAATGCAGGTTCATAAGGCCATAAAAGAGCAAATTCACTTCTAAAGGGATAGAATTGAAGGGCAGTTATGTTAAGATTGTGCAGATTCTTGGTTAGGCCACACTTAGAACTCTGTGAACAGTTCTAGTCTCCATATTATATTCCATTACTTTGTTTGTCCGACGCAAGTCTCTCAGCTCTCCGGGTCAAATTCCATTGGCCATTTTTCTGTCCACCTGACCTTTCCTTTGATACCTTCCTGCAGTCTACACCTTTCGTCCTCATTATCAACCTCACAGACAATTTTTATATCATTTGCAAACTGCTTATCTAAAATATTGATTTGTACCATGACTCACAAGGGACCCTCACTGGAAACAGCCTTCCAAGTCACAAAAGCAACTTCCAGCCGTAACCCTTCACTCCTGCTCCTCAGCCTAATTTTGGATCCAACTTGCCACTCTCCCTTGGGATATGATGAGCTTTGAATTTTCTGACCCTTCTTCCATATGGGACCCAACAAAGAGTTGTGCAAAAATCTGTGCGAACCATGTTAACCACTTTCTCGAAAAATTCAAATTAGTGAGGCACGACCTTCCCTTAACAAATCCAAATTGACAGTCCTTGATTCATGCATATTAAAAACAGGAAATGAGATTAGACAGCCTGGCCAATAATTACCGAGCTGTGTGGAGTTTGCATATTCTCCCCGTGTCTGCGTGGGCTTCCTCCGGGTGCTCCAGTTTCTTCCACAGTCTGAAAGATGTGCGAGTTAGGTTGATTGGCCATGCTAAATTGACCCTAGTGTCAGAGGATTAGCAGGGTAAACAAGTGGGGTTACGGGAATAGGGCCTGATGGTGATTGTGGTTGGTGCAGACTTGATGGGCCGAATGGCTTCCTTCTGCATTGGAGGATTCAATGCCTCTATGATTCTATGGCTGATGATCAGAATCAATATCCTGATCCCGCCTTCCCCCATATCTCTTGATCCCTTTAGCCCCAAGAGCGATATCTAATTTAGCATGTACTCAGAATATTGGTCCATGCATGTGTCCTTAATCATCATGCTCCTACACGTGTTCAAGCCAATTCTTACCACTGTTGACAACTATGAAATAAGGAAACACTATTTGGAATTTTATGTCAATCTATTTCTACTTGGTTTTTCGGGAAAACACACTCCGAGTTGGAATGGGAAATTATATGCAATAATTAGTAGCTTAATTGTGGCAGAGAACCCTTAATTAGGAAATTCTGATGACTGATTTGTGACCTGGCCTGAGAATAAAGCATGCAGGGAGTTCACACTTCATTTTTCTATCAGTCATTACAATACTTCAAATTGCTTTTGGCAAGGCAGCAATTAAAAGGCTTCTTCTTCTGTCTCTCAGTAATTTAACAAGTTTTTTTTTGGTCTTTACATTTCTAATTTTCTTCCCTAGACCTGAACGTCTCTAGGGTTACAAGAAGCAGGCCCATGAATGCAGGCAGGCTACTGAATCATAGCAACAGGCCATTCAGTCACTTGTCCCTGTCAAATAAGAAAAGGGAGAGGCCATTTGTAATAATCTCACTGAGGCCAGTCTTCCGCCACCAACACTCTTTATTTACAACGTGCGTAAAGTACCACTTCTGTAGCTACAGTATATAGGTCAAGTCCCAGAGTCCTTTGATTGTTGGCCTGAGTGGAGCCAGCTTGTTTTAAACCACCCCCTCCAGCTGCTCCTTCCCTATTGACCGAGCCTCCATTCACTCAATAGGGGAGCTCGTACTCTACGAGATCCACGGGGAGATCTATAGATGATCCCCTGTGGCCATCATAACACCATTCAACTCCTCAAGCCTGTTATGTAGCAACAAGAGGAGGCCATTCAGCCCATAGAATGACCGAATGACAGAATTTTTACAGCACAGAAGAGCCATTCAACCCTGAACTGATTTGATTTATTATTGTCACATGTATTAGTATACAGTGAAAAGTATTGTTTCTTGCGCGCTATACAGACAGAGCATACCATTCATAGAGAAGGAAACGAGAGAGTGCAGAATGTAGTGTTACAGTCATAGCTAAGGTGTAGAGGAAGATTAATTTAGTGCAAGGTAGGTCCATTCAAAATTCTGATGCCAGCAGGGAAGAAGCTGTTCTTGAGTCGGTTGGTACGTGACCTCAGACTTTTCTATCTTTTTCCCGACGGAAGAAGGTGGAAGAGAGAATGTCCAGGATGCACGGAGTCCTTAATTATGGTGACTGCTTTGTCGAGGCAGCGGGAAGTGTGGATAGAGTTAGTGGATGGGAATCTGGTTTACGTGATATTTTGGGCTACATTCACGACCTTTTGTAGTTTCTTGCGGCCCTGGGCAGAGCAGGAGCCATACCAAGCTGTAATACAACTGGACACAATACTCCACCTGAGGCCAAATTAGTGTCATTTACAAGTTCAACATATCCTCCTTGTTCTTGTGCCCTATTCTTCTATTTATAAAGCCAAGGATACTGTCTGTTTTGTCAACCAATCTTGCCATCTTCAATGATGTACACATACAAGCAAATCTCTCTGCTCCTGCACCCTCTTTAGAATTGTATACCTCTTGTTATCAACTGTTGGAAGTTCTTGCAGTTGAATTGTTGGTTCTCAGATGACCTTTGGAAAATATTAAGTTCTTTGGCTTCTTGATGACTTCCAACCAGTTTCAGAGATCAGTCCACAGACTGGCTGATGACTGATGGTGTTGATAGATCTGCCCTGAGCCCTGGGGTAATATGGGTGCAGCCTCTGAAATGAGCTTTGGTCACATGATCACTAGGTTAGCAATTTTTGAAACCACACCATCTAGTTTAGGGTGGGGAGGTTATTGTGATCCAATGGGATCTTCCCTTTTATTCAGTATGAAACATAGAAACAGGCAGTCTGGAAGCTCTGTAGTCTTCAATGTTGGTCCATCCTTAAACAATGAGATGTGTGAATTACATAGCTAGTTGTGAGGTGCAGTCACCTATGTCCATACTTAATTAGGTAGTTGCTGGAGATTTGACGTTGACTGCAGTCCAAATGCCAAAGGTTGCATGATTTGCAGCAGCCACCTTAACAGCTTGTTTGTGTCCAATTTTAAAAAGTATTGACTGAAAGTTCAGAACATAACATGCTTTTACTGGGCTTGAGATGTGAGAATGAGCCACATAGAAAAGGACCTTAGGCTCAAGGATCTTTTCACTGATGGGAGAGATTGTGGGCACGATCTTACTGGCCGTTCACGCCACACTACCACTGCAGCGAAGTCAGAGAACTTAGCGCCCAGTCAAATCTCCATTCACTGCATCAGGATGGGAAAATCCCGCCTGGAGGAAGCACTGAGGGTGGCAAGGGTGCAAAATGTACTCTGGATGGGGGATTTCAATGTCCACCACCAAGAGTGGCTCGGCAGCAGCACTACTGACCGAACTGGGGGTTGCGTCCTAAAGGATATCACTGCTAGACTGGGTCTGCAGCAAGTGGTGAAGGAACCAACAAGGGGAAATAACATACTTGACCTCATCCTTACCAATCTGCCGGCTGTAGATGCATCTGTCCATGACAGTATCGGTAAGAGTGACCACCACACGATCCTTGTGGAGACGAAGTCCCGCCTTCACATTGAGAATAACCTCCATTGTGTTGTGTGGCACTATCAGCGTGCTAAATGGGACAGACTTCGAACCAATCTACCAACTCAAGACTGGGCATCCATGAGGCGCTGTGGACCATCAACAGCAGCGGAATTGTACTCCAGCACAATCTGTAACCTCATGACCCGGCATATCCTCCACTCAACCATTACCATCAAGCCAGGGAATCAACCCTGGTTCAATGGAGAGTGCAGGAGGGCATGCCAGGAGCAGTACCAGGCAGACCTAACAATGAGGTATTAACTTGGTGAAACTACCAAATAGGACTACTTGCATGCCAAATGGCAAAAACAGCAAGTGTTAGACAGAGCTAAGTGATCCCACAACCAACGGATCAGATCTAAGCTCTGCAGTCCTTCCACATCCAGTCCAGAATGGTGGTGGACCATTAAACAACTCACTGGAGGAGGAGGCTCCACAACTATCCCAATCCTCAATGATGGAGGAGCCCAGCACATCAGTGTGAAAGATAAGGCTGAAGTATTCGCAGCAATCTTCAGCCAGAAGTGCCGAGTGGATGATCCATCTCGGCCTCCTCCAGTGGTTCCCAGCATCTCAGATGCCAGTCTCCAGCCAAATCGATTCACTCCACGAGATATCAAGAAACGATTGGAGGCACTGGATACAGCAAAGGCAATGGGTCCCTGATAACATTCTGACAATAGTACTGAAGACTTGTGCTCCAGAACTTGGCGCTTCCCTAGCCAAGCTCTTCCAGTACAGTTACAACACTGGCATCTACCCAACAATGTGGAAAATTGCCCAGGTACGTCCTGTACACAAAAAGCAGAACAAATCCAACCCGGCCAATTACCGCCAAATCAGTCTACTCTCGATCATCAGTAAAGTGATGGAAGGGGTCATCGACAGCGCTATCAAGCAGCACCTGCTCAGCAATAACCTGCTCAGTGACACCCAGTTTGGGTTTCGCCAGGGTCACTCAGCTCCTGACCTCATTACAGCCTTGGTTCAAACATGGACAAAAGAGCTGAATTCCAGAGGTGAGGTAAAAGTGACAACCCTTGACATCAAGGCTGCATTCGACTGAGTGTAGCATCTCGGAGCCAATGGGTATCGGGGGCAAACTCCCCACTGGTTGGAGTCATAACTGGTACATAGGAAGATGGTTGTGGTTGTGGAGGGTCAGTCCTCTCAGCTCCAGGACATCTCTGCAGGCGCTCCTCAGGATAGTGTCCTAGGCCCAACAATCTTCAGCTGCTTCATCAATGACCTTCCCTCCATCATAAGGTCAGAAGTGGGGATGCTCGCCAATGGTTGCACAATGTTCAGCGCCACTTGCGACTCCTCAGATACTGAAGCAGTCCATGTTCAAATGCAACAAGATCTGGACAATATCCAGGCTTGGGCTGACAAGTGGCAAGTAACATTTGAGCCACACACATGCCAGGCAATGACCATCACCAATCAGAGACACTCTAACCACCGCCCCTTGACATTCAATGGCGTAACCATCACTGAATCCCCCACTGTCACCAACCTTAGGGCTACCATTGACCAGAAACTCAACTGGACTCACCACGTAAACACAGTGGCTACAAGAGCAGGTCAGAGGCTAAGAATACTGCAGTGAGTAACTCACCTCCTGACTCCTCAAAACCTATCCACCATCTACAAGGCACAAGTCAGGAGTGTGATGGAATGCTCCCCACTTGCCTGGATGGGTGCAGCTCCAACAACACTCCAGAAGCTCGACACCATCCAGGACAAGGCAGTCCGCTTGATTGGCACCACATCTACAAACATTCAATCCCTCCACCACCGACGCTCAGCAGCAGCAGTGTGTGCTATCTACAAGATGCACTGCAGTAATTCACCGAAGGTCCTTAGACAGCATCTCCCAAACTGACAACCACTTCCATCTAGAAGGACAAGGGCAGCAGATACGTGGGAACACCACCACCTGCAAGCTCCCCTCCAAGCCACTCTCCATCCTGACTTGGAAATATATCGCCGTTTCTTCACAGTCGCTGGGTCAAAATCCTGAAATTCCCTCCTTAACGGCATTGTGGGTCAACCCACAGCACATGGACTGCAGCGATTCAAGAAGGCAGCTCACCACCACCTTCTCAAGGGCAACTAGGGATGGACAATAAATGCTGGCAGCCAGCGCCGCCCATGTCCCACGAATTAATTAAAAAAAGAATAAAAAAGACCTCTACCATTTAAAATGACGATGAGCATTTATTTCTCTCAAAGGGTTATTAGTGTATGGAATTCTCTCCCCCAAACATCAGTGGAGGCATTGAATTTATTCAAGACAGAGTTCGAAAGATTTTCTGATAGACGATGAAGTCGAGGGTTATTGGGGGCAGGCAACAAAATGGAGTTGAGACCACAACCAGTTTAGCCACTATCTTATTGAATACAGGATTGAAGGGTCATATTGCCTACTGCCTTAGGTCCAATGTTCCTATCTTTCCTGGTGAATTCACTATTGAGAAACATTCACTTGGGTGAGCTACTTTGGGTCTAATACTTGATTAAGAATTTGTGACCACAGGAGGGAACAGAACAAAATTGGGGAAAAGAGACAACATGCATGTTTAAACCATTGAGGATGACAAGAAAGGTATTTATTTGTCTATCTTTCTGTACAGAACATGGATCCTTAAGGCATTTCCGAGACTGGTTCTTCCTTTCCATAGTCTCGTGTGCCTAGCAGCATTTGGATTTGCACTGCCTGTTGCCATCAGCCTCTTTCCACAGATGTCAGAGGTCAGTAAACATAAACAATTATGGTATATATTTTTTTCTGAAATATCACGCAGGTAGCTACCTCTGTTTACGTCCTTGGGACATGAACTCTGAATGCGTAGAGAGGGCTTACTCTGTACCTGACCTGTGCTGTATCTGTCCCAGGAACGTTGGATGGGAAAGGGCACAAGGCGCTCCACTCTATCTAAACAGTGCTGTAACTGTCTTGTGAGTGTTTGATGGGGCAGTGTTGTCAATATTAATGGCAATTACATTGTTAAAGTTTATTTATTAGTGTCACAAGTAGGCTTACATAAACGCTGCAATGAAGTTACTGCGGAAATCCCCGAGTCGCCACGCTCCGGCGCCTGAATGGTGTTAAACAGATGATAGGTATTTGTACAGCTGTAAATGGGGATAGCGCCTTGTGCATCGAGGGGCGGGGAAGGAGGGGGACATCCTCGTGAACCTGCTCCTCAGCCTGGCCAAACTCGCCATAAACAGGTAGGATCATAGGATCATAGAATCCTTACAGTGCAGAAGGAGACCATTCAGCCCATCGAGTCTGCACCGACCACAATCTCACCCAGGCTCTATCCCCATAACCCCATGCATTTACCCGAGCTAGTCCCCCTGACCCTAAGGGGCAATTTAGCATGGCCAATCCACTGAATCCGCACTTCTTTGGACTGTGGGAGGAAACCGGAGCACCCGGAGGAAACCCATGCAGACACGGAGAACGTGCAAACTCCACACAGACAGTGACCCGAGCTGGGAATTGAACCCGGGCCCCTGGCGCTGTGAGGCAGGCCAACAGGCCGGGGGTAATCCGGCCCTACTATCTGCCCCTCTGCGGCGGCTATGTTCGCAGTCGGGTATGCCTGGAGTGGGAGAACGTGGTGTCTGCCAGCTGTGTTCAATCAACCCTGTTAATCACATTTACTTTTGATGTTCTAAGTTTCCTTTGAGATTCTGTTTAGTTTGATGCAGTATTCCTTTTAGGGTTTGCCTTTTAATTTGTCCCTTAATTTGTTAATTTAGTTTAATTAATTTGCCCCAGAATAGAATAAATGGGATTGGAATAAAAAGGATATAAATGGGGCTAGGAGCTGCACCTTTAATTTGTTGATTTGATCTTTTGTCCCGTTTTTGTTACTTCAACTCAAAAGAGTGTAAATGGGGATAGCTGATGAAGAGAGGAGATACTTTGTATCTAACCCCATGCTGTAAATATCCTGGGAGTGTTTGATGGGGGACAGTGTAGAGGGAGCTTTACTCTGTATCTAACCCCGTGCTGTACCTGTCCTGGGAGTGTTTGATGGGGACAGTGTAGAGGGAGCCTTACTCTGTATCTAACCCCGTGCTGTACCTGTCCTGGGAGAGTTTGATGGGGACAGTGTAGAGGGAGCTTTACTCTGTATCTAACCCTGTGCTGTACCTGTCCTGGGAGTGTTTGATGGGGGGACAGTGTAGAGGGAGCTTTACTCTGTATCTAACCCCGTGCTGTACCTGTCCTGGGAGAGTTTGATGGGGACAGTGTAGAGGGAGCTTTACTCTGTATCTAACCCTGTGCTGTACCTGTCCTGGGAGTGGTTGATGGGACAGAGTAGAGGGAGTTTTACTCTGTATCTAACCCCGTACTGTACCTGTCCTGGGAGTGTTTAATGGGACAATGTAGAGGGAGCTTTACTCTGTATCTAACCCCGTGCTGTACCTGTCCTGGGAGTGTTTGATGGGACAATGTAGAGGAGATTTTTCAGCTCCCAGCCCAAGCTGCAACTCGAGTTTGAGTCAGCTGCCATTATAACATGAACAGGTTGATTTGAAAGACAGCTGTCACCTGTGGAGCTATAACCCAGAATAAAATAATGGAGAAATGCATACTTACTGAGATCCCTGCTAATTAGGTATTACTATAAAATGTTGCCCTCCACCGAACAGGCAGTTTATGACAATTAATCAGAGCTGGTAATTAAACCTGTTTCACACTTCATTGCTCACAGAAAAGGCCACAGTCTCCAAGACTGCAGCAATGATGAAGTGAGACTTCCGAAAAGCTGCCGAAAGTGTCACCGACCTTTTTGCATCATTTCCTAAAGATCATTAAATTCTGTCCCCGATGCTTGTTGATTTATTGTACAGGCACATTCCTCTAGTCCGCCCACGTCTCCACTGCTTATTGGTGAGTCTAGAACAGGTCATTTCTGTTTGTTGGCTATCTGATCCACATAGAAACCTGTTCTTACCTCTAATACCTTCCAATCTAAGCTTTTGAAAATCCTCACCAGTGCATTCTTATGTTGCCTGATATCGAGCTAGATTTCTGTTTTCAACAGCTGGCTAGAATTTCCTGTGTCAGGCTAACCTATTAATGTTCTACAGGGCTGTGATGTGCTCCCCCATGTGCTGTACCAGATGATGCAGATAGGGATTTAGCCCATTTGAATGACGATTCTCGACTCAGTCAATTCCCTCCATGTCCTCACTCCTTCCTGTCTCAGAAACTCCTTCAGGTCCTTTAACTCTTTTAGAAATGCACATTGCCACTCCTGCTTCAGCCATCTGCTGCTGAAACCTTTATCCGTGCCTTTGTTACTTCTGAAATTGACCAGTCCAGGCTCTCCGGACTGTGCTGTCCATATCCTGACTCACATTGAGTCCCATTCATCATCATGCTTGCTGACCTGTATGGGTGCACAATCCAGCAAAGCCTGCAATTTAAAATTTACATCCTTGTGTTCAAGCCCTTCCATGGTCTTGCTCTCTCCCTACCTCGGCAATATTTTCTAATCCTTGAGTCCTCTGAGCTCTCTGGCGTACTCCAACTCTGGCCTCCAGTTTAGTTGCTCCAGAGTTTGCAGCCATGCCTTTTGCTGCCAGGACCCTAAGCTTTGTCCCAGAACTGCCCTGCCTCTCTACCCCTCTGTCCTCCTTTAAAACACTCCTTAAAGCCTACTGGCGCGATCTTACCTACCTTTCACATCATGCTCTCGCTGCAGCGAAGTCAGAGAATTTAACGGCCAGCCAAATCTCCATTCACTGCAGGGGCAATAGGAGAATCCCGCTGGCGTGAACGGTGGTAACATTCCAGCCTACTTCTTTGGCTAAACTTTTGGCCAACTGTACTAATATCTCTTTATTTGGTTTGGTTTCAAATTTTGTTTGCAAATGCTCCTGTGAAACACCTTGGAAAAGTTTTATTATGTTAAAGATGCTATATAAATGCAAATTGTTGTTGAATACAGATGGATAGCATGGTCACCTCTGCACAGACTGGGTGCAGGAGATTACACAGCTAAAACCACACAGCTTAGCACTGGTAACCTTGTCTATCCAGGGATACCCACTTTGTTTGGGCATTAGGCTGCATAGTTATCACGGTTGGGTGGATAAGCTCCAAGTCCTGTAAACCATGGTCATTCATTAGTCATTAATGGGGCATTTGAAGTATGATAGTCTGACGTGGCCTAGACATTTGATTAGAGACACTGTTCTTTCTGAGTGTTACCACTATTCCAGAAACAGGCATAAAGTAATGCCATCACTTGGTCATGCTTTGCCACTCTACACATGGGCACCAAAGTTTGGAGATGTAAATGCATGTTCCCACACCCAGCATCCCAGTAATCACTTGCAGCAGTTGGATGATCAGGGTAGTTTATAGTCGAGAGACGCTCTGTCTGTGTTGGATGTGTACTGGAGAGAGTTTGTGATAGGAGAGATAGTGGGCTGGAGTTCTGATCCCAAGGTGGGTAGCTTGAGTCAGGAATTTTCCTGCTCAGTGCAAATTCCTCAGGAAGAAGTGCACCAAATGGTGCAATTTCCACTCCAGGGGGCACTGGGGCAAAATGGAATTGAGCCCACCGCACATGGATGCAGGTCAGAGACATCCACAGGGGCTGTAAAATGCCAAGATGGACAGTTTAAAAAGTCCGCCTCAGTTCTCTGGGGGTGTGTTTTGTTATTTTTATTTTGTTAAATATTAGGGCCTCTAGGTCTCACCCCTCACTCTTCTTCACTCTCCCACCCACTCCACAATGCTCCATCCAGGCCAACTTGTACTCCATCCATGGTTACTTATACCTTCATGTCAAATCATTCCCCACCCCCACCATCCCCATGGCCCTTTATACCCTCCATTCTAATTTAATGTCAACTCATGTCCCAACCACTACCCTTTGTCTTTTTATCCTCCATGCCAGCTCACCCTATATTCACCAAGGGCAAACCTCAGGAGCCATGCCAAGATTAAACAAAATAATAAAGAGCTAAATATCTATGATAGCTTTCACTATAATAAACAAATACTCCATTCATAAATGCCTATTAAAAATGTTAAAAGCATCTCAAGCACTTAGTTCTTTATCAAAACAAACATTTGCACTTATAACCCCACATCAAAGATAATTTCTCTTTTAATAACCTCTTTGAGCTGTCAGTCCAACTGTGAAGTCACAACCTCTTACCTCGCCCCACATACTGTGATATTAAATAGGTTTCTTGGGGATGGCAGTGGCATAGGGGTAATGTCACCAGACTAGTAATCCAGAGGCCCAAATCACAACACGTCAGTGGTGGATTTTAAACTTAATTAATAAATCTGGAATTAAAATCTGGTTTGGAAAAAGTAACTATGAAAATATTGTTGATTATCATAAAAACTCACCTGATTCACTCATGTCTTTTTACCTGGTCTGGCCGAAGTGTGACTCCAGACCCACAGCAATGTGATTGTCTCTTTGATGCCCTCTGCAAAGACCAAGGAAGCCACTAATTTGTATTAAAAGTGCTACAAAGTCTACAAAAAGGAATTAAACCGAATGGGTCACTCGGCACTGACCAAGGTAGCAGAAACAACAATGGCCCTGTCAAACATGCAAGGTCCTCTCCACCACCACCTGGAGGGTTCTGTCAAAGTTCAGAGAGCGCTCCCACAGACTAGTCAAGAAACAACCTAATAGTGTTACACTCACGAAATCATACCTTCCAGATAATGTCACAGACACTACCATCAACATCTCTGGGTATTTCATGGAAGCATAGAAACTGGAAGCAGGAGTAGGCCATTCAGCCCTACTCTGGGATAAAGATTATCAGGACCTGGAGATTTATCTACCTTCAATCCCATCAATTTCCTCAAAACCATTTTTCTACTAATGCTGATTTCCTTCAGCTCCTCACTAAAGCATGTTTCTCTCAGAACGTTTGGTACATTATTCATGTCTTCCTTTGTGAAGACTGAAGCAAAGTACGAATTTAATTTCTCGGCCATTTCTTTATTCTCCATTATGAATTCTCCCGTTTCTGACTGTAAGGGGCCTACATTTATTTTTATCAATCTTTGTCTCTTTATGTACCTACAGAAACTTTTACAGTCAGTTTTTATGTTCCCCCACTTGTTTACTTTCATACTCTATTTTTCTCTTCTTAATCAACGCCTTGATCCTCCTTCACTGAATTTTAAACTGCTCCCAATCCTCAGGTCTATTGCTTTTTCTTGCCAATTTGTATGCTTCTTCCTTGAATCCGATACTATCTCTAATTTCCCTTGAAAGCCATGGTTTGGCCACAATTCCCTTACCACTCTTGTGCCAAACAGGAATAAACAACTTCTGGAGTTCACCTATTTGTTCTTTAAATGCCTGCCATTGCCTGTCCATGTCTTTCCTTTCAGTAATGTTTCCCAATCCATCATGGTCAATTCATGCCTCATACCATCATAGTTACCTTGATTGAGATTCAGGACCCTGGTCTCAGAATCAACTATATCACTATTCAACTTGACAGAGAATTCTACCATATTATGGTGACTCATCCTCAAGAGTTCTCTGATAACTAGATTGCCAACTAATCCTTTCTCATTGCACCACACCCAGTCCAAGATGGCCTGTTCCCTGTTGGTTCCTCAACATATTGCTTCAGAAAACCATCCCGTATGCACTTCAGAAATTCCTCCTCTATTGTACTGTGACTCATTTGACTCTCCCAATCTATATCTATTTCCTATCCCACCGACCAGACAGACCCACCAGAGGTGGCAGCATAGTGGTATACAATCAGGAGGAGGTTGCCCCGAGAATATTCAACATCGTCTCTGGATCCCATGAAGTCTCATGGTATCAGATGAAACATGGGCAAGGAAACCTCCAGCTGGTTACCACTAACGCCTCCTCTCAGCTGATGAATCCACAGTCCTCCATGTTGAACTTGGAGGAAGCACTGAGTGGAGCTAGGGCACGGAATATATTCTGGGTGGGAAACTTTAATGTCCATCACAATGCCCAGAGTGGCTCGGTAGCAGCACTACTGACTGAGCTAGCTAAGTCCTAAAGGACACTGCTTCTAAACTGGGTCTGCAGAAGGTGGTAAGGGAACCAACAAGAGGGAAAAACCTACTTGACCTTGTCCTCACCAGTCTACCTGTCGCAGATGTTTCGGTCCATGACAGTATTGGTAGGAGTGATCACCGCACAATCCTTGTGAAGACAAGGCCATGTCTTCACATTGAGGATAGTCTCCATTATGTTGTGTGGCACTACCACCGTGCTAAATGGGATAGATTTTGACAAGTTTGAGCAACGCAAGGTGGGGCATCCATGAGGCACTGTCGGCCATCATCAGCAGCAGAATTGTACTCAACCACAATCTATAACCTCACGTACCCCACTCTACCATTCCCACCAAGCCAGGGGACCAATCCTAGTTCAATAAAGAGTCCAGGAGGGCATACCATCAGCCACATCAGGCATACTTAACAATGAGCTGTCAACCTGGTGAAGCTATAACAGGACTTCTGGTGTATCAAACAGAGAAAGTGAGAGAGCTAAGTGATCCAACAAGTAACGGATTAGATCTAATCTCTGCCACATCAAGTCATTAATGCAGAAGGACATTTAAATAGCTAACTAGAGGAGGAGGCTCCACAAATAGGAACTACAAAAGGTCGTGAATGTAGCCCAATCCATCATGCAAACCAGCCTCCCATTCGTTGACTCTGTCTACACTTCCCGATGCCTTGGCAAAGCAACCAGCATAATTAAGGACCCCATGCACCCCGGACATTCTCTCTTCCACCTTCTTCCGTTGGGAAAAAGATACAAAAGTCTGAAGTCACGCCCCAACCAACTCAAGAACAGCTTCTTCCCTGCTGCTGTCAAACTTTTGAATGGACTTACCTTGCATTAAGTTGATCTTTCTCTACACCCTGGCTATGACTGTAACACTACATTCTACACTCTCTCGTTTCCTTCTCTATGAACGGTATGCTCTGTCTGTATAGCGCGCAAGAAACAATACTTTTCACTGTATGTTAATACATATGGCAATAATAAATCAAATCAAATCAAAAATATTCCCTTCCTCAATGATAGGGGAGCCCAGCACAACAGTGCAAAAGACAAGGCTGAAGCATTTACAACAATCTTCAGCCAGGAGTGCTGAGTGGATGATCCATCTCAGCCTCCTCCAGAGGTCCCCAGCATCACAGATGTTGGTTTTCAACCAATTTGATTTATTCAATTCAATTCACGATGTCAAGAAATGGCTGAAGATATTGGATACTGCAAAGTCTTTGGGCTCTGACCACATCTCGGCAGCAGTACTGAAGACTTGTGCTCCAAAACTTGCCACACCCCGAGCTGAGCTGTTCCAGTGCAGCTACAACAGTGGCATCTATCCGGCAATGTGGAAAGTTGCCCAGCTATGTCCTGTACACAAAAAGAAGCAAAAATCTAACCTGGCCATTTACTACCCCATCAGTCTATCCTCGATCATCAGTAGAGTGATGGAAGGGATCATCAACAGTGCTATCAAGCAGCACTTCTTCACAAATAACCTGCTCAGCGACGCCCAGTTTGGGTTTCACCAGGGTCACTCAGCTCCTGACCTTGGTCCAAACATAACAAAAGATCTGACGGCGCTGAGGTGAAGGTGACTGCCCTTGACAGCAAAGTAGCAATTGGCATCAAGGAGCCCGAGCAAAACTCGAACCCATGGAAATCAGAGGGAAAGTTCTCCATTAGTTGGAGTCATACCTAGCACAATAGAAGGTGGTTCTGGTTGTTGGAGGTCAATTATTTCAGTCCTAGGTGATCAATGCAAAAGTTCCTCAGAGCGGTGACCAGGGGCCAACCATCTTCAGTTGCTTCAACAATTTATTTCACTCCATCATAAGGTCAGACGTGAGGATGTTTGCTAATGATTGTACAATGTTCAGCAACACTTACGACTCCCCAGATAATGAAGCAGTCCGTGCCTATGTTCAGGCTAGGCTGGTAATTCTCAGGTAACATTTGTGCCACACAGGTGCCAGGCAATGAGCATCTGCAGCAGGAGAGAATCCAACCATATCACCTTGACATTCAGTGGCGTTACCATCACAGATTCCCCGCACCGACAACATCCTGGAGCGACCATTGATAGAAACTGAATTGGACTAGCCATATAAATACTGAGGCTACAACAGCAAGTCAGAAGCTGAGAGTTCTGCAGAGAGTAACTCACCTCCTGACTTGCCAAAATCTATGCACCATCGACAATGCACAAGTCAGGGGTGTGATGGAATACTCTGAGGAAGGACATTCTTGCTATTGAGGGAGTCCAGCGAAGGTTCACCAAACTGATTCCCGAAATGGCAGGACTGAGGTATGAAGAAAGACTGGATCGACTGGGCTTGTACTCACTGGGATTTAGAAGAATGAGAGGGGATCTCATAGAAACATATAAAATCCTGATGGGACTGGACAGGCTAGATGTGGAAAGAATGTTCCCAATGTTGGGGAAGTCCAGTATTAGGTGTCACAGTCTAAGAATAAGGGGTAAGCCTTTCAGGACTGAGATGAGGAAGAACTTCTTCAGTCAGAGAGTTGTGAACCTGTGGAATTCTCTACCACAGAAAGCTGTTGGGGCCAATTCATTAGATATGTTCAAGAGGGAGCTGGACATGGCCCTTGTGGCTAAAGGATCAAGGATACTGAAAGTGCTTGATCAGCCATGATCATATTGAATGGTGGTGCAGGCTGAAAGGAACGAATGGCCTAGTCCCACACCTATTTTTTATGCTTCTATGTTTCTCTCCTAGATGAGTGCAGCTCCCTCAACACACAAGAAGCTCAGCACCATTGAGGACAAAGCAGCCCACTTGATTGGCATCCCATCACTTTCAGCATCCACTCCCTCCACCACCAATGCACAATGGCAGCAGTGTGTACCATCAGCAAAATGCAATGCAGCAAATCACCAAGGCTCCTTTGACAGCAGCTTCTAAACCTGCAACCTCTTATCATCCAGTAGGACAGGGCAGCAGCTGCATGGGAACATCGGCACCTGCAAGTTCCCCTCCAAGCCACACACCATCATGACTTGGAACTATATTGCTATTCCTTCACTGTTGCTGGGTCAAATTCCTGCAAATCCCTCCCTAACAGCACTGTGGGTGTACCTACACCACATGGACTGCAGCTGTTCAAGAAGGCAGCTCACCACCACCTTCTCAAGGGCAGTTAGAGATGGCCAATAAATGCTGGCCTAGCCAGTCACGCCCATGTCCTGTGAAAGGAATATTTTTTAAACTTGTACAAAGCCACCAAGCATTAATAATGCTACACTGATAACACTTAGAGTTGTGTCAATAAACAGTTAATGAAACTGTTGAACTAATTTCTTTCAGCTCTCACAGGTGTAGGCAGCTTTCTTTTCATTTTTAAAGGGCTGGCCATTTAAATAACTTGACACTGTCGGATAAGGGCCCTGACTCCAGTGAAAATGGAGTCTGTTTGAACTTAACGTTAAGTTCTGGTGTTCCACATGTGGGAATCGCCCCCTGTCCAGTTCGCTTCACCTTCCCTGGTGAAAATAGAATCCCAGATCCAGGTTGTGCCCACTATTTTTAAAAGTCTCCACAACTCCACAAAAACCCGGCCCAGTGTCTCTGTTGAATGTTTGGCGAGGGGTGGGTTTGTGAAGGGAGAGGTGGTTTTATTAACTTTACGACGGAGTTTACAGATAATTATGTTCTTTCCACTGTTACCCTTCCATTCGCTAGGCCTGATGATGCTGCTTCATTCTGGACATCAGGTCCATGAGTGGCATCATCACATTGAACTTCACACTGATGCCCATTCTTCAGACGAGGACATCAGCAGCAAGTACCACACAACTGTTTGGTTGCAGGTGCATCACAGTCAGAACTAATCCTGTACTTAAATGGTATCAAAACATGCATTCCTTCAGTTGCCAATAACTAAAAGCATGAAACCTGGATAATTACCCCTCATTTAACCCGGGATGCTGAGGCTATTTCAGGCCTCTGACTGCTGCTGAGCTAAGACCTTCTGATTAACATGTGCCATCCTTTCAATCCAAACTTTAAAACCCAATTAAAGGAGCTGTCTCCCTATCAGATGCATGTTTGTTAAATCCACTTTCGTTTGTTTAATTACCTACTTATAACTACAGCGTTTCTGTAAAGCAGGATGTCAAATGCGTAACTGCACAGATTCTCTGTTTATTCAGAAGAATAAGAGTCACTCGCTGAGAAACCATATGGGGTTCCTGTTTGATCAGCTGGGTTATGGTTACACAGTGTGTATCTCCAAGGACTTCCTGTTTATTCAGCAGAGTAAGGGTCACTCACTGTGAAACCATATGGAATTTAGTTAATTCAGTCAGATTACTGGCTCAGCAGCTGCAGAGAGCTCCTGTTTATTCAGCAGGAAAAGAGTTACCTATTCCCTGTGTACCTGTCTGGATTGATATGGCATAGTATAGAGGGATCTTTTTAAATATGTTCCTTGATGGGGTATAGGCATTGCTGGCATTTATTACCCATTCCCAAATACCCTTGAGAATGTGGTGCTGAGCCACCGACTTGAACTGCTGTCGTCCATGTGGTGTTGGTACACACGCCCTAGTGTTAGGAAGGGAGTTCCAGGATTTGACTCAGCCACAGTAAAGGAATGGCAATATATTTCAAAGTCACAATGGTGTGTGGCCTGGAGGAGAATGTACAGACGGTGGCATTCCCATGCATCTGTTGCCCTTGTCCGTCTAGGTGGTAGAGGTCTTGGGTTTGGAAGCTTCTGTAGAAAAATCATTGGTGAGTTGCGGCAGTTCATCTTGTAGATGGTACACACGGCCGCCACGGTATGTCAGTGTTGGAGGGAATGAACGTTGAAGGTGATGGATGGGGTGCCGGTCAAGCGTGCTGCTTTGTCCTGGAGGTGTCAATCTTGAGTGTTGTTCGAGCTTCACCTATCCAGACAAATGGAGAGTATCTATCAACTGTGACTTATGTCTTCTAGATGGGTAAAAGGCTTTGAGGAGGTGAGTTACTCTCTGCAGAATTCCCTGCCTCTGACCTGCTTCTGTAGCCACACTATTCATATTATGAGTTCAGTTCAGTTTCTGGTCAATGGTAATACCCAGGATGTTGATGGTGCGGTGGGGGGGGGTTCAGTGTTACTAATGCTGTTGAATACCATGGGGAGTGGTTGGATTCTCTCTTGGTGGAGATGGTCATTACATGACACTTGTGTGGCATTTCTCAGTCCAAGCCTGGATATTGTCCAGGCCTTGCTGAACTTGGACACGGGTTGCTTCACTATCTGAGGAGTCGTGAATGGCGAACATTGTGAAATCGTCACAGAACATCCCCACTTCTGACCTTAGGATGGAGAGAAGGTCGGTGATGAAGCAGCTGAAGATGGTTGTCAAGGTGATATGGTTGGATTCTCTCTTGTTGGAGATACTCATTACCTGGCACTCTCATGGCACAAATATTGCCACTTATAAACCCAAGCCAGAATATTGTCCAGGTCTTGCTGCATATAGGCATGGGCTGTTTCAATATTAGAGGAGTCACAAATGTGGTGAACATTGTGCAATCATCAGTGAACATCCCCACTTCTGACTTTATGATGCTGAGGGGATCATTTATGCAGCAGCTGAAGATGGTTAGGCCGAGGACACGACCCTGAGGAACTGCTGCAGAGATGTCCTAGAGATGAGGTAATTCTCTAAAAACCACAACCATCTTCCTTTGTACTAAGTATGACTCCAATCAGTGGAATTTCCCTTTTATTCTCACTGATTTCAGTTTAATGTCACACTCGGTCAAATGTTGTCACTAGCACCCCTTGAGTTCAGCTCATTTATCCACATTTGGACCAAAGCTGTAATGAATTCAGGAACTGAGTGGCCCGGGCAAAAGCCAAACTGAGCGTCAGTGAGCAGATTATTGCTCAGTGAATCTTGCTTACTGTCAACCACCCATTCCAAGACTTTGCTGTGTATCTAACCTGTGCTGCACCTACCCTGTATGTATTTACTGGGACATTATAGAGGGAGTTTTACTCTGTATCTAGCCCGTACTGTATTTTTCCTGAAAGTGGTTAATGTAGATGGAGCTTTACCTGCGCTGGGAGTGTTTGATTGCGATAGTGTAGAGACAGTTTTACTCTGTATCTAACCCCGTGCTGCACCTGCCCTGGGAGTGTTTGATTGGGATAGTGCAGAGACAGTTTTACTCTGTATCTAACCCCGTGCTGCACCTGCCCTGGGAGTGTTTGATTGGGATAGTGCAGAGACAGTTTTACTCTGTATCTAACCCCATGATGTATCTGTCCTGGGAGTGTTTGATGGGGACAGTGTAGAGGGAGCTTTACTCTGTATCTAACCCCGTGCTGTACCTGTCCTGGGAGTGTTTGATGGGGGACAGTGTAGAGGGAGCTTTACTCTGTATCTAACCCCGTGCTGTACCTGCCCTGGGAGTGTTTGATTGGGATAGTGCAGAGACAGTTTTACTCTGTATCTAACTGGTACTGTGCCTTTTTTTTCTTTTTTCTTTCATGGAATGCTGATGCCGCTAACAAGACCAACATTCATAAATAGATAGAATGGATAGATAGTGGACGTATTAGCGAGAGGCAGCATGGTTTTGTGAAGGGGAGGTTGTGTCTGACTAACTTGCTCGAGTTTTTTGAGGAAGTGACGAAGATGATTGATGAGGGTAGGGCAGTGGATGTTGTCTACATGGACTTCAGTAAGGCCTTTGACAAGGTCCTAGAAAACAGGGTAGCAGTGGAAAGATACCTTAATGTTTTTCAAGACTCCCAATACCTCCTTTTTGATCTCAATATGATCCACCCTTTCCCAGACTCATCATCCACCAATTCATTCCCTTTGGTGAATACTGATGCAAAATACTCATTTAATACCTCCCCCATTTCCTCCGGCTTGATTCCCTCTCCTGTCCTTGAGTGGGCCAACTCTCTCCCTGGCTACCATCTTGCTCTTTATATATGTATAAAAAGCCTTGGGATTTTCCTTAATCCTGCTGGTCAATGATTTTTTGTGACCCCTTTTAGCCCTCCTGACTCCTTGCTAAAGTTTCTTTCTACTTTCCTTGTATTCCACACTTGCTTTGTGTGTTCCCAGCCTTCTAGCTTTGATAAATGCTTCCTTTCTCTCTTTGACTAGGCTCACAATATCTCTTGTTATCCAAGGTTCCCAAAACTTGCCATACTTATCCTCCATCCTGCCATTCCTGAATTCCTATCAGCGTACACTTGAAAGCCTCCCACATGCCAGATGTTGATTCCAATCTACATTCTTCAGTTCCTGCCTAATATTGTTGTAAATTGCCTCCCCCAATTTAGCACCTGAGGCTGCACATATCTTCATCCATCAGTACCTTAAAGATTTGATTTGATTTATTATTGTCACATGTCACATATTGTCAATTTGTGGGTAATTGGGATTAGTTTAGGGGTTTTTTAAAAAAAAGGGCGGCATGGACATGTTGGGCCGAAGGGCCTGTTTCCATGCTGTAAACCTCTGTGACTCTATGACTCTATGTATTAACATACAATGAAAGGTATTGTTTTTTGCGCACAAGAAGCTTACTGAATTGTGGTCACTGTGCCCGAAATGCTCCCCTACTGAAATGTCGACCACCTGGCCGGGCTCATTCCCCAATACCAGGTCCAGTATGGCCCCTTCCCAATTTGGACTATCTACATACTGTTTCAAGAAGCCCTCCTGGATGCTCCTGCAAACTCTGCCCCATCCATGCCCCTCGCACTAAGTGAGTCTCAGTCAATATAGGGGAAGTTAAGGTCACCCACCACAACAACCCTGTTACTTTTAACCTTGCCAAAATCTGCCTACATATCTGTTCCTCTATCTCCTGCTCTCCCGATTTGCTTTGTATGTAACTCATGTTGTCCCTATCCTGGAAGTTTTTAATGTGACAGTATTGTGGGAACTCTGCCTTCCCTGGGATTGTTTGATGGTAGTCATGGTGTGGAGATGCCGGCGTTGGACTGGGGTAAACACAGTAAGGAGTCTAACAACACCAGGTTAAAGTCCAACAGGTTTATTTGGTAGCAAAAGCCACGTGCTTTTGCACGTGGGAATTCCCACCCACCTGACGAAGGGACAGCCTGTTCTGAAAACATGTGGCTTTTGCTACCAAATAAACCTGTTGGACTTTAACCTGGTGTTGTTAGACTTCTTACATTGTTTGATGGTCCCAGTCCAACGCCGGCATTTCCACATCATTGTTTGATGGGGCATTAAATGCTGAAAATCTAGTTTTCACCTGTCCGCACCACGAACAGTCCTCACTTGCAAAAACTTAATATTCAAGCAAAGGAAATATTGAATTTAAGATTCACATTGCTGCCCTCTCGAAAAGTTGTCTCTGGACCTTGCTGTTTCTGTACTTTTTTAAACTGCACACAAGACACGCAGTTTAAAAAACACATCTATTTGGTTGTTGAAGCTGTCTCTACCTGGAGCAGCTGTTACAGGGAAAAAAACAGCAACAAACAGCATTCACAGGCCCAGTCAGCATTTCCTGATGAAAAGACACTTCAGAATGCTGTTTATTTACCCTTTGGCCTTTCTTTCACGCCAGTCACTACCCCCGGGGTAAGCCAGGTGTTTGCCAAGTAAGTCTTTGACAAGCAGGAAATAGCTTGTTCACTTCCTCAAATAAAGGACCCTTAAAGAAAAGGCAACCCACCTTTTAAAGTATTATTTGTCTTTGGCAGGGTATGGCGGGGGGGGGAGGGTGCTGATGTGGCAGAGGGAGGGGTGAAGAAAGAGGACTGGGCGGGAGGATGGTGGTGGGGAGGTGGGAAGGACCATCCTCATCACAGCTGAGTTTGAGGAAGGCAGCATGCCAAGTGAACACACTCCACAAAGGTGCCTTATTTTCAAGTTATGACAAAGGGAATTGTAGCAAAACGAACCAGAAATTCTGGTTTCCAGAATCCTTCTGATTTTTTACAATTCCTTTTTAGTGGGCATTGCTGGCTTGGCCAGCATTTATTGCCCCTCCCTAATTGCACTTGAAAAGATGGTGGGTGAGCTGCCTTCTTGAACCTCTGCAGTCTCGCTGTTGAAGATAAACCCACAGTGCTGTGAGCAGCAGCTATCAAATGCAGAAAAAAACCATCGAGCAGGTTTAACAGAAAATGTAAACCGCCTTCCTGCAGGTGTTTATGTGGTGGTTGGAATAAACATTACTGGCATCTTTTTATTACACCTCTCTCCGAGACCTCAGAAAGGTCAAGGGAAAACTTGACACCACCAGGTAACGAAATATAGTCCAATTCCCAGACCAGGAAGCAGCAGGACGCCCAGCACATGGATATATTGTGCAAGAAACGATCAGTTTACCAAAGGGTGCTCAGGCTGGCCCACTGTCTGGGTGATTTATTTTTTATATTCGTTCTCATCGCTGGCTAGGCCAACATTCATTCCCATACTTAATTGCTCTTGAGAAGGTGGTGGTGAGCTGCCTTTTTACCGGCTCCAGCCGATGTAGAGTCATAGAAATAGAAACCCTACAGTGCAGAAGGAGGCCATTCGGCCCATCGAGTCTGAACCGACCACAATCCCACCCAGGCCCTACCCCCACATATTTTACCCGCTAATCCCACTAACCTACGCATCTCAGGACTCTAAGGGGCAATTTTTAACCTGGCCAATCAACCTAACCCGCACATCTTTGGACTGTGGGAGGAAACCGGAGCACCCGGAGGAAACCCACGCAGACACGAGGAGAATGTGCAAACTCCACACAGACAGTGACCCGAGCCGGGAATCGAACCCAGGACCCTGGAGCTGTGAAGCAGCAGTGCTAACCACTGTGCTACCGTGCGGCCCAGTGATGTGGTGAAGGTGTTCCCACAGTGCTGTTAGGGAGAGAAATGTGGGATTCTGACCCAGAGACGGTGAAGTAATGTACGTCCAAGTCAGGATGGGGTATGGCGTGAAGGGAAACCTGTAGATGGTGCTGCACGTATGCATGCCTTTGTACTTTTAGGTGCAGGTTTGGAATGTACTATCAAAGCTTTGGCTAGTTGCTGTAGTTCATCTTGTAGATGGTATAAGCTGCAGCCATGGTGCGCCAGTCATGGAGGAAGTAAATGTTGAATGTGGATCTGGTCAAATGGGACTGTTTTTCCAGAGTGCTGTTGAACTCTTTGATTGTTAATAGTTCTGCACCCGTCCAGGAAAAAGGAAGAGTTCTATTACACGACTGACTTTTGGATAGAAGGTTCCCACTGGTTGCATACGATGTGTTTCTTGGGGAAATTTTCACGTGGTTGGTGATTGAGGCACTTGTTTTGGAATCTAGCTAAAGGAACATGTTGGGTGGAATTCTCCCCAAAAAAAGTGCCGAATTTGCATAAAAACTGGAGTAAATCCTGCTGCTTTTTTCAGCAGGATTTTCAAAATGAATCTCCCTCACTCTGTGCCTCACAGAGAGCTCGAAGCTTGAATCTCATTAAAAACCAGTGGGCGGGCGGGGCCTATTTCCGCTGGCGAGGCTGACAGCATGGTGCTGAGCTGGCCAATGCATGTGCGCCGATCTGTCAGCACTGTGATCGCGGCGCATGCGCAGTAGCCCACACTGCCGGCCTCCCAATTGCTGGCCAACTTGATCTCTGGCCAGCACCCCAACCCCTGCCATCTGCCCGCCCCCCCGCGATCGCTGGCCGGCCGAACCTTCCCCCCCCCCCACCCCTCGAACCCCCTGGCAGGCCGACTCCCACCATCCTGTTAGCCAGCCCCGATCACTGGCCTTCCTCTGTCACTGATCTGAAGTGCAGCACGGTGGCAAGCACTGCTGCCTCACAGTTCCAGGGACCTGGATTCAATTCTGGGCTTGGGTCACAGTCTATGCAGAGTTTGCGCATTCTCCACGTGTCTGCGTGGGTTTCCTCCGGTTTCCTCCCAGACTCCAAAGATGTGCGAGTTAGATTAATTGCACATGCTAAATTGACTCTTAGTGTCCCGGGATGTGTAGATTAGAGGGATTAGCTGGGTAAATAAGTGGGGTGATGGGGGTAGGGCCTGGGTGGGATTGTTTTCGGTGCAAACTTGATGGGCTGAATGGCCTCCTTCCGCACTGTCGGGTTTCTATGATTTCTAAGCAAGTGCAGAGTGGCAGCGAGACCCCTCACCCCCACCAATCTCCCCGCCCAATGTCCCCACCTCCTTGGCACTTCCCGATGCCTGTTGGGCAGTGCCAAGGTGTCCCCGGGCATTGCCACCTTGCCACTTGGGCAGTGCCAAGGGGCCAAGCTGGCAATGCCCAGGGAGCACCCTTCCCTTCCCCCCAACCCTCCCCGTTAGTGGGGAGTTGTTGTAAACCCCGCTGGAGTGAACCACTCCTGGCAGGGTTGGGGCGGGGGGGGGGGGTGGGGGGGAGGTGGTGAGACTAGCAGGCCCGGCATTTAAATAATTTATTGAGCTCCGCACCGATTTCTGGCATGGAGCTGATGACGCCAGAAATCAGGCGGGCGGAGGCCGTGGGGCTCAGCGGGAGGCTTGCGACACAACCCAGAATAAGAGCTATATTTTCCACCACAAATTGACCAAAAGCATGCTCCCAATGAGAGAGTGGCACTTGAATCACAGAAGAATAAAATCATAGAATCCCTACAGTGCAGAAGGAGGTCATTCGGCCCATCGAGTTGGCACCGACCACAATCCCACCCAGCCCCTATTCCCGTAACCCCACACATTTACCCTGCTAATCCCACTGACACTAGGGCCAATTTACCATGGCCAATCAACCTAACCGGAACATCTTTGACATGTGGGAGGAAACCGGAGCACCCGGAGGAAACCCAGGCAGACACGGGGAGAATGTGGAGACTTCACACAGACAGTGACCCAAGCCAGGAATCAAACCCAGTCCCTGGAACTGTGAGGCAGCAGTGCTAACTGCTGACGCCATGCCGCCATTTGGCCCATCGAGTCTGCAGCGACCACAATCCCACCCAGTCCCAACCCCACCACCCCATGCATTTACCCTAGCTAGTACCCCTGACACTAAGGGTCAATTTAGCATGGCCAATCAACCTAACCTGCACATCTTTGGACTGTGGGAGTAAACCGGAGCACCCGGAGGAAACGCACGCAGACACGGGGAGAACGTGCAAACTCCACACAGTCACCCAAGTCTTGAAATGAACCCATATCCCTGGCGCTATAAGGCAACGGTACTGACCGCTGTGCCACCGTGCTGCCCACAGAGAATCAGGGAACCAGCGCAAGAATACTCGCACTGGTACTGCATCCCAGATTCCCTTCATTTACAACCAGCATCAGCTACTTAGCAGCAATGAATTTCCCCTTTCACACCGCTGACTTGTGCAGCCCTTTTGCGACAACCGTAGAGGCTCACCTGCCAGAATGGTAAAGGTGAATTCACAACACCGGATGCACAAAGTTTAAATGCTCAGAGTGGTTCCAATGCTGTCAGTCGCCAAATGCATCACGCAATATAAATGCTGCATTCCGAATGCAAGAAACTGAGTTATACTGTCACTGGGAGCATGTACACAGTATAAACAGGTTATTAGATCCATTCACCCACATTATAACCTTGATCGACAATTACTGAGAATGAATTATTCACTTAGCATAAATCAGTGGTGCTAATTTTTTAGGGGGAAATTTTCTTTTCTTGTGTTTCTTTTTCTGTAATACAGGCTAGGTGATGAACAAATGGTGTTTTGGTCCCAGCTGGGGTTGGTGTAGGAAGCCAGCTAGGACCTGTGGAGCTGGAGGCATTGTCAAGCTTTGGAGCGAGAGACACTGCTGATAGGGAAGCAGATGCCTTGTTTGTCACTGCTAATCACTTCTCTCCCCTCATCGGGAAAGGTGTGAAGAGGAATGTGCAGGGGTATTGCTGGAGATGGCACACAGCCAGTTCCCCTAATGATGCCTTAGGGGCTGGACAGAGCACAGCTGAACTGCAGAGACAGAGATTGAAGTTTATGAAAAGAAAATGCTGAAGAAAGCTCAGTGCTTCTCGTTTATTCACATTTCCATCATTATTTCTTTGCTGATTTTTCATGAGAAAGGAAAACAGTGCTGTGCTTCAGTCAGGGAATATTCTGCATTCTCACTTAAAGTTGTGTCTTGCTGTTGTGATTTTATTCCGCCGCTTCAGTGTTTTGATCTCACCAAGTGTCAGTTTAGCACGGTGGTAGAACTGGCCTCTGAGTCAGTAGGTTGTCAGTTCAGGCTCCATTCCAGGGACTTGCGTATTTTTCTACACTGCCACTCCAGTATAGTACTGAGGGAGAGCTGCATTGTCAGCAGTGCCATCCTTTGCGGATAGATAGTTCGGATGGATGTTAAAGATCCCATGCCATTACTTAAGGAAGGGCAGGAAGTTGTCCAAGTGTCCTGCCGACATTTCTCCCTCATCCCAAACCATTCAAACGTTATTGCCTGGCCATTCATTCTATTGTGTTTTGAGGAATCTTCCTGTTAGCAAAAGGGCTGCTGCATTTAATCAACATAACATCAATGGGTGCGCAATGTGTAGCATGTTTTGATGCTTTGAAAGGCACTCAGGAGGAGCATTACAATGGAAGCTCTTTTTTAATAAATTCAGTGCGATGTCAGAAAGATAACAGGAGGTAATTTACAGTGGATTAAGTCCAAGTAAGAGCAAAGGTTTCAGCTCAGGAAATTTCAGAAATGTCATCAGCTCTGTCTTGGGAAGAGGAGCCATTTCAGACTGTTCCATCATTCAATTAGATTCATCTTCATTCACTCGTCTTTGATCCCTTACCTAATAAAAAATCAAAGAACAAAGAAAATTACAGCACAGGAACAGGCCCTTCGGCCCACCAAGCCTGCACCGACCATGCTGCCCGACTTAACTAAAACCCCCTACCCTTCCGGGGACTATATCTCCCCATTCCCATCCTATTCATGTATTTGTCACTATTGTACCCGCTTCCACTACCTCCCCCGGCAGCGAGTTCCAGGCACCCACCACCCTCTGTGTAAAAAACCTGCCTCAAACATCCCCTTCAAAACTTGCCCCTCGCACCTTAAACTTATGCTCCCTAGTAATTGACTCTTCTATCCTGGGAAAAAGCCATTCTGTCCATGCCTCTCATAATCTTGTAGACTTCTATCAGGTCGTCCCTCAACCTCCGTCGTTCCAGTGAGAACAAACCAACTTTCTCCAACCTCTCCTCATAGCTAATGCCCTCTATACCAAGCAACATTCTGATGAATCTTTTCTGTACCCTCTCCGAAGCCTCTACATCGTTCTGGTAGTGTGGCAACCAGAATTGAACACTATATTCCAAGTGCGGCCTAAGTAAGGTTCTATAAAGCTGTAACCTGACTTGACAAGTTTTAAACTCAATGCCCCGGCCGATGAAGCCAAGCATGCCATATGCCTTCTTGACTACCTTCTCCACCTGCATTGCCACTTTCAGTGACCTGTGTACCTGTACACCCAGATCCCTTTGCCTATCAAGACTCTTAAGGATTCTGCCATTTACCGTATATTTCCTATCTGTATTAGCCCTTCCCAAATGCATTATCTCACATTTGTCTGGATTAAACTTCATCTGCCATCTCTCCGCCTAAGTCTCCAACCGATCTATATCCTGCTGTATCCTCTGATGGTCCTCATCACTATCCGCAACTCCACCAATCTTTGTGTTGTCCGCAAACTTACGAATCAATCCAGTTACATTTTCCTCCAAATCATTTATATATATTACAAATAGCAAAGGTCCCAGCACTGATCCCTGAGGAACGCCACTTGTCACAGCCCTCCATTCAGAAACGCACCCTTCCACTGCTACCCTCTGTCTTCTATGAACGAACCAGTTCTGTATCCACCTTGCCAGCTCACCTCTGATCCCATGCGACTTTACCTTCTGCACCAGTCTGCCATGAGGGACCTTGTCAATGGCCTTACTGAAGTCCATGTAGACAGCATCCACTGCCCTACCCTCATCAACCATCTTCGTCATTTCCTCGAAAAACTCGATCAAGTTAGTGAGACACGACCTCCCCTTCACAGAACCATGTTGCCTCTCACTAATACGTTCACTTATTTCCAAATGGGAATAAACCCTATCTTGAAGAATCCTCTCCAATAATTTCCCTACAACTGACGTAAGGCTCACCGGCCTGTAATTACCTGGATTATTCTTGCTACCCTTCTTAAACAAAGGAACAACATTGGCTACTCACCTCTGGGACCTCCCCTGTAGCCAGTGAGGATACAAAGATTTCTCTCAAGGCCCCAGCAATTTCCTCCCTTGCCTCTCCCAGTATTCTGGGGTATATCCCATCAGGCCCGATCAGTCTCAGAGTTGAAAGTTTTATTCGAGCCCAGCCAACCATAGCCTTTTGAGGGAGGTAGGTCCAAATTTCCACTTCCCTTCATCTGAAAGAGGGCTTCCTGGTTTCATCCTGAACGCCTGCTGTAACTTTGCAATTCTGCGTTCTTAATCTGGATTCGCTCACCAGGAAATCGTTTCTCTGTATTTACACTTCGAATCCCTTTGCCACATGAAAGACCGCAACCTTCAAAACTGAAAGAAATAGAAGCCTAGTTTATTCAACCAACCCTCATAATTTAACCCCTTAACTCCTGGTGAATCTAGGCTGCATGAAAGGTGAGTTCAAAGGGCAACCAGCCCCCATTGCAAAGGTTTGTTGCCAACCATCCCATTAAGGCCTCACAAGCTATCCGCTCCCCCCCCCCCCACTTCCATTGACAAGCAATGACACTTTCTTGCTCATCACTCACTATATCCCTGTTTCATCTTCTATCATGTACCCGCCTCCTATGGCCCTTCACACCTACTCACTAATTGCTGGGAAGGCGATAGCGAAGTTGTATTATCACTGGAATAATAATCTAGAGACCTACGCCTATGTTCAAACCTCACCACGACAGATGGTGAAATTTTGAATTCAATAAAAAAATCTGGAATTGAAAGTTTAGTGATGACCATGAAACCATTGTCGACTGTCGCAAAAGCCCATCTGGTTCACTAATGTCCTTTAAGAAAGGAAATCTGCCGTCCTTACCTGGTCTGACCGACATGTAACTCCAGACCCACAGCAATGTGATTGACTCTTAAATGCCCTCAGGTATGGGCAGTAAATGCTGGCCCAGCCAGCGATGCCCACGCCCCATGAACAAATTTTAAAAAATATACTAGCTAGAATCAGTAAACTCTGTAGTGACAATATGATGTGTAAAAAAGCTTTTTAAAAGGTCATTCATTGATGACTTTCCACTTTCTTCAACAAGACTGCTTTTTACGACAGGCTGATAAAAGTGACAATCATCCAGACACTTTATCAATAGCTGAAACTACATGCACACTTGAAACTTATTTATATTGTTTAAATAAACATTGTGCAGTTGACAGAAGAGGTTAGAGAGCCAGTACTGCCAATCAAGCAATGTTTACCCAGGGGCTCAAATGTTTCAGTACTCTAATGGATGTCTGGGCTCTCAACCAAGAGTACACGGTGAAGCTTGGCTGAGACATCCATTAGAGTACTGAAACAGCTGTTAGGGTGGCGCAGTGGTTAGCACTGCTGCCTCACAGTGCCAGAAACCCGGGTTCAATTCCAGCCTTGGGTGGCTGTGTGGATTTTGCACATTTTCCCTCTGCCTGCGTGGGTTTCCTCCAGGTGCTCCGGTTTCCTCCCATGGTCCAAAGATTTGCAGGGTGGGTGGATTGGCCATGCTAAATTGCCTGTGCGTGTCCCAAGATGTGTCGGTTAAAAGGATTAAATGTGTGGGGTTATGGGGATAGGCAGAGGTGGGCCTGGATAAGATGCTCTGACAGAGAATTGGTGCAGACTCGATGGGCCAAATGGTCTCCTTCTGCACTGTAGGGATTCTATGATCTCAAAGAAAACATTGCTTGATTGACAGCTCAGGCTGTCTGATCTTACAGAGGTCTATAAAATAATGAGGGGCACAGATCAGCTAGATAGTCAATATCTTTTCCCAAAAGTAGGGGAGTCTATAACTAGAGGGCATAGGTTTAAGGTGAGAGGGGAGAGATACAAAAGGGTCCAGAGGGGCAATTGTTCCACACAGATGGTGGAACAAGCTGCCAGAGGTAGTAGTCGAGGCGGGTACAATTTTGTCTTTTAAAAAGCATTTTGATAGGTACATGGGTACGATGGATATAGAGGGATATGGGCCAAATGTGGGCAATTGGGACGAGCTTCGGGGTTTGAAAATAAAGGGCGGCATGGACAATTTGGGCGAAGGGCCTGTTTCAACGCTGTAAACCTCTGTGACTCTATGACCCTATCTCTTCTATCAATAGCAGAATATTATTTAAACAACGTAAAGAGGTTTTAAGTGCTTGCCGTTTCAGCTATTGATACTTTCAAAACTTTCAAAAGTCTGGATGATTGACACTTTTATCGACCTGTAGCATAAAGGAGCTATTATTAAGGAAGTAGAAGATAATCAATGAATTACTTTTTAAAGGCTTTTTTACATCCTATTGTCACTATTGTGTTCATTGGTTCTATGCAAAACATGATGAGTAAATAGGCATGAAGGGCCATAGGGGGTGGGTACATGTAGAAGATGAAACAAGGATAAGACCCCTCCTAGGAGTGGTACAGGGCTAGGAAGGGAGGGAAATGTACTGGAAACCTGGTCCCTCCCCAAAAGCATTAATATGAGGGGTGTGAGAACAACTCCAGCCCCACTGCCCCCTAGCCTCCTTAAACACTCCAATTCAACCTGATATTGGACAGCAAGATGGGGGAAATCTCAACTCTTTAAATCAGTGCAGTTTAGTTGTTGTGTTTTATTCAGTAGTGATATGTGGATGTCACCTGATACAGGCAATTTAAATCTGGTGTCTGACTCTACAGGTGCTTAATCCTTGGGTTGATTCTTCAGGGCTGATTAAAGATATCACTAATAACCTAATGTCTATGCCAGGAAATGAATATTAATTTCTCCCTCTGGTATGGTGGTAAGCTTCGGAAATTACAAGTTTATGGATTCAATCCTCTGTCAATGCTGAGCTAACTAGTCTCACCAACAACAACATGGGCTCGGATTCTCCAACCTCACTGACGGCCAGGATTCCCCCATCCTGCAGCTGTGAACAGAGATTTCATAGAATCATAGAAACCCTACAGTGCAGAAGGAGGCCATTCGGCCTGTCGAGTCTGTACTGACAACAATCCCACCCAGGCCCTATCCTGTAACCCCACATATTTACCCCACTAATCCCTCTGACCTACGTATCCCGGGATACTAAGTGGCAATTTAGTATGGCCAATGCACCTAACCTGGCTGAGTGCCAAATACTCCGTCCTTGCTGGCAGCAGCGGCGGGCCATGAATGGCCCGATAATTCTGGCCTCGCAGTTATATAGCACCTATAACGTGGTAAAACATTCCAATGTGCTCCGCAGGACTGTTGCCAAACAAAATTTTACATTAAGCCACATAGGACAAATAACCAAAGATAGATTTTTAAGAAGCATCTTAAAGAATGAGAGAGAAGTAGTTTGGTTCAGAAGAGAATTCCAGAGATTAGATCAGCAATTTGTGGGTACTCATGGGACCACAATTGAAGTGCAGTGATCGTGGAGGGCTGTCGGAAAAGATGGTAGTCATGATGTGGAGATGCCAGCGTTGGACTGGGGTGAACACAGTAAGAAGTTTAACAACACCAGGTTAAAGTCCAACAGGTTTATTTGGTAGCAAGAACCACACAAGCTTTCGGAGCCCCAAGCCCCTTCTTCAGGTGAGTCTGAAGAAGGGGCTTGGGGCTCCGAAAACTTGTGTGGCTTTTGCTACCAAATAAACCTGTTGGACTTTAACCTGGTGTTGTTAAACTTCTTACTGTAGGAAAAGATACAGGGAGCAAGGTCATGGAGGGATTTAGAAACAAGAAAGAACTTTAAAACCAAGGCCAGGAGCCAGTGTAGATCAGTGCACACAGGGATGGTGAATGAATTGGACTTTGTGCAATATAGGAAAAAGACTAAAAAGGATAAAAGCAAAAGTAAAGTATAGTTTATTTAAGCTTAACATCGGTAGTGGGGAAAATTCTCGAATCCATTATCAAGGACTTTATAGCAGAGCATTTAGAAAGCAGTGGCAGGATCAGACAGACCTGTTGGACTTTAACCTGGTGTTGTGAGACTTCTTACTGTGCTTACCCCAGTCCAACGCCGGCATCTCCACATCAGGATCAGACAGAGTCAGCATGGATTTATGAAGGGGAAATCGTGCTTGACAAATCTGTTGGAATTCTTTGAAGATGTAACTAGTAGAGTTGATAAGGGGGAGCCAGTAGATGTGGTATGTTTAGACTTTCAGAAAGCGTTTGACAAAGTCCCACACAAGAGATTATCGTGCAAGATTAAAACGCATGGGATTGAAGGAAGTGTATTGAGATGGATAGAAAACTGGTTGGCAGAGAGGAAACAAATTAATGTGTGCTTTTCAAGTTGGCAGGCAGTAACGAGTGGGGTGCCACAGGGATCGGTGCTGGGACCCCAGCTATTCACAATATATATTAATGATTTGGATGAGGGAACAAAATGTAACATCGCAAAGTTTGCAGATGATACCAAGTTGGGTGGGAAGGTGAACTGTGACGAAGAATCCGAGATCCTTCAGTATGATCTGGACAGGCTGGGTGAGTGGGCTAATCAATGGCAGATGCAGTATAATTTGGATAAGTGTGAGGTCATTCGCTTTGGAAGCAAAAACAAGAAGGCAGATTACTATCTGAATGGCTGTAAATTGGGAGAGGGGAGTGTGCAGCGGGACCTGGGTGTCCTTGTGCACCAGTCACTGAAGGTAAGCATGCAGGTGCAGCAGGCGGTAAAGAAGGCAAATGGCATGTTGGCCTTCATTGCGAGAGCTTTCGAGTACAGGAGCAGGGATGTGTTGTTGCAATTATACAGGGCCTTGGTGAGGTCACACCTAGAGTATTGTGTGCAGTTTTGGTCTTCTTTTCTGAGGAAGGATGTTCTTGCTCTCGAGGGAGTGCAGCGAAGGTTTGCCAGGCTGGTTCCGGGGATGGTGGGACTGATGTATGAGGAAAGATTGACTAGGTTTGGATTGTTTTCGCTGGAGCTCAGATGACCTCATTGAGGCGTATAAAATTCTAACAGGTCTAGACAGGATAGACGCAGGGAGGATGTTCCCAATGGTGGGGGAGTCCAGAATCAGGGGTCACAGTCTGAGGATTCAGTGTAGACCATTTAGGATGGAGGTGAGGAAACTTTTCTTCACCCAAAGAGTGGTGAGCCTGTAGAATTCATTACCAGTAGTTGATGCCAAAACATTGAATGCATTCAAGAGGTGGCTGGATATCGCACTTGGGGCGAATGAGATCAAAGGTTATGGGGGAAAAGCAGGATGATCAGCCATGATCTTAATGAATGGTGGAGCAGGCTTGACGGCCAAATGACCTCCTCCTGCTTCTATGTTTCTATGTTTTATTTATTAGTAGGCAATGATGTTACTGTGAAAATCCCCTAGTTGCCACACTCCGGCGCCTTATCGGGTACATTGAGGGAGAATTTAGCATGACCAAGGAACCTAACCTGCACATCTTTGGAGTGTGGGAGGAAACCGGAGCACCCGGAGGAAACCCATGCAGACATGGGGAGAACGTGCAAACTTCACACAGACAGTGAGCCGAGGCTGGAATTGAACCCAGGTCCCTGACATTGTGAGGCAACAGTGCCACCCACACTTCAAAAGTACTTAATTACATGGAATTTACAGCACAGAAACAGGCCATTTGGCGCAGCTGGTCCAAAGCCAGTGTTAATGCTCCATGTGGGCCTCCTCCCACCCATCTTCATTTCTTCCTATCAGCAGAACTCATTCCTTTCTGTGTTTCATACTTATCCCAGCTCTCCCTTAAACCCCTGAGGTTCTGAAAGGCACTATACAAATGCAAGTATTTTTTTTTCACAAGTGAGGAATGGGTTGTTGGGTGAGGCAGCTGAGAATACTTGGCATCAGTGGAACTGTACCCCAGCAAGGAGCCAACGCCTTCTGGAGAGGAGGAAAGAAGATCTGTTAAAAAAAAACCCAAATCCGTCACCAAGCCAGATCCAGGCGCAAAGCAATAGGTTTTGTTTCTTTTATTCAGTTTGTTTTCAGCACTGTGCAAGCCGTCAACCCAGCAGTGAGCAGACAGTACATTAAAGGTTAATCAAGTCAGTACCTAATGACTCACAAAAAAAACGAGAGTCGTTTCAGCACTACAACAGCTATTGCTCCGCAGGTGTCTGTCCTCACGACAGCTAGTGAGAGCATCTTCGTGCAAGTTAATATCAATGTGCCCAGAAAGCAAGTAGGAGCCTTTCTCCAAATCTCCCTGCTGTCGCACAAGGCTGAGCCTCAAGGCAGAGCTAGCCGCATACAATACAAACAAAATATTCACTAATCTGGAGAAAAGGACAAGCACTCCTGTACATCAATGAACATGACCGACATTTTGGGAGGGAACAGACTATTATTGACCACTTTTCCTCCAACATGCTTCCCTCATCTCCTGAAAATTGGGATAGTGTATAAACAGTGGAATTGAGGTAGAAAATGGGCTATGAACTTATTGAATTGCAGGGCAGGTCTGAAGGGCTGAATGGCCTCCGGCCCTATTTCTTATCTAATACGACACAGAAACTGGCCTATCAGGAAATCTGCACAAGCCAAGTTCCGAACAGGTATGAACTGGTGAAACCCTCACTCTCTAATCAGAGCCCATCCCGCTAATATCCTAAGTCTTCCATCACAACCCATCCCTCGAACGTTCTACAATAAAAGCAATATACTGTGAATGTTAGAAATCTGAAATAAGAGCAGAAATTGCTGGACACATTCAGCTGGCCAGGTAGCATCTGTAGAGAGAGCAACAGAGTTGCCTCCCTGACGCTGGGGTCAAGGAAATCACCGAGCGGCTGCAGAGGGGGGAGGGTAAACAAAGAGCAGTGGTAGTCTACTTTGGTATAAATGATACAGACAGAAAGAAGGATGTGGTTCTGCAGTCAGAATTTAGGGAGACAGATAGGAAATTAGAAAGCAGAACCTCAAAAGTTGTAATCTCTGGGTTACTCCCTCAACCACATGCAGGTGAGTAAATAAATGTGAGGATAAAGCAGAGGAATACATGGCTAGAAAGATGGCACAGGAAAGAGGACTTTACATTCTTGTGACATGGTTCTCTGGGGGAGATGGGACCTGTCCAGGTCGGGCTGGTTGCATCTGCATACAGCCAGGACTGAGTTTCTTGCAGGATGCTTTGCTCATGTTATTGGGGAGGTTTGAATTAACTTGGGAAGCGTGTGGGAGCCAGGGGGTAATATCAGAGTGGAATATCAAGTGCACGAAATACTGAGAGAGATAGATAGCACTAGATTAAGGAATGATAAGTTAATAAGTAAGGTCAGAGTAAGGGAGAAAATAAGAGAGTAACAGAGGGCAAAATATTCTGGTCCAGACAGCAGCAGGAATTGTGGTTCGTGGGTGAGCTAAATTTGGCAAATGGAATAGGTCAGATTCTCACCAGCGGGAACATAGAACATAGAACAGTACAGCACAGAACAGGCCCTTCGGCCCACGATGATGTGCCGAGCTTTATCTGAAACCAAGATCAAGCTATCCCACTCCCTATCATCCTGGTGTGCTCCATGTGCCTATCCAATAACCGCTTAAATGTTTCTAAAGTGTCTGACTCCACTATCACTGCAGGCAGTCCATTCCACACCCCAACCACTCTCTGCGTAAAGAACCTACCTCTGATATCCGTCCTGTATCTCCCACCACGAACCCTATAGTTATGCCCCCTTGTAATAGCTCCATCCACCCGAGGAAATAGTCTTTGAACGTTCACTCTATCTATCCCCTTCATCATTTTATATACCTCTATTAAGTCTCCCCTCAGCCTCCTCCGCTCCAGAGAGAACAGCCCTAGCTCCCTCAACCTTTCCTCATATGACCTACCCTCCAAACCAGGCAGCATCCTGGTAAATCTCCTCTGCACTCTTTCCAGCGCTTCCACATCCTTCTTATAGTGAGGTGACCAGAACTGCACACAATATTCCAAATGTGGTCTCACCAAGGTCCTGTACAGTTGCAGCATAACCCCACGGCTCTTAAACTCCAACCCCCTGTTAATAAAAGCTAACACACTATAGGCCTTCTTCACAGCTCTATCCACTTGACTGGCAACCTTTAGAGATCTGTGGATATGGACCCCAAGATCTCTCTGTTCCTCCACAGTCTTCAGAACCCTACCTTTGACCCTGTAATCCACATTTAAATTTGTCCTACCAAAATGAATCACCTCACATTTAGTTTAGAATTTTGTTCTCCAGACTTTGATAGCGGGCAACCACATTTGCATTTCAGGAATGCTCATTAAAAGGGCAACTCACCAGAATTACATTTCCCCTTCAATTAAGTGAGAGTTTAGAACAATCTATTTCCTGACTGTATATAACTGGTATGTACCTGGCAAGTTTTACCTCATCAACAACTTTGATGTCTGCAGATGTTGCTTTCTCCTTCTTGTGGACCTCGCATAACTTCATCCAAGTGCCATTATCTGCACCAAGGCTGGACTAGCGGGGGCAGACTTACAGGGGAAGGGTAGGGTCAGTGTCCAGGGAAGGTGGGAGAGAAAGTCCAGAGATGAGTAAATGTGTCTTTAACGGCGGGGTTGATGTCATCAATGGGGTCCTGTGAGAGAACTCCAGATACTGGTGAGGGACCAGTCACAGTCAGAGTGTGGGAATCAGATAAGGTAGGGTGGTAGGTCCAGAGTGAGAGTCTGGTAGGTGAAGGTCTCATTGGGTGAGTCACGGGGGATGACAAAATAAGTAGCTGAGATAATGGGAGGGAACAGGGTCAGGGTGGGATATGGATGGTATTTGGTGTGCGCTCTGTGGAGGAAAGGCTTGTGGAGGTGATTGTAATGGGTTCCAGGGTAATGAGGGAAGGTTCAAGGGTGACAGGAGAGGAATGATGATATTGGGTGGGTTGGTGGTGATGAAGGGGATGTTGGTGGCTGACAGTGGGAGTGTAGGAGGTGGTGAAATGAGTTTGTTTGACATGCATTATTTTTCCAAACTGTCCTTGACCACACAGTTAGTCAGTCAGTGAAAGACCTTGAGCTGGGAGTCAAGGTCAGCACAAGGGGCTGACTAAAGGGATACCCTAATAATAATGAGGCAACTGGATGTCAAAGATGCTCAGTTCTGTTCTCCTATCTGTGGTGAAGCCCACATTGCAGCAAGTTTGTTCCTGATTCATGGGTTTCAGAACATCGAGATCCTACAAAGATGTGGAGCTAAAGTAGTTTATTTATTATTTATTAGTGTCACAAGTAAGGCTTACATTAACACTGCAAGGAAGTTACTGTGAAATTCCTCTAGTCGCCACACTCCGGCGCCTGTTTGGCTCAATCCACCGAACCAGCTGCCATTCATTCTGTGCCATTTGCCATCAGCTGCAGTCAGGGGCATGGAGGGAAGGAGGGAGTGGGAATGCCTCCAAGAGGACACAACTTGTGGACGGCAACCAAGTTGTGACTCTAAACCTTAATTCTCCCGGGTGAAAGATCATGGCTGATAAGGGATAACGTAATTAGTCTTTCTATGCTGCCAGGGCAATGCTTTCTCAATAGAGTCTCGAGGGCAGTGGAGACTAGTGGAAAAGTGAGACTTCTTGCACATGGCTCTCATTACCCAAGTCAAGGGGCAATGTCTCCATATGTAATCATGTAGGAATGGGAGGAACACTCATCTCTGGTCCTCCAGAATGCCTTTTACCAAAGGGGATGCCATGTCTAGACAGGCTTAGTTGAAAGGCTTAGCACTTGCCTGCTAGCTTTGAGATGGAGGGAAACCTGTGTAGGATATGCTCACTAAATGAATCACGTCAATTTGTTCACACATTAACTGAGGCGTTGTTAATGCAGGCTGCAGGCAACCCAGCCTTGGTAATGGCTCTCATCCAGATAAGGAGAAGGGGGGGGGCCTCTCACTGTTTGGCACAGGGTCTGAGCAGCAAGAGGCAGCGGGGCCTGTATATGGTCAAGAGGTTGGCAAACATGGAACACTGCAACAGCAAGCATTGCCTGACTATGGGTATAATCACATGTTGTGCTCTTATCTAGGGATGAGTGAAAGGCAAGGCCAGAAATGTCCTTGTATATCCTCAAGTGCGATTGCACACATCTGCGAGTTTTTCCAGTACCAGCTGCAGCCACAAGGACTCTGGAGGATAACTGCGGAGCTCCTGGCCTGCAATAAATTAATATGTTTCTGGGTGTCCTTCAAATGTGGCGCCAGGACTTCGACCTTATGAGACAACTTCCTGCCCGCCCTGCCATGGGATTCACTGAGCTCCACACGGAGCTGATTAGCGGAAGATTATATGTGTTCAGCTGCCGGAATCATACTGACTTTCCCAGGCAGCACTGAGGTAGCCTCCAGAACAAAACATTCGCCAAGGGTTAATGTGCATGGATAGGAATGCAAATTGTGGTGAATAAGATTGGTGATTGCAGACTGCCATGAGGAAATACGATGCCGTGTCTATAACAGAGAACTGGTTCAAAGAAGGATGAGGTTAGGTGTTAAATATTCCTGGATACAAGGTGTTCAGGAAAGATAAGAAAGGAAGACAAGGGGGAGGGGGTGGCAGTGTTGTTTAAAGAATGCATTATGGGCTGGAGAAAGAGGATGTCCCAGAGGGGTCAAGGGCAGAATCTATTTGGCTTGAGCTAAGGACTGAAAAAGGTGAATTATATTGCTCAGTGTAGTTTGTCGGCCACCAACTAGTGTGAAGGATGGAGAGGATCAAACTTGCAATGAAATTACAGAGAGGTGCAGAAATTACAGTGTAGTTATCAGGGGACTTTAATGATCCAAATGGTGTAAAAGGCAGAGAGGGGCAAGAGTTCATAGAATATGTTCAGGAACATGGGCGGCCTAATGGCACAATGGTTAACACTGCTGCCTCACAGCGCCAGCTTGGGTCACTGTCTATGCAGAGTCTGCATGTTCTCCCCATGTCTGCATGGGTTTCCTCCAGGTGATCCGGTTTCCTCCCACAGTCCAAAGGGTTAGGTGGATTGGCCATGTTAAATTATCCCTTAGTGTCAGGGGGACTAGCTAGGGTAAATACATGGGGCTATGGGGATAGGGCTTGTGTGGGATTGTGGTTGGTGCAGACTCGATGGGCCAAATGGCATCCTTCTGCACTGTATGATTCTATATAAACATTTTCTACAACAGCTTTCAGCCCCACGAGAGGGGAGACTCTGCTGGAGCTGCTTCTTGGGAATGAGGTGGCCAGGTGGATTGGGAACAGTGATCATTGTACCATGAGATTTCAGCTGACAATGGAAAAGGAGAAAGAACAATCCAGAGTAAGAACAATTAACTGGAGGAAAACCAACTTGACTGGGGTAAGAATGGATCGGAGCGGAATAAATTGGGATCAAAGGTTGGCAGGAAAATCGGTAGCAGAGCAATGGGGTACCTTCAAAAAAAGAGGTTCATTCCCTCAAAGGGGAAAGGTAGGACAATAAATCTAAAAGCTCCCTGCACGATAAAAGAGATAGATGTTCAGATAAAGAAGTTTGAGTGCTTATGACAATTATTTTGTAGAAAGTCCAATTGAAAACCAGTCTGAATGTAGAAGGTTCGGAGAAGAAGTAAAAAAGCAAATAAGAGAAACAAAGAAGGATTATGAAGAGGTTGGTAGTCAACGTAAAAGGGAATCCCAAAGTCTTCCAAAGCCATTTAAAGAGTAAAAGGGTGGCAAAAGAAAAAGTAGGACAAGTCTAAAGAGGTGCAGAAGCAGAGGGACCTGAGTGAATATATACATAAGTAATTGAAGATGGTAGGACACGTTGAGAGCAAAGTTAAGAAAACATGGAACATTCCAGGCTTCATTAATAGGGGAATAAAGTACAAGAGCAAGGAGGTTATGTTAAACTTGTATCAGACATCTAGTTCAGCCTCAGCTGGAGTATTGTGTACAGTTCTGGTGCCACACTTTAGGAAGGATGTGAAGGCATTAGAGAGAGCGCAGAAAAGATTCACGAGAATGGTTCCATGGATGAGGAACTTCAGTTATGAAAATAGATTAGAGAACTTGGAACTGTTTTCCTTGGAGAAGAGAAAGCTGAGAGGAGGTTTAATAAAGATATTCAAAATCACGGGGAGTCAGGACAGAGTCAGGATAGAGAGAAGCTGTTTCCATGCAAAGAAAGAGAGCACAGATTTAAAATAATTGGTAAAAAGGAGCAAAGGTGACATGAGGAGAATCTTTTTTACACAGCAATTGGTTGAGATCTGGAATGCACTGCCTGAGAGTGTGATGGATGCAGGTTCAATTGAGGCTTTCAAAAGGGAATTAAACTATTAATTGAAAAGGAAGAATGTGCAGGGTTATGGGGACCAAGTGAATTGTACATTTGAAGAACCAAAGCAGACATGATGGGCTGAATGGCCTCCTTGTGTGCTGTAACAATTCTGTAAGTTAACCTTTCAGGTCTGTGACCACATCAAACTAGAAAAAGCTAGAAATATGATAGGTTTGGAGCAAGTGAAAAGGGGAAGGATGGGAAGGACGAAAGGAAGTTCTGGAGAGTAAGCGAGATTGCTGCTATAACCTGATCCACTCCTCAGACATTCCCAACAACCCCAATGGAGGCCCAGCCATTTCCCATCCACCACCATCCTCCTTCTGGCTGAACTTGTTCTCACATGGAACAACTTCTTCTTCAATTCCACTTATTTCCTCCAAATGAAAGGTCTCACTGTGGGTAGCCACATGAGTCATAGCTGGTCCACTTTCTAGTTACCCCCAACACCCTGTCCCTTTCTGACAGTAGCTTTCAATGCAAGCGCAGGAGATACAACACAAGTCCTTTTATTTACTCCCTTCTCATCATCCAAGGCCCAAACACTCCTTCCATTTGAAAAAGCGCTTTACATACACTTCTTTGAATTTAATATAATGTATTCACCATTCACAGTATGGGTGGCACAGTGGTTAGCACTACTGTCTCACAGCACGAGGGACCCGGGTGCGATTCTCAGCTTGGGTCCTGTCTGTGTTGAGTCTGCACGTTCTCCCCGTCTCTGCGTGGGTTTCCTCCGGGTGCTCCGGTTTCCTCCCACAGTCTGAAAGACGTGCTGGTTACGTGCATTGACCTGAACAGGCGCCAGAGTGTGGCGACTAGGGAAATTTCACAGTAACTTCATTGCAGTGTTAATGTAAGACTTACTTATGACTAATAAATAAAACTTTAACTTTAACTTGGTACAATGAGGAGACCTAACAGTGCGGGGATGAGGTTACATTCAGGTCAGTCACGATCCACTTTGTTGAACATCCTGTTCAGTCTACAAGCATGACCATGCTTCCTGTCACTTGTCATTTTAATTTCATAGCTTGCTGCCACTCTGACCTTTCTACCCTTGGCCTAAGACAGTGTTTCCAATGAAGCTCAATGCAAGTTCGTGGAACAGCAACTCAAATTTCAAATGGGCACCCAAGGGACTTCAATGGGAGAGCTGGGTTTTAGAGGAAGGGACTTCTTTGGGAAAGCTAGGAAGGACTCAATGTTGAGTTTACCACTGTTCCCATTTTGTTTTGTGATTTTTGGTGGTTAGTTTTTCTTCTCTCATTTCTTTCTTATTTTGTTTGCTTTGTGTTTGGGTGGCAGCCCAAAACTACAATATCTCAAACTTTTTCCAGTTCTGATGAAAGGTCACAGCTCTTAAATAGTGGGGGTGGGATAGTGTCTGGCCTCCTCATGGCGTGTTTCTCATGGCGGGAGATGGTACGCCACTGGATCTTCAGGTCCCACCACTGTCAATGGGATTTCCCATCGACTGCACTTCATGCCGCTGGGAAAAATGCAGCAGGGGTTTGCTGTCAGCGGGTCTGGACGATCCCATCGGCGTGAACAACTGGAAAATCCCAGCCAGTAACTCTGTTGCTGTCTCCCCAACCACTGCCTGACCTGCTGGGTATTTCCAGCAATTTCTGTTTTTATTATCTCTGATACCCTAACTGGCCCAGCAAAGTGCATCCATCCCATCAAAGCCCCTTCCTCTAATTCCCTAGCTCTCCTATCAAAGCCCCTTCCTGTCAGTCCCTAGCTCTCTTCGTGAAGCCCCTTCCTCTAATACCCTAGCTCTCCCGTTAAAGCCTCTCTCCCTAATACCCTAACTCTCCAATCGAAACTCATCCTTTCAATATCCTGATAAAATGCTGGAAATACTCAGCAGGTCTGACAGCATCTGTGACGAAAGAAAGAGTTAACGGCCGGAACTTTCCAGTTCACACCGGTGGAATCTTCTTGTCCCGCTCAGGACGTATCCCCGACATGAGTTTCCTGGCGACGTGGGAAGGAGTCAGTCAGAAATCCCATTGACAGCGGCAGGACCAGAGATCCCACCAGCAGCCTACAGTGCGCTGCCTCCCACGCAAGTCACCACGGGGAGGCCAGAGAATCCCGCTCAACACTTCCATTAGAACTGGGAAAGTTAGAAATGTTACAGGTTTCAAATAAGTCAAATGGAGGAGGGTGGATAAAGAACAAAAGGGATGATCTGTGATAGGACAGGAGACAAGAGGATTCAATGATAAAAGATTGGGTGGTGCAGAGTGGTAATGGATTAAGGAAAGAAACAAGAGATGCAGAGGGATCTGGGTGTCCTAGTGCACAAACTACAAAGGCTAGTGTGCAAGTAAAGCACAAAATGAGGAAAGCTAATAGAATCTTATTGTTATTGTGAGGGGACTTGATCACAAAAGTAAGGAGGTTATGCTTCAGTTGTACAGGGCGTTGGTGAAAGCACATCAGTACACAGTATTGGTCTCCTTATTTATGGAAAGATATAAATAAATGATTTAGAAGCAGTTACAGAGAAGCCTTACCAGACAATACAAGAATGGGCAGGTTGCCTTATGAGGGGAGGTTGGACAGGCTAGGCTTTTTGCACTGAGTTTAGAAAAGTAAGAGGCAACTTGATTGAAACCTTTCAGATCCTGAAGGGTCTTGATAGGGTGGATACGGAGAGGGTGATTCCTCTTGTGGGAGAATCTAGAACTAGGCGTCACTGTTTAAAAAGACAAGGGATCACCCTCAGAGGATTGTGAATCTATGGAACACTCTTCCTCTAAACGCGGTGGATATTTTAAAAGCAGAGCTATATAGATTATTGATTAACAAGGGGGTGAAAGATTATCAGGAATAGGCAGGAATGTGGAGTTGAGATTTGATTTGATTTATTATTGTCACATGTATTAACATACAGTGAAAAGTATTGTTTCTTGCGCGCTATACAGACAAAACATCCCGTTCATAGAGAAGGAAACGAGAGAGTGCAGAATGTAGTGTTACAGTCATAGCTAGGGTGTAGAGAAAGATCAACTTAATGTTGACAGCAGCAGGGAAGAAGCTGTTCTTGAGTCTTGAGGTTACATTCAGATCAGTCATAATCTTATTGAATGATGGAGCATGCTTGAGGGGCCGAGTGGCCTACTCCTGCTCCTAATTGATAATTTGTATGTGAAGGTGTGTCCAGAGAAGGATAGCAGAGTGATGAACAGCTGCTATCTGAAAGTAAAAATGAAAAAAAGACAAAATTTAGACCACCACATGCGAAAAAAGGAAATAAAATGGAGAGGAAGAGATTACGGTCTGAAATTCAGTATTGAATCTCGAAGGCTGTGAAGAGACTATTCGAAAGATGAGGTGCTGTTCCTCAGGCTAGCATTGAGCATCTAACACCTGAATTCTCCCATCGAAATACAGGATGTCTTACGAGAGAAATTGCTTCTATTTTTCATGGAGTGTGGGCGTCTCTTGCACGACCAAATAACCCTCTGCATGAAATAAATTGTTCAGATGTTTGTCCTCCTTCGCTTTAAATTGTTAAGTCTCAGCCTTAAAGGAAGGCACCCCTGGCCCATCTCCAAAATGTAGCTCTCTTTCAGTACTGGCCTGAAGCATCAGCTTGGACTTGGTGCCCCAATTTCTATGAAACGGTGCTACGACAATAATCTCTCCCTCAATGTCAGTAAAACGCAGGAGATAGTCATCGACTTCAGGAAACGTAGTGGAGGACATGCCTCTGTCTACATCAACTGGGATGAAGTGGAAATGGTCGAAAGCTTCAGGTTTCTAGGTGTCCCTCCACGCTGACGCTATAGTTAAGAAAGCCCACCAACGCCCTACTTTCTCAGGAGGCTAAGGAAATTTGGCATGTCCACTATGACTCTCATCAATTTTGACAGTAAAGTATTTATTAGTCACAAGGCTTACATTAACACTGCAATGAAGTTACTGTGAAAATACCCCAGTCGCAACACTCCGGTGCCTGTTCCGGTACTCTGAGGGAGAATTTATCACGGCCAATGCACCTAACCAGCGTGTCTTTTGAACTGTGGGAGGAAACTGGAGCACCTGGAGGAAACCCAAGCAGACACGGGGAGAATGTGAAAACTTCACACAGACTGTGACCCAAGCTGGGAAACGAATCTGGGTCCCTGGCGCTGTGAGGCAGCAGGGCTAACCATTGTGCCACTGTGACGCCAAGACGCACCATAGAAAGCATCCTTTCTGGTTGCATCACAGCTTGGTATAGCTCCTGCTCTAACCAAGACAGCAAGAAGCTACAAAGGGTTATGAACGTAGCCCAGTCCATCACGTGTCGGAAAAGCCGCCAACATAATCAAGGACCCTCACCCATCCTGGACATACTCTCTTCCACCTTCTTCCATCGGGAAAAAGATACAAAACTTTGAAATCGTGTACCAATCGACTTAAGAACAGCTTCTTCCCAGCTGCCATCAGACTTTTGAATGGTCCTATCACATGTTAAGCTGATCTTTCTCTTCACCCTATCGGTAACTGCAACACTATACTCTGCACCCTCTCCTTTCCTTCTCATCTACATACTCTATGAACAGTATGTTTTGTCTCTATAGCGTGCAAGAAACAATACTTTCCACTATATCCCAATACATGTGACAATAAATCAAATCAATTCAATCATGGGCCTCACTCTACAAGCTTGTCGCTATGAGGTAAAAGTGCTACCAGCTGAGCCAAGCTGACAGCCATTACAATTAACTATATTAACAGAATCCCATCTTGATACACTTCCCTCCCCAAATCAGCACAAGAATCTATGCAGAGAGATTAGCTGAGCAATTATAGCACTATTTAACAATTGCCCCTTCTCCACTCCTATCCTCACACAACAGCTGTAGCAATATGACACTTAGTTATTGGCCCATGAGCTGTGTGAGGGAGAATTCAATGTTCGATGGCAACCATTTATTTGAATAAAATGTATCACACTTTGCTAAATGCAAAAGAAGTAAACATAATCTCTCTGTTTCAAAACCAAGCTGTGTTGGTACCTATTGCACAGGATTAGAGGGAGGCCATTCAGGTCCACAAAACTGTTGCATAGTGATAGGAGGAGGCCATTCAGCCTCACAGCGCCAGGGACCCGGGTTTGATTCCCAGCTTAGATCACTGTCTGTGTGGAGTCTGCACATTCTCCCTGTGGGTTTCTCTGCGTGGGTTTCCTCCGGTGCTCCGGTTTCCTCCCACAGTCCGAAAGATGTGCTGGTTAGGTGCATGAGCCATGCTAAAATTCTTTCTCAGTGTACCCCATTAGGCATCAGAGTGTGGCGAATAGGGGATATTCACAGTAACTTCACTGCAATGTTAATGTCAACCTACTTGTGACAATAAATAAAATATTTTAAAAATGCTGATTTTTTCCACCCTCAATCAGAGAGTAGCATCGAAGTTCAGGTAGTCAGAGTTTCCTGAGCCATGCCATGTTTTAGCCTGAATCAATCATGATTCAGGTCAATAAGGTCCTCCTTAAAATCCAGGTTTTTGACAAAATCTCTGCCCACTTGTATGCAATGGCTTGGATTTTCACTGAGTCAAGCTGACTCGGGAGCCCTTAAAAGATAGTTGAGGGAGGGAGGGTCCTGTTTCTGGGGTTCTGATTTTCATAGTAAGAGTTTTAACAACACCAGGTTAAAGTCCAACAGGTTTATTTGGTAGCAAAACTGATTTTCACCAGGGCTTTTTAAGGGTGTGGAAAGGGCGTGGGCTCGTTCAGGTCACAAGCCCACACCCTGCAGTCCCACCCTAGCCAGCTCCATTGTGGGGATAGGCATGTTCTACACCTCCTCAATTTTTGTAGAGTCAAGCCAGCTTTTTAAAGAGCCATAAGTGAAAAATAATCTGCACGAGGAAAGCTTTTGAAAGCTAAGATCCAAAGATCCTCCTCATGCCCCCTATGCCCAGCCACATGGCTCTTTATACTCCCATGACAAGTTTTGTCTCTGTACCCATCCCCATGGCTCTTCATACCCCCCATGCCAAGCTGTAGCACTTCCAGTGCCCATTGACTGTATAGACCCAATGAACCCTGGAGTGACTGCAGGATTTGTAAAAAAAAAACTTTAAAACATAACAATTCATTCATAAATCTCCAAAAAGTCCTTTTACTATCAGGCAATAAAAGTGAAAATCATCTAGATCCATTAAAATGTCAATAGAAGAAACTTCAAGCACTTGAAATCTCTTAACTGTGTATAATTATAAATATTATACAATTGACAGCAGAGATCAGGGAGCCAAAGCTGTCAATCAAATTGTGTTTTCTCTGGGGCTAAGGTGTTTCAACGGTGTTTCTAGGCTGTCAACCAAACCTCATATTATGGCTGACATCCATTAGAGTACTGAAGCACCGAAGCACAGAGAAAACATTGCTTGATTGACAGCCTTAGCTTTCCAATCTCCTATCAACTTTACAATGTTTATTTGTACAAGATAAAGTGGTTTCAAATGATTGCCATTTCAGCTATTGAAACTTTTAAATGTCAGGATGATTGGCACTTTCATTGGGCTATCGTAAAAAGTATATTTTTTTAAAAATGGAACATTATCAATAAATGACTGTTTTCTTTTGAAGCTTTTTTTCATGACCTACTGTCACCATAGTGTCCATTGCTTCTGTATAAAGTATAGTAGATGAATGGACCTGGAAGTGCCATAGCTTGACATGGGGGCATGAGAGACCATATGGGTGGTTATGGGGGCATTCATCGGCATGGGGAATGAGTGGTTATTTAGGAGCATAGCTTGATATGGGGTGCCACAGGGGTCGTTTGGGGAGTGCATACTTTGGCATGAGGATATGAGAGGCCACAGAGTTTATTTGAGAGGTGCAACTTGGCAAGGAGGAGCATGAGGGGGTATGCAGGGCAGCACATGTGTAAAGAGGCTTTGCCTTGCACTGGTGGAAGACTGTCCTGACTTTTGCAACTACGAAATGGAGAGGTCATCAGGAAAATCAGCCCTAATTAAGTTAAAATTGGATACAGTCCAATTTCAACACAGTGAGGATGTAGGAGAGAGTCTATGTTTCTCTGCATCAGCATTTTTTAATTCATTCCTGGGACATGGGCGTTGCTGACTGGCCAGCATTTATTGCCCATCCCTAGTTGTCTTTGTTCAGAGGGCAGTTGAGAGTCAACCACATTGCTGTAGCTCTGGAGTCACATGTGGGTCAGATTGGGTAAGGACGGCAGATTTCCTTCCCTAAAGGACATTAGTGAACCGGATGGGTTTTTCGACAATCAACAATGGTTTCATGGTCATCAGTAGATTTTTAATTCCAGATATTTTTGTTGAATTGAAATACCACCATCTGCCGCGGCGGGATTCAAACCCGGGTCCCCAGAACATTGGCTGAGTTTCTGGATTAATAGTCCAGTGACAATACCACTAGGCCATCGCTTCCCCGCATTCTGATCTATATTCTGATTCTGAGGGAAGAACGGTTAAATGTTTGCAGTAAACCAGCGATCATTCAACAATTTATTTCAACCCCAGAGATTTCTTGCGTACCCCCCGGGGTACAGGTACCACAGTTTGGGAACCCGTGATCTAGAAAGACAAGGCACACCATCACCTACAGCTCACAAAGCCTCCTTCAAAAGCACCTTCCAAATCCACAACCACTGCCAACTAAAAGAACCAGGGCATCAGAAGCTTCCAAACATGCAAGTTCCTCTCCAAGTCTCACACCATCCTGATTTGGAACGATATCACCATTCCTTCACTGTTGCAAGGTCACAATCCTGCCTTCCTAATTGCATGGTAGGTGCTGCATCCCTCATGCCCCCATGCCAGAGAAAGCTGCCAGAACAACTCATACGGCCCCTCGTGCCTCCCATGTCCTACACCACATGGATTGCAGCGATACAGGAGGGTGCTTACCACCACATTCACTTGGGCAATTAGAGATGGACAATAAATGCTGCCCTTTCCAAAGGCCCCCACATCTGCATACGAATAAATGAAGTTTGCCCCTCATTTTCTTTGCTCCACCAGTGGTTGCTGTGCCCTCAGCTGGTCAGGCCTTAAACTCTGGAATTCCCTCCTAAATCCCTCCACCTCTCTTAAAATCAAGTTTTCATCTACATTTTACGCCATCTAATATCACTTTAACAAAGAACAAAGAAAATTACAGCACAAGAACAGGCCCTTCAGCCCTCCAAGCCTGCACCGACCATGCTGCCGTCTGAACTAAAACCCTCTACCCTTCCGGGGACCATATCCCTCCATTCCCATCCTATTCGTGTATTTGTCAAGATGCCCCTTAAAAGTCACTATCATATCTGCTTCCACTACCTCCCCTGGCAGCGAGTTCTAGGCACCCACCACCCTCTGTATAAAAGATTTGCTCGTACATCTCCTTTAAACCTTGCCCCTCACACCTTAAACCTATGCCCCCTAGTAATTGATTCTTCCACCCTGGGAAAAAGCTTCTGACTATCCACTCTGTCCATGCCCCTCATAATCTTGTAGACTTCTATCATGTCACCCCTCAACCTCTGTCGTTTCAGTGAGAACAAACCAAGTTTCTCCAACCTCTCCTCATAGCTAATGCCCTCCATACCAGGCAACATCCTGGTAAATCTCTTCTGTACCCTCTCCAAAGCCTCCACATCCTTCTTAGTGTGGCGACCAAAATTGAACACTATATTCCAAGTGCAGCCTAACTAAGGTTCTATAAAGTTGCAACATGACTTGCCAATTTTTAAACTCAATGCCCCGGCCGATGAAGGCAAGCATGCCGTATGCCTTCTTGACTACCTTCTTCTGGTATAGTTGGGTGGATTAGCAAATTTGCTGATGACACCAAAGTCGGTGGTGTGGTAGACAGTGAGGAAGGGTGTCGTAGTTTGCAGGAAGACTTAGACAGGTTGCAAAGTTGGGCCGAGAGGTGGCGGATGGAGTTTAATGCGGAGAAGTGTGAGGTAATTCACTTTGGTAGGAATAACAGATGTGTTGAGTATAGGGCTAACGGGAGGACTTTGAATAGTGTGGAGGAGCAGAGGGATCTAGGTATATGTGTGCATAGATCCCTGAAAGTTGGGAATCAAGTAGATAAGGTTGTTAAGAAGGCATATGGTGTCTTGGCGTTTATTGGTAGGGGGATTGAATTTAGGAGTCGTAGCGTTATGTTGCAACTGTACACAACTCTGGTGCGGCCGCACTTGGAGTACTGTGTGCAGTTCTGGTCCCCACATTACAGGAAGGATGTGGAGGCTTTGGAGAGGGTGCAGAGGAGGTTTACCAGGATGTTGCCTGGTATGGAGGGGAGATCCTATGAGGAGAGGCTGAGGGATTTGGGATTGTTTTCGCTGGAAAGGCGGCGGCTAAGAGGGGATCTTATTGAAACATATAAGATGATTAGAGGTTTAGATAGGGTGGATAGTGATAGCCTTTTTCCTCTGATGGAGAAATCCAGCACGAGGGGGCATGGCTTTAAATTGAGGGGGGGTAGTTATAGAACCGATGTCAGGGGTAGGTTCTTTACCCAGAGGGTGGTGAGGGATTGGAATGCCCTGCCAGCATCAGTAGTAAATGCGCCTAGTTTGGGGGCGTTTAAGAGATCCGTAGATAGGTTCATGGACGAAAAGAAATTGGTTTAGGTTGGAGGGTCACAGTTTTTTTTTTTAACTGGTCGGTGCAACATCGTGGGCCGAAGGGCCTGTTCTGCGCTGTAATGTTCTATGTTCTATGTTCTCCACCTGCATTGCCACTTTCAGTTACCTGTGTACCTGTACACCCAGATCCCTCTGCCTATCAATACTCCTAAGGATTCTGCCATTTACTGTATATTTCCTATCTGTATTGGACCTTCCAAAATGCATTACCTCACATTTGTCCGGATTAAACTCCATCTGCCATCTCGCCACCCAACAAAAGCAAAATATGCAAGATGCTGGGGATCTGAAACAAAAACAGAAAAAGCTGCAAAAACTCAGCAGATCTTGCAGCATCTATGAAATGAGAAACAGAATGAACCTTTCGGATCGATGACCTTTCATCAGAACTGGAAGATGTTGGAGCTGCAACAGTTTACAGGATGCATTAGATTTCAGAAATGGTAGCGCAATGATTATAATAGTAGAATCAACTCTAGAAGCCTGGAGTAGTGATCTGTCGACATGAGTTCGAATTCTATCACAGAAACCAGGGAATATAAGTTCAGTTAATAAATGCGTGGGTAAAAAGCTAATCTCAGTATTGGAGACCATGTAACTGTCAGATTGTGATATAAGTATAAAAGTAAAGAAGTGTTGTTGCAATTGTATAGGCTGCTGGTGAGACCACGCCTGGAGTATTGTATCAAGTTTAGGTCTTCTTATTTGAGGAAGGATGTGGTGGCATTGGAGGCAGTTCAGAGGAGGGTCACCAGATTGATTCTGGGGATGAAGGGGTTGACGTATGAGCAGAGATTAAACAGTTTGGGCTTTGGGGAATTTCACAGTAACTTCATTGCAGTGTTAATGTAAGCCTTACTTGTGACTAATAAATAATCTTTAAACTTTTTTACTCGCTGGAGTTTAGAAGGATGCGATGGGATCTGATCGAGGTATATCTTTGTTCTTTGTATATAAAATTTTAAAAGGGATTGATGAAGTAAATGTAGACCAAGTGTTTATGGGGCAATCTAGAACAAGAGGCCAGAGGTATAGGTTGAGAGGCGGTAGATTTGAAACTGAGATGAGGAGGAACTACTTCTCGCAGAGGGTGGTGAATTTGTGGAACGCGCTGTCCCATAGCGCGATGGAATCTGAATCATTAAATGGTTTCAAGAGGGAGATGATATATTTCTAATTTTAAAAAAGGGAAAGAGGGATATGGGGAACAGGTGGGGAGGTGGATTTGAGACCAGGGAGAGATCAGCTGTGACCTGATTGAATGGCGGAGCAGGCTCGAAAAGCTGAATTTTCCGACTTCTGCTCTTAATTCCTATGCTCCGATGTTCCTAAAAGTCCATCTGGTATGTTAATGCCCTTTTGTAAAGGAAATCCATTCCCGTTACCCAGTCTGGCCTATGAGTGTCCCCAGTTCAACACCAGTGTGTTTAAATCTTAAATGCTCTCAGTTATCAAGAAGGTGGCTCACAACCTCCTTCTCAAGAGAAATTAATGATGAGAAATAAATGCCAGCCTGTCCAGCGATGCCCACATACTGTGAAAGAAAGAACACTCTTAAGTGATTCCAGGGAAAAACAAAAGGGAAGGTCTGTGACGGGATGGAGGGTGTAGGAGTGATTAAATGGCAAAATGGATGATGATGCAAGGCAAAATGGAGGTAGTGGGACAAGTGAAGAAACAAAAGATGAGTCCAGAAGAGGTGTAAGCGATTATAGCATTGGAGCAGCGGGGGAACAAAATAACAAGCGGAAGCTGGCAGACACTCGAGGCAGACCACTGTTCCTGTAGTGAACCACTGGAGGATCTTCACCCAAACACTGGCCCGTACCTGCCTCCCTCTCAGAAGCTCCGGTGCAGACATCCTCCATTACCACCTCAGAGTGTCCTGATGCAAATGATAGCTCTGATTCAGATTGACCAGGGAGTGTAAAATACATTGGCTGCCTGAAGTGGACAGTGTCCCATTCCCAGTAATAATCCCTCATCCTTGAAGCAAATAAAATTCACAAAAATATCTTTTAATGAACCTCCTATATCCCAGCACTGACTCTTTGTATATTTCCTCTCTGACTGTGTTTATACTTTTTTTCTGTCATTAGTGCTATCTAGAAGGTGATTAGATCTCTAAAACATTTTACAGAGGTTAAATGCTGATTAAGAATTAATTATTACTGTAAATAGCTTGGAGTGCCATATGGTGCAGGAATGAGACATATGTGCAGTTTGAACAAATGAGGTGTTGCTTCCCATAATGCATGTCGGGCCTTGCCTCAGTAAGAGGCCAGCTTCTTCTTGTTACACTTCAACTTCAGACTTTACTTCACACAAGGTGATGGTAAGCAAAGGTGTGAGTGTCACGGGTTTTTGTGTGTTACTTCACACCCCCGGGCTAAAAATAAATGGAGAGGGGGCAATGTAACATGCTGTAGTGTAAGCAAATAAACATTGCATCAGTTGCAAGAGATAACTGGATCCCCTTCCATAAACCTCCTCTTGGGGCAACAAAGTACTCCGACTTGGAAGCATTGGGTTCTGCTTTAAAAAGGCAAGACTTGAATTTTTGTGGCATCTTTCGTGACCTAAGGCCCTCCCAAACCACGTTGTATTCGCTGAGTAACTTTGAATCACTGTTATAGAGTTGGTATGTTCTTTCAACACCACAACTGACAAAGTAAGTGGTACTGTGTGTTAGAAATTGTCCTTTCACACTCTGGGACAGTGGGTCACACGCTGTCCTTTCCCACTCTGGGACAGTGGGTCACATTCTGGGACAGCGGGTCACACACTCCTTTCCCACTCTGGGACAATGGGTCACACGCTGTCCTTTCCCACTCTGGGACAGTGGGTCACACGCTGTCCTTTCCCACTCTGGGACAGTGGGTCACACACTGTCCTTTCCCACTCTGGGACAGTGGGTCACATTCTGGGACAGTGGGTCACACGCTGTCCTTTCACACTCTGGGACAGTGGGTCATACACTGTCCTTTCCCACTCTGGGACAGCGGGTCACACACTGTCCTTTCCCACTCTGGGACAGTGGGTCACACGCTGTCCTTTCACACTCTGGGACAGTGGGTCACACGCTGTCCTTTCCCACTCTCGGACAATGGGTCACATTCAGGGACAGTGGGTCACGCACTGTCCTTTCACACGCTGGGAGAATCAATCAGACAGTATCCATTCAGATTTTGGAACACTGGATCAGGCCCTATAGTCAGCCAATATTCAGATGAGTCTTGAAGCTGAGGCCTCATCAGATAACAAAAGTGAATGCAAAATATTCCGCAGCAACATTTGCAAAGGATGCATGGAACATCCTCCTGGTGTCCTGGTCAAAGTTTGTTCATCAACTAACATCATTAAAACTATATTATCTGACCTTTATTTCTTGCTGTTCGGGCTCTTGCTGTGCAGATTGTCTGCTGCATTCTGTTCCCAGGATGGAAAGGGTTTTGAGACATTACAAACTCAGTAACTGGAATCTATGTCACAGAAATAAGACCTCCCGTTCAACTGATCTAAACTGGTGTTTATGCTCCACATCCACCTCTTTCCCCTCCTCTTCATGTAACCGTCAGCTGTTTTTCTGTTCCATTGCCCTTTTATACTTACCGAGATTGCCTTTAAATGCATTTGAGCTATTCCTGTGAGCTACTCCTGTTAGATAGCTGGTTACACATTCAAACCATTCTTTGGGTAACAATGAAATCCCTGTTGGATTTATTAATTCATCTTTTTACCACCCCCTCCCCCCAATTTCTGGTCTCCCCACAAGTGGAAAAGCCCCTCTGTGTTTATTCTATCAACACCCTTCAGGGGTTCTGTCAGATTCCCCCTTTTTTCAGGAGAAAAAGCCCCAACCTATTCAATCTTCCCTGATAGTTATAACCTCTCAGTTCTGGTATCATCCCAAATTAACCCAGAGCTAGTTTCCATTTGAATGAGTGCCTGATGATAAGATGTGATTCACAATACAAATATAAACAACGTATTAGGTACAGCGTCTGACAGACTTTCATCTTGAAAATGCCACAATTTACCAAGATTGAAAGGAAGCTCAGTCATTTGTACAGTCGCCCTGCCCCAGCTGAGGCTGATTAACAATCTTTGCAAATGCGCGCGTATGTTTAATTATTCATTCCGAGGATGTGGCTGATGCAGGCAAGGATTGCATTTGTTACCTATCATAGATGGTTTGGGGCCAAATTCTGGCAATTATACTTTTACAAGTGTGATTTCAGAAGAGTTCATCACATCGCTGGGACTAGTCACGTGTAGGCCAGAGCAGATAAGGGCAGCAGGTTCCCTGTCATTGAAGGATTTTAATGAACTAGCAATCCAACAGCTTTCATCTTAGAAGTGTCAGCCTGAGCTCAGTGGGTAGCGCTCTCACCTCTGAGTCAAAAGGTTGTGTGTTCAAGTCCAGCTCAGAAGACTTGAGCATACAATGCAAGCAAAAGCTCCCAAAGCAGTACTGAGGGAGCGCTGCACTGACGGATGTGCTGGGCGCGATCTTACCGCCCATTCACGCCATGCTCCCACTGCAGTGAAAATGGAGAATTTGGCGACAAGCCAAATCTCCCTTCACTGCAGCGCGATGGGAAAATCCCGCTGACATGAATGCTCGGAAAATTCTATCCGCTGTCTTTTGGATGAGGTGCTACACTGAGAGTCTCTCTGCTCTCTCAAGTGAGCATAAAATATACACTGTTACTATTCAGTGAAAGGCTTTTCCTCAGTATCGTGGCCAACCAACATCAGTGTAGCAGATTACCTGGTCATTTATTTCACTACTGTTTGTGGGACATTGATATGCTATTGCATTGCTTAATATTACAGCAGTGACAACATTTCTAAAGTGATTGTACAGTGCTTTGGGATGTCCTGAGATCATAAAGTTTGCACAAGCTAAGTTCACATAAATAGAAATGAGACAATGACCAGGCGACCTGGTTTAGCAATGTGGTTGAAGACTAAATATTGACACAGTGGTTAGCACTGCTGCCTCACAGTGCCAGGGACCCGGGTTCGATTCCCGGCTTGGGTCAATGTCTATGTGGAGTTTGCACATTCTCCTCGTGTCTGCGCGGATTTCCTCCGGGTGCTCCAGTTTCCTCCCACAGTCCGAAAGACATGCTAGTTAGGTGCACTGGCCATGATAAATTCTCTCTCAGTGTACCCGAACAGGCGCCGAATGTGGCGACTAGGAGATTTTCACAATAACTTCATTGCAGCAACATGCTAAAGTGCAAAGGGACTTGGGAGTCCTAGTCCAGGATTCTCTAAAGGTAAACTTGCAGGTTGAGTCCGTAATTAAGAAAGCAAATGTAATGTTGTCATTTATCTCAAGAGGCTTGGAATACAAAAGCAGGGATGTACTTCTGAGGCTTTATAAAGCACTGGTTAGGCCCCATTTGGAGTACTGTGAGCAATTTTGGGCCCCACACCTCAGGAAGGACATACTGGCACTGGAGCGGGTCCAGCGGAGATTCACACGGATGATCCCAGGAATGGTAGGCCTGACATACGATGAACGTCTGAGGATCGTGGGATTATATTCATTGGAGTTTAGGAGGTTGAGGGGAGATCTGATAGAAACTTACAAGATAATGAACGGCTTAGATAGGATGGACGTAGGGAAGTTGTTTCCATTAACAGGGGAGACTAGGACGCGGGGGCACAGCCTTAGAATAAAAGGGAGTCACTTTAGAACAGAGATGAGGAGAAATTTCTTCAGCCAGAGAGTGGTGGGTCTGTGGAATTCATTGCCACAGAGGGCTGTGGAGGCCGAGACGTTGAGCGTCTTCAAGACAGAAATTGATAAATTCTTGATTTCTCGAGGAATTAAGGGCTATGGGGAGAGAGCGGGTAAATGGAGTTGAAATCAACCATGATTGAATGGTGGAGTGGACTCGATGGGCCGAATGGCCTTACTTCCGCTCCTATGTCTTATGGTCTTATGGTCTTATAAAAGCAAAATACTGCAGATGTTGGAATCTGAAACAAAAACAGAAAATGCTGGAAAACCACAGCAGGTCTGACAGCATCTGTGAGAAGAGAATAAAGCCAACTTTTCGAGTTTAAATGACCCTTCACCAGAGCTGAGAGCAAAGAGAATCAGCAGAGATTTGTGGCCATAGAAGGGTCATCGGACCTGCTGAGATTTTCCAGCATTTTCTGTTTAACTTCATTGCAGTGTTATTGCAAGCCTACTTGTGACACTAATAAATAAACTGTATTGGCTAGGACGCTGGGGAGAACTCCCCTGCTCATCTTTGAAATAGTGCCATGGGATCTCTTATGTCCGCCTGAGAGGGCCTCCGTTTAAAATTTCATCTGAAGACAGCAGCTCCGACGGTGTAACATTCCCTCAGACCTGTTCTGCATGTGTCAGGCTGGATAAGGGACTCAAGTCTCTGGAGCAGGACTTGAACCCACAACCTTCTGATTTGGCGACCAAGTTAATATTGTTTGAAGTTCCTTTGTTTAGGTGTAGGTGGGAGGGGGTAGGGCACATTTTGTCCCACTCTGTGCCTCATTCTGATCATTGATGTTGAGCCTAAACATTTTTGGCAGAATTGCCAAGAGGAAGTGTGACAGTTTTAAAGTGACGTAATGTTAACGGAGGTTGTTTAGGATATGTTATGTAGGTTCTCAATGCTAATCTGTTAAAACACGGTGACTAAAACGGCACACGTGACACTGAGTGTGTGTGTGTGTGCGTGTATGTGTGTATAATACAGTGAGAGAGAGAGAGAGAGAACAAGAAGACAAAAGCTGAAACAGCAGCGACTCACACCTCACTGTTAGTGCTCAGCGGGGGAATTGTCATACCAGAACCATTACATCCTCAGCCAGAAAGGAAAGTGGCAGCAATTTCTTTTCAGTGAAGAATCAGCAGTAAAACAGATGGACCCAACCAGATAACACTGTAATAACAAAGTCAAGTGTGTCAGGACCAGTCACATCCACTCACTGTTTAAATTCAGTATCTTACGCCAGCTCATCCATCACCCCTGTGCTCACTGACCCACATTGGTACCTAGGGTGCCAGTGCCAGTTTTAATTCGTGTTCCAATCCCGCCATGGCCTCACCCCCAGCTTCTCTGTAATCTCCTCTAGCCCAACGACCCTCGGAAATATCTGTGCTTTCCAATTCTGACCGCTTACACAGCATGAGTTTAATCATTCCATGATCGCCGGTCAAACTCTCAGCTGCCAAATCACTAAGCTCTGGAATTCCCTACATAAATCTTTCTCTCTTTGTACCTTTCCATCATTAAGAGACTTCTTAAAATTTACCTCTTTGGCCAAGCTTTTGGTCAGCTGTCTCAGTATCTTTTTATGTGGCTTGCTAAAGGTGCGATGGTAATGAATGTTTTAGTTCTGATGAAGCTTGTGTTTGACCTGGTAGCTGCTCTTACATTTCACATTGAAAATTTGAGAAATTTTAGTAACTATCTAAATATTACTGTTCTTAACAATAGTGGACAAATGTGAACACGATTGTATGAAATTCCTTTCCCGGATGATGTATTGGAGGAGTGTCCCACGCACAGTTCAAGGTTAAGTGCCGTGTTACATTTCGCGGACTTAGCAATATCCGGAGTTAGTGTTTGCTCACAAATATCATCACAGTCATTACGAGGCTGAAAGGTCAGACATCAGGAAGCAAAATAGAAAGGAAAAGTAAAAGGAAACGCAGCACGATTGTGTGAGAGGCAAAGGAAGAGAACAGAAACAGTGAGGCTATAAAGAGAGGACTTCAGAGCAGCAATAAGAATGAAACGAATCTGATGAAAACCAGACAAGTCGGAAGATAAAAAAATTAAAAGATAGCAGTAAGGGTCAGACCAAGATAAGGAACAAGGGTAACATAAACAGTCAGGAAACAAATCTTTATAAAACAGAAATATAATAATTAAATGAACAACTTTTAAACGTAAATTAAACTGCCTATACAACAATGGACAGCGACTTAAACAAAATGGGGCTAATTGCAATATCCCTAGTAAGGAAACAAATGTAGCAGGAATAACTGACGCAAGGCTGCATTACGAACAAGACTGCCAACTAAATGTTATTAAATAGAATACATAAGCATGAAGGCTAGGGAAGGAAGAAATGGTGTGAGGTAGCTATGCAAATTAGAGCTCATATTATGGCCATAGAATAAAGGGATATAATTAAGGGATAAAATATTCATAGGGGCAGAATTTTATATTCCCCCTCAGTGGGTTTGTAAGTGGGGGCGGAATTGGGGAATTTCCCGGATGGTCGTCCCAATTATTGACCATTTAAATGCTGTTTCCCTCCCAGCCTCAATGCCACCCCCCCCGCCCCCACCTCCCCAAGAACAGGCCACCCTCCCCTTGCAGCCCCTCCCTCCCACCCCACCCCCCCTCCATACCCTGACCTCTCCACCAGCACCTGCACCCCCCTAGGGGATCACATCCCCAGCCCAGCCCCAAAACTTACCTGGCCCTGGGCTCCCCGGACTTACGCCTTTGGGAGTCACAGCCCAATCCACTGCAATTTGCAGTCCCTGTCCTGTCCACTGCAGCTTCTGACATTGCAGGGTTTAGAGGTGGAAAAGGTAGCAAATACATAGGAACACCACCATTTAAAAAAATTATTTCAATTGATGTTTGTGTCACTGGCTGGGCCAGCATTTATTTCCCATCCCTAATTCCCCTTGAACCGCGTGGCTTACTAGCCCTTTTCAGAGGATATTTAAGAATCAACCACTTTGCTGTGGATCTGGAGTTACATGTAGGTCAGACCAGGTAAGGACGGTAGATTTCCTTCCCTAAAGGACATTAGTGAACCAGATGGGTTTTTACGATAATCAACAATGGTTTCATGCTCCTTATTAGACTTTTAATTCCAGATTTTAATTCATTTTAAATTTCACCATTTGCTGCGGTGGGTTTCAAATCTGTGTCCCCAGATCATTACCCTGGGTCTCTGGATTACTAATCCAGTGACAAAACCACTATGCTACCACCTCCCCTGCAAGCTCTCCTCCAAGCCACATATGATCCTGACTCGTAACTATATCACCATTCCTTCACTGTCACTGAGTCAAAATCCTGGAACTCCTTCCCCAACACCACTATGAGTGAACCTACACCACATGGACTGCAGCAGTTCAGGAAGGCAGCTTAGGGGATCTGGGCAATAAATGCTGGCCTAGTCAATAATGCCCAGATCCCGTTAAGGAATTTCAAAAATGAGTAAATAAAGCATCATCACATTGAGAACTCTGAAGGAAGGATGCTCCATATGTGTAGTAGGAGAACCACCAACACGTATTTGAGTCATTTAAACAGGTATTGTCAGAAGAGTCATGCGCTCTACAATACTACAACTCAAGAAAAGTGAGTCTTCGAGGTCATTGCATCTCATAAAGAGTTAGGAACACCCATTATGTAGACTGGGAAGCCAATTACTTTTGGCTCCAAATGTCTTTCGCAAGCACAATCCAGTAATTCAGACATCGAGCGTGAGGCACCCATTGTTGTATTTTGTATCACAAGATTTACTATAAGTAAGAACAAGTAAGCAATCATAAGATTCCACATGTACCTATTTGGTAAACAATTCATTGTGGAACCTGACCAGAAACCATTGGAAATGATTCGGCACAAGCCACAGATGAGTGCACCCCTCTGGCATGCTTCACATGTCCACACTGTCCTCTGGGTGTCATTGTTGATCTCTGATCAGTGCACAGTTTCCCTTGCCAGATGCCTTGTTCACTCTATCCCCAGCTTTAAAAATACAGGGATACAACTTTGATGTCTGTTACAAACCAGGTATGATGTGGAAATGCCGGCGTTGGACTGAGGTAAACACAGCAAGAAGTCTAACAACACCAGGTTAAAGTCCAACAGGTTTATTTGGTAGCAAAAGCCACTTGCTTTCCAAAAGCTTTCCAAAAGCTTTTGCTACCAAATAAACCTGTCGGACTTTAACCTGGTGTTGTTAGACTTCTTACTGTACAAACCAGGTAGACACACTGAGCAGATTATCAAATCCGAAAAAGACTATTTTGTTAGACCTACAATTTAACAGCGTGGATATCAAAGTGGAAGGTGTATTCAATGTCAATCTAATGAGTTTTGACCTGCACAAATGCAACCAACTTCAGGAAGAAGCAGCCAATGATCTACGGCTGAAGGCATCATGCAGAGTTATTGTGAAAATTTAGCCTGATAGGATACAAGAAATACCAAATACCCTTCGATGTTTTTGCTCTTACTCAGATGAACTTGTACCTGAAACTCTTTACCAGGACATATTTACATTTACAGTCACAGTTACACCAGGGACATATGGACATTCCTGGTTCTAAATGGCATATTGTGTCTCAGAGATTTTTCTGCCGTTGTACCTGAATGTTCCATCAGCTGATCTTTGACTTTTAGCTGGATTCGTCCTGGACCTTGAAGTTGGGTTGATGAAGGTTGCAGAGTAATATTTTGCAGCCACTTAATTCCAAGCGGCGGCACGGTAGCACAGTGGTTAGCACTGCTGCTTCACAGCTCCAGGGACCTGGGTTCGATTCCCGGCTTGAGTCACTGTCTGTGTGGAGTTTGCACATTCTCCTCGTGTGTGCGTGGGTTTCCTCCGGGTGCTCCGGTTTCCTCCCACAGTCCAAAGATGTGCGGGTTAGGTTGATTGGCCATGCTAAAATTGCCCCTTAGTGTCCTGGGATGAGTAGGTTAGAGGGATTAGAGGGTAAAATATGTAGGGATATGGAGGTAGGGCCTGGGTGGGATTGTGGTCGGTGCAGACTCGATGGGCCGAATGGCCTCTTTCTGTACTGTAGGGTTTCTATGATTTCTATGATCAGACAGAACTGAGACACTAGTTCCTGCACCCAATCTAAATTATGCTCCTTATTAAGCAGTAAAGCCTGCATAGATCTGAATCTAATCTTTAAATTTAGAGAAGTCAATGCCCAAGAACAATTCAACACATTTAAAAGGGAATTTCCAAACTCATCAAAGACTTGGGAAAATTGGAAACTGTGTTCTACATCATGCTGAAGGCAGGTCCAAAGCGTATGGGTCTGTTTACACCCAGGAAGGTCCCACACCCACTTCTACAACGGGACATGAGTGAAATCATCAACAAGGGGTTATTTTGCCAGGTATGAAACCAGCCAGCATCAGTTCCAAAACTGATACCAGTAGTATCAGTTCCAAAAGCAAATGGATCCATCAGAATCTGCACGACCCAGCAAGGTGGTAGAACTGGAGATACAGTCAATGTCATCTGTACATGAGAACTTAGCTTGCAAAGGGGTGTGGAGGGATATGGTCCAAGTGCAGGTCAATGGGACTAGGTATAAAATGGTTCAGCACAGACAAGAGGGGCCAAAAGGCCTGTTTCTGAGCTGTAATTTTCTATGGTTCTAAGAGTACACAATCTTTACCAAGTTCAACGCAAACAACGGATCAGGAGTCAAAACCTTCATAACACCGTTTGGATGTTACTGCTTCAACCTTGTGCATAATATATGAACATGTTCTTTCTGTCTGCAAAGGACGGTCCTGTGTATTAATAAATGTAGCTACCAGTACACACACACATGTGCCACACTGCAAGCCCGACTAACAACCAATCTTAACTGGGTTGTCAGTGAAATTCCCAGCACACTGAGGATTATTTAGCAAATGTTGTCCAATTACAGAATCATATCTAATTTGGGCACTGTCTTTTGAGTATTGCAAGCAGGGACAATACATCCTGTACCTTGCAGTTGCGAACAACAGAAGGGATAATGCTGTCTTTGGGAGTAGGTCTACATACATAGAAACATAGAAGATAGGAGCAGGAGGAGGCCATTTGGCCCTTCGAACCTGCTCCGCCATTCATTATTATCATGGCTGATCATCCAACTCAGTCACCTAATCCTGCTTTTTCTCCACAACCTTTGATCCCATTCGCCCCAAGTGCTATATCCAGCCGCCTCTTGAATACATTCAATGTTTTGGCATCAACTACTTCCTGTGGTAATGAATTCCACAGGCTCACCACTCTTTGGGAGAAGAAATGTCTCCTCACCTCCGTCATAAATGATCTACCTGAATCCTCAGACTGTGACGCCTGGTTCTGGACTCCACCACCATTGGGAATATCCTCCCTGCATCTACCCTGTCTAGTCCTGTTAGAATTGTATATGTCTCTATGAGATCCCCTCTCATTCATCTGAACTCCAGCGAAAACTCCAGCATCACATTGACAATAAAATTCATATCCACATTACTCCTTTTTTAATAGGCAGAACGCCGTTTTGGCTTGATTGCAGCATCCTGTTCGTGGCAAATGCTAGCTTCACCTGTTGGCCAAAAGCACATGTACACATATTGTGCCTGTTTCAGCGAAACAAAATAAGCGACAGTCATTTGTTGCATCATTCCTCAGGGCAATGTCTTAATCAATCAAAGTTGAACTGCCTGGTTTAAATTTCAAACAATGCTTGGCAGTTAACTGTCAGTCAATATCAACTGATGTATTCTCGATAACAACATCTCTATTAGTCAGAGTCCACTGGCCAGTCAATCAGCACTCTCTTCTCATAAACACTATACATTTGTGGGGGAGGGGGGATTCTCCCAGCCTGCTGTGCTGCAGAGATACCAGTGGAGACCATTTAGCGGGCTCCCTGGTGGGCGCCATGGCCTCCGCGCATCTCCAGCTCCAAGATTTTTGGAGTAATCAGCTCCACGTCAGAAATCGGCACAGTGCTAATTTAAATAGTTAAATTGCCATTTCAATACCAATAGCGGGCCCGGGACTGAAGTCTCCGGACCCACTAGCATCCGCCGCCCCCCCCTCCCCCCACCACCACCGCCCCAGGAGCGGTTCACTCCAGTGGAGTTTACAATTGCTACCCACTAACGGGAAACAGGTGGCTGGCCTGCTGGAGACCCCCCCCCCCACCCCTTCCAGGCGGCCAGGGGTAAGGGGGGTGCCCCCTTTGCAGTGCTAGCCTGACAGTGCCAGCCTGCCTCCCGGCACTGCCCAAGGGGCAAACTTGCAATACCCAAGAACACCTTGGCACCCCCCAGGCAGTGCCAAGGGGGCAGGGCCAGAAGGGGCAGAGACTATAGGGAGCAATCGGTGAAGGTGGGGGGACCTGCTGCCAGTCTACAAATGGATTGCGGGCAGAGGAAGGAAACGGCAAGATCAGGACTGGCCACCTGGGACTGGGGTGGAGGAGGGGGTGTGTGGGGGGGGATCGGAACAGCGGGAGGAGTCGGGGAGATCGGGTGGGGGGGCGGGGACATTGTGTCGGTGAGGGGGGAAATCGGGACTTGCTCGAAGAGGTACGGGAGGCCAGCGATTAGGGGTGGGGGGTTTTCAAGGCCTGCGATGCAGGGTCGCGGGGCTGGCCAGCGGTCAGAGGTCAGTGATCGGGAGGCCAGCAGTGCGGGGCCACTGTGCATACGCTGATCTCCGCTCTGACAGATCGGCGCATGCACAGTGGCCAGCTCTGTGCTATTGTGCCGACCTCTCCAGTGGGAACAGGCCCTGCCCCCTGATTTTCAGTGTAAATCTCACTAGGGCTCCCTGCAGTGCTCAGAGTGTGGAAGATTCATTCTGAAAATCCTGCAATAAAAAACAGCGGGAGTTACTCCAGTTTTCACATGAATTCGGCACTTAGAATGTTTTGGAGAGAATCACCCACTTGTTTTCTCTTAAATTGCATTATTGCAAATTGTTCTGGCGGGATCAAGATAAAAAGCTTTGACAAAATGTTTCTTTTATCAGCAGTTCTCAAATTCTGCACTACCAAACAACTATTTCTAAATGTTTTTAGATATTACATCTTTGAGTAAAGATTACAGTATCATCCCTATCACCAGTTTTAAACTAATTGGTGTGTAGTTTTCTGGCAAGTTCTATTGCCCTTTTGAAATATAATAATTACATTATCATTCCTGTCCTCCTGCACTATTCCATTTTCCAGTAATATTGTTATATAACTAATGGTGCCTCTGCTTTTTCTTCCTGAACTATTTTTAAGATGTGAAGATGTAATTCATCCACACCAGGCGTTTTATCCCCCGTCATTCCGATTAATTTATCAATTATCTCCCCCTTTCTATCTGAAATATTTTATCTTTGTTTCGATCCTTCTCCTCAGGGACTCGGCAGACATAATGGCACCTATGGGATGCCAGCAAAGAGTGGGGGGAATCACAAAGAGAGCAGAGAGAGAGAGAGACAGAAAATCAGCAAGTAAAGAGGGGAAAGAGAATATCAACAAGCAAAGAAGCAACAGTAAAGATCAGACGAGACTTGGCCTGTTGAAAACCTACAGGAAGCAGAGCTTTGGATTAGCTGAGGACCATAGAGGGTGAGGGATAGGAGGGTTGCAAGAGAATGGTGAAAAAGGCACAGATGAGAGCTTCGATTGCTCAGAGAGACACAGATTCTTTTATGCAGGTGAAAGGAGATGGTGCTTTATGATAAAAAGGATACAGGATTAGAACTCAGTTTGGTTGAATTGGACATGGAGGTTGCAAAATCAGAACTTTAATTCCTTGCCTGGTCTCAACCAAAGTGGTTGGAGGAATTGATTCAAAGAACAAAGACCAAAGAAAATTACAGCACAGGAACAGGCCCTTCGGCCCTCCAAGCCTGCACCGACCATGCTGCCCGACTGAACTAAAACCCCCTACCCTTCCGGGGACCATATCCCTCCATTCCCATCCTCTTTATGTATTTGTACAGACACCCCTTAAAACTCACTATCGTACCTGCTTCCACTCCCTCCCCCGGCAGAGGGTTCCACACACCCACCACTCTCTTTGTAAAAAACTTGCCTCGTACATGTCCTTCAAACCTTGCCCCTCACACCTATAACCTATGCCCCCTATGATGCGCAACAATCCATGCAAGACTTCTTGAGAAAGTGAGAGGGCATGGGATCCAAGGGGCTGTTGCCTTGTGGATCCAGAACTGGCTTGCCTGCAGAAGGCAGAGAGTGGCTGTGGAGGGGTCTTTCTCTGCATGGAGGTCAGTGACCAGTGGAGTGCCCCAGGGATCTGTTCTGGGACCCTTGCTGTTTGTCATTTTCATAAATGACCTGGATGAGGAAGTGGAGGGATGGGTTGGTAAGTTTGCTGACGACACCAAGGTAGGTGGTGTTGTGGATAGTTTGGAGGGATGTCAGAAGTTGCAGCGAGACATAGATAGAATGCAAGACTGGGCGGAGAAGTGGCAGATGGACTTCAACCCGGATAAGTGTGTGGTGATCCATTTTGGCAGATCCAATGGGATGAAGCAGCAGTATAATATGAAGGGTACCATTCTTAGCAGTGTAGAGGATCAGAAGGACCTTGGGGTCCGGGTCCATAGGACTCTTAAATCGGCCTCGCAGGTGGAGGATGCGGTCAAGAAGGCGTACGGCGTACTGGCCTTCATTAATCGAGGGATTGAGTTTAGGAGTCGGGAGATAATGCTGCAGCTTTATAGGACCCTGGTTAGACCCCACTTGGAGTACTGCGCGCAGTTCTGGTCACCTCATTACAGGAAAGATGTTGAAGCCATTTGAAAGGGTGCAGAGGAGATTTACAAGGATGTTGCCTGGATTGGGGGGCATGCCTTATGAGGATAGGTTGAGGGAGCTTGGTCTCTTCTCCCTGGAGAGACGAAGGATGAGAGGTGACCTGATAGAGGTTTACAAGATGTTGAGAGGTCTGGATAGGGTAGACTCTCAGAGGCTATTTCCAAGGGCTGAAATGGTTGCTACGAGAGGACACAGGTTTAAGGTGCTGGGGGGTAGGTACAGAGGAGATGTCAGGGGTACGTTTTTCACTCAGAGGGTGGTGGGTGAGTGGAATCGGCTGACGTCGGTGGTGGTGGAGGCAAACTCGTTGGGGTCTTTTAAGAGACTTCTGGATGAGTACATGGGATTTAATGGGATTGAGGGCTATAGATAGGCCTAGAGGTGGGGATGTGATCGGCGCAACTTGTGGGCCGAAGGGCCTGTTTGTGCTGTGGCTTTCTATGTTCTATGTTCTATGTAATCAAGCACGTGGAACAAGGCTTCAGCTATTGAAGGCTTTTATTATCAAACAATGGAACTAACTAACACGAGTACACCAGTTCAGACTGGAGGGGTCCTGCCGGAGCAGAGGGTCTTATACCTCTCCCCCGGAGGCGGGGCCCAACCGGGATGTGCCATATCAACATTTACCACAGGTAAACACCCTAACCCAACAACATTATACAACCCCCACAGTGACAACACCCTAACCCAACAGTAACATAGGAACAACCCCCAGTGGTAACCAACGATGGTTCACCACATTCACCCCTCCTTTAAAAACAAAGGCCGGCGGGGTGCAAAAACAGGTCATATATGTACAAAATTCACAAGTCCAGACGGTCTGGAGGACCCCACCGTCGCTGTGATCTCCTCAACACCGGTTGCGACACCGGAGCAGGTGCTTGCGGTGGCGTTCTCTCCAAAACAGCGTCCGGCTGTCCCCTCGAGGACTCCCGGGCCGGTTGACCCTGGTGAGGCGATGGTGCAGGGGATCCTGGAACCTTCTGTGGTGGCGCCGATCTCCGAGTCTCAGGCAAGCTGTACATGGGAGTATAACTGTTATGCACTGGTCCCGGTGCTGACCGCGCCACGTCTGGGGAAGAAATAAGTGATAGGGGATTTGTGACAGGGGGTATGGGAGCGACAGGAGTTGCTACGTCCCCTGCGGGCGCCAGGTCTCGAATGGAGACTGTGTCCTCTCGCCCGTCAGGATATGCCACATAGGCATACTGAGGGTTGGCGTGGAGGAGTTGGACTGGTTCGACCAAGGGGTCGGACCTGCGGGCCCTCACATGTCGCCGCAGAAGGACGGGTCCTGGGTACGTCAACCAGGCTGGTAATGAGATCCCCGAGGACGACTTCCGAGGGAATGAGAACATCCTCTCGTGGGGAGTAGCATTGGTTGCCGTACACAGGAGGGAGCGGATGGAATGAAGCGCATTTGGAAGGACCTCCTGCCAACGGGAGACTGGAAGGCCCCTGGATTTCAGCGCCAGTAGGACAGCCTTCCAGACTGTAGCATTCTCCCTTTCCACCTGTCCGTTACCCCTAGGGTTGTAGCTCGTGGTTCTACTAGAGGCAATCCCGTATGAGAGCAGGAATTGCCTCAAGTCGTTGCTCATGAACGACGAGCCCCTGTCGCTATGTATGTAGCAGGGGTACCCGAACAGGGTAAAAAGATCACTGAATGCCTTAATCACTGTGGCAGTTGACGTGTCCGCACAGGGGACAACAAACGGGAACCGGGAGTACTCATCTATTATATTGAGAAAATAGACATTCCGGTCCGTTGAGGGAAGGGGGCCCTTAAAATCCACACTCAGCCTCTCGAAGGGGCGAGTGGCCTTGACCAATTGTGCCCGGTCCGGTCGATAAAAGTGCAGTTTGCATTCCGCGCAAATCCGACAGCTTCTCGTCACTGACCTGACATCCTCCACCGAGTAGGGCAGGTTGCGGGCTTTTACGAAGTGGTAGAGTCGGGTGAATCCAGGATGGCACAGGTCATTGTGGAGGGCCTTCAAGCGGTCCTCCTGCATGATGGCGCATGTTCCGCGCGAGAGGGCATCCGAGGGCTCATTGAGCTTCCCTGGACGATACATAATATCGTAATTATAGGTGGAGAGCTCAATTCTCCACCGCAAGATCTTATCGTTCTTGATCTTGCCCCTCTGCGTGTTACTGAACATAAACGCCACGGATCGTTGATCCGTGATCAGAGTGAACCGCTTCCCCGCCAGGTAATGGCGCCAGTGTCTGACGGCCTCCACAATGGCCTGAGCCTCCTTCTCCACCGCTGAGTGCCGAATTTCGGGGCCTTGAAGGGTGCGGGAAAAGAACGCGACGGGCCTGCCTGCCTGGTTTAGTGTGGCGGCTAGGGCGAAATCAGATGCATCACTCTCCACCTGGAAAGGGATGGATTCATCCACCGCGTGCATCGTGGCTTTCGCAATGTCGCTTTTCAAAGCCTTGAAGGGCAATTGGGCCTCCGGCGTGAGTGGGAAGGTCGTGGACTTGATGAGCGGACGAGCTTTGTCCACGTAGTTGGGGACCCACTGCGCATAATATGAAAAGAAACCGAGGCATCTCCTCAGTGCTTTTGTGCTAGCGGGCAAGGGAAGTTCAGTAAGCGGGCGCATATGGTCTGGATCAGGGCCAATTACCCCGTTTTCCACCACGTATCCAAGGATAGCTAACCTGCGCGTACGGAATACGCACTTCTCCCTGTTATAGGTCAGATTCAGGCAAGATGCAGTGCGCAGGAAGTGTTGGAGATTCGTGTCATGGTCCTGCTGGTCATGGCCGCAGATGGTGACGTTATCCAGGTACGGGAAGGTAGCCCGCAACCCGTTCTGGTCCACCATTCGGTCCATAGCACGCTGGAAGACCGAGACCCCATTGGTGACACCAAATGGAACCCTGAGAAAATGGTATAGACGACCATCCGCCTCAAAAGCCGTATATTGTCGGTCCTCTGGGCGGATGGGGAGTTGATGGTAGGCGGACTTAAGGTCTATGGTAGAGAACACCCGGTACTGCGCAATCTGATTGACCATATCAGAAATGCGCGGGAGAGGATACGCATCCAGCTGCGTATAACGGTTAATGGTCTGACTGTAGTCGATGACCATCCGAGGTTTGTTCCCGCTTTTAACCACCACGACCTGCGCTCTCCACGGACTAGTACTGGCCTGTATGATCCCTTCCTTGAGGAGCCGCTGAACCTCAGATCTGATAAAGATCCGGTCTTCAGCGCTGTAACGCCTACTCTTAGTAGCGATGGGCTTGCAGCCTGGTACCAGATTCTTAAATAAGGAAGGTGTGGTGATTTTTAGTGTGGAAAGATTGCATGCGGGGCGCTTTGGGCAATTTGGAGGCTGCGGCTGATTCCCTACTGCCAGTGAAGGGAGTGGCCCACCGTACTGTAGGATCACACTCTTCATGTGGACCATAAAATTTAGTCCGAGGAGAATTGGCGCACAAAGGTGCGGTAACACAAGGAGCCTGTATTGCTCGTAAATTGTGCCCTGTACCTCTAGGGTTACCATACACCGTCCTTGGATCGGTACAGACCGGGACCGTGATGCCATGGAAATTGTCTGTTTGGCAGGTAGAACCCGGAGTCCACACCTTTTAGCAGTGTCAGGGTGAATAAAACTCTCGGTGCTCCCACTGTCAAACAGACAATACACAGTACGACCATTTACCTTGATGTTCATCATGGAATTATCAAGCCTGTGGTGCTTTGTCTGGTCCAGAGAGATCGACGCCACCGTTGGCCCCTGGGCGTCACTGCATGCAGCCGAGGTTGATGCTGAGGACCCCTGCTGGTCGCTCCTAGTCGTCGTGGACCATGATGGCCGCCCCCATGAATCGCACGTGGGTGAGGGCGCCAAACGTAGCGACTCCTGGTGGTCTTCCTCCTCCTCCGTCAGCCACGATGGCGCCGTCCTGGATTCGCACGTGGTCGGACCTCGTGGGTACTGCGACGCCGAAGGAGATTGTCTCCGCTCTGGAGGGTCACAGGCTGCACTGCCGTTTTTGGGCTTCAACCTGCAAACTTTAGCATAGTGGCCCTTTTTACCACACTGGCTGCAGATTGCCGTTTTTGCAGGACACTGTTGCCGTGAATGCTTGGCCCCACCGCAAAAATAGCATCGCTGGCCGCCTGGAGCTGCCGCCATCGTCAGATCGATCTGGGAGCGCGAGCCCGTGGGGCGAGGAGGGATTTGTGCTTGCTCCTGCCACGTTGTCTCCACGTGGTCCTCGGGGTACAGAGCCAAGCTTTTCGACGCTGCTTCCAGCATCTCAGCCATCTCCATCGCTTGGGTCAAGTTGAGGTTCCCTTTCTCCAGTAACTTAAGCCGGATGTACAAGGACCATACCCCTGCTACGAACGCATCTCGGGCGAGGTCGTACATATATTGTTCTGCTGATACGTCTTTACAATCGCAACCCCTGGCAAGCTGCAAGAGCTCATTGGCGTAGTCCTCCATGGTTTCGCCCGACTGCCGACGTCGTGTAGCGAGGAGGTAACGAGCGTGTATCTCGTTGGGTGGTTTCGTGTATCGTTTCTTCAAGAGCTCGACGGCCCTCGGGTAAGTGGTGGCCGCACGAATCGCAAGATAAATCGTGTCACTTACCCTTGCGTGGAGGACCTGGAGTTTGTCGTTGTCTGTAGTAACAGCTGCAGAGGCTGCCAGGTAGTCTTCGAAACACTTCCACCAGTGGTCGAAGGTGTTAGCGGCACCGACCGCACGTGGGTCCAGCGCCAGACGTTCTGGTTTTAATATTTGTTCCATACTCCCTTTTTACTGTTGAGAGTTTTATGTTTGCTAATAAAATTGATGCGCGACAATCAAGCACGTGGAACAAGGCTTCAGCTATTGAAGGCTTTTATTAGCAAACAATGGAACTAACTAACACGAGTACACCAGTTCAGACTGGAGGGGTCCTGCCGGAGCAGAGGGTCTTATACCTCTCCCCCGGAGGCGGGGCCCGACCGGGATGTGCCATAACAACATTTACCACAGGTAAACACCCTAACCCAACAACATTATACAACCCCCACAGTGACAACACCCTAACCCAACAGTAACATAGGAACAACCCCCAGTGGTAACCAACGATGGTTCACCACACCCTAGTAGTTGACTCTACCATCCTGGGAAAAAACCTCTGACTATCCACTGTCCATATCCCTCATAATCTTGTAGACTTCTATCAGGTCGCCCCTCAACCTCCGTCGCTCCAGTGAGAACAAAGTTTCTCCAACCTCTCCTCATAGCTAATGCCCTCCATACCAGGCAACATCCTGGTAAATCTTTTCTGTACCCTCTCCAAAGCCTCCACATCTTTCTGGTAGTGTGGTGACCAGAATTGAACACTATGTTCCAAGTGCAGCCTAACTAACGTTCTATAAAGCTGCAACATGACTTGACAATTTTTAACTCAATGCCCCGGCCGATGAAGGCAAGCATGCCGTATGCCTTCTTGACTACCTCCTCCACCTGCATTGTCACTTTCAGTGACCTGTGTGCCTGTACACCCAGATCCCTCTGCCTATCAATACCCTTAAGGGTTCTGTCATTTATTATATATTTCCTATTTGGAATCGATTTTCCAAAATGCATTACCTCACATTTGTATGGATTAAACTCCATCTGTCATCTCTCCGCCCAAGTCTCCAGCTGATCTATATCCTGCTGTATCCTCTGATGGTCCTCATCGCTATCTGCAAATCCACCAACCTTTGTGTTGTCCGCAAGCTTACTAATCAATCCAGTTACATTTTCCTCCAAATCATTTATGTATATTACAAACAGCAAAGGTCCCAACACTGATCCCTGAAGAATGCCACTTGTCACAGCCCTCCATTCAGAAACGCACCCTTCCACTGCCACCCTCTGTCTTCTATGACTGAGTAAGACGTCTCACAACACCAGGTTAAAGTCCAACAGGTTTATTTGGTAGCAAATACCATAAGCTTTCGGAGCACAGCTCCTTCGTCAGATGGAGTGGATATCTGTTCTCAAACAGTGCAAACAGACACAGAAATCAAATTACAGAATACTGATTAGAATGCAAATCTCTACAGCCAGCCAGGTCTTAAATGTACAGACAATGTGGGTGGAGGGAGCATTCAACACAGGTTAAAGAGATGTGTATTGTCTCCAGACAGAACAGCTAGTGAGATTCTGCAAGCCCAGGAGGCAAGCTGTGGGGGTTACTGATAATGTGACATAAATCCAACATCCCGGTTTAGGCCGTCCTCATGTGTGCAGAACTTGGCTATCAGTTTCTGCTGAGCGACTCTGCGCTGTCGTGTGTCGTGAAGGCCGCCTTGGAGAACGCTTACCTGAAGATCCAAGGCTGAATGCCCGTGACTGCCCGTGATTCAGCCTTGGATCTTCAGGTAAGCGTTCTCCAAGGCGGCCTTCACGACACACGACAGCACAGAGTCGCTGAGCAGAAACTGATAGCCAAGTTCCGCACACATGAGGACGGCCTCAACCGGGATGTTGGATTTATGTCACATTATCAGTAACCCCCACAGCTTGCCTCCTGGACTTGCAGAATTTCACTAGCTGTTCTGTCTGGAGACAATACACATCTCTTTAACCTGTGTTGAATGCTCCCTCCACCCACATTGTCTGGACATTTAAGACCTGGCTGGCTGTAGAGATTTGCATTCTAATCAGTATTCTGTAATTTGATTTCTGTGTCTGTTTGCACTGTTTGAGAACAGATATCCACTCCATCTGACGAAGGAGCTGTGCTCCGAAAGCTTATGGTATTTGCTACCAAATAAACCTGTTGGACTTTAACCTGGTGTTGTGAGACTTCTTACTGTACCTCCCCTGTAGCCAGTGAGGATACAAAGATTTCTCTCAAGGCCCCAGCAATTTCCTCCCTTGCCTCTCTCAGTATTCTGGGGTATATCCCATCAGGCCCTGGGGACTTGTCTACCTTAATGTTTCTCAAGAACCCCAATACCTCCTCCTTTTTGATCTCAACATGACTCAAACTAACTACACACCCTTTCCCAGACTCATCATCCACCAAGTCCTTGTCTTTAGTGAATACTGACACAAAGTACTCATTTAATACCTCACCCAATTCCTCCGGCTCCATGCATAGATTCCCTCTCCTGTCCTTGAGTGGGCCAACCCTCTCCTGGCTACCCTCTTGCTCTTTGTATATAGAAACATAGAAAAACTACCGCACAATACAGGCCCTTCAGCCCACAAAGTTGTGCCAAACATGTCCCTACCTTAGCGATTACTAGGCTTACCTATAACTCTCTATCTTACTAAGTTCCATGTACTTATCTAAAAGTCTCTTAAAAGATCCTATCGAATCCGCCTGCACCACCGTTGCTGGCAGCCCATTCCACGCACCCACCACCCTCTGAGTGAAAAACTTACCCCTGACATCTGCTCTGTACCTACTCCCCAGCACCTTAAACCTGTGTCCTCTTGTAGCAACCATTTCAGCCCTAGGAAAACGCCTCTGACTGTCCACTCGATCAATACCTCTCAACATCTTATACACCTCTATCAGGTCACCCCTCATCCTTCGTCTCTCCAAGGAGAAAAGGCTGAGCTCACTCAACCTATCCTCATAAGGCACGCTCCCCAACCCAGGCAACATCCTTGTAAATCTCCTCTACACCCTTTCTATGGCTTCCATATCCTTCCTGTAATGAGGCGACCAGAACTGAGCACAGTACTCCAAGTGGGGTCTGACCAGGGTTCTATATAGCTGCAACATTATCTCACAACTCCAAAACTCAATTCCTCGATTGATGAAGGCCAGTACACCATACGCCTTCTTAACCACAGCCTCAACCTGCACAGCTGCTTTGAGCGTCCTATGAACTCAGACCCCAAGATCCTTCTGATCTTCCACACTGCTAAGAGTCCTACCATTAATATTATATTCCGCCATCCTATTTGACCTGCCAAAATGAACTACCTCACACTTATCTGGGTTGAACTCCATCTGCCACTTCTCCGCTCAGTCTTGCATCCTATCAATGTCTCGCTGCAACTTCTGACATCCCTCCACACTATCCACAACACCTCCAACCTTTGTGTCATCAGCAAACTTACCAACCCATCCCTCCACTTCCTCATCCATTTATCAAAATCACAAAGAGTAAGAGTCCCAGAACAGATCCCTGGGGCACTCCACTGGTGACCGACCTCCATGCAGAATATGACCCATCTATAACCACTCTTTGCCTTCTGTGGGCAAGCCAGTTCTGGATCCACAAAGCAATGTCCCCTTGGATCCCATGCCCTCTCACTTTCTCAATAAGCCTTGCATGGAGCACCTTATCAAATGCCTTGCTGAAGTCCATATATACTACATCTACTGCTCTTCCTTCATCAATGTGTTTAGTCACATCATCAAAAAATTCAATCAGGCGGTATAAATATCCTTGGGATTTTTCTTAATCCTGCTGGCTAATGATTTTTCGTGACCCCTTTTAGCCCTCCTTACTCCTTGCTTCAGTTTCTTTCTACTTTCCTTGTATTCCACACTTGCTTCGTATGTTCCCAGCCCCCTAGCTTTGACAAATGCTTTCTTTTTCTCTTTGACTGGGCTCACAATATCTCTCGTTATCCAAGGTTCCCAAAACTCGCCATACTTATCCTTCATCCTTACAGGAATGTGCCGGTCCTGAATCCCTATCAACTTACACTTGAAAGCCTCCCATATGCCAGATGTTGATTTGCCCTCAAACATCTGCCCCCAATCTACATTCTTCAGTTCCTGCCTAATATTGTTGTAATTAGCCTTCCCCCAATTTAGTACCTTAATTTCAGGACTCCACTTATCTTTATCCATCAGTATCTTAAAGCTTACTGAACTGTGGTCACTGTTTCCGAACTGCCCCCCTACTGAAACGCCGAGCACCTGGCCGGGCTCATTCCCCAATACTAGGTCCAGTATGGCCTTTTCCCTAGTTGGACTATCTACATACTGTTTCAAGAAGCCCTCCTGGATGCTCCTTACAAACTCTGCCCCATCCACGCCCCTAGCACTAAGTGAGTCCCAGTCAATATAGGGGAAGTTAAAATCTCCCACCTCAACAACCCTGTTACTTTTACACCTTGCCAAAATCTGTCTACATATCTGTTCCTCTATCTCCTGCTGTCTGTAGGGTGGCCTATAGTAAACCCCCAACATTGTGACTACACCCTTCCTATTCCTGAGCCCTACCCATATTGCCTCGCTGTACGAGCCCTCCGAGGTATCCTCCCGGAGTACAGCTGTGATATTCTCCTTAACCAGTCGTGCAACTTTTACATCTCCCTCTATCCCACCTGAAACATCTGTATCCTGGAATGTTAAGCTGCCTATCCTGTCCTTCCCTTAACCTAGTCTCTGTAATTGCAGCATCATAGTTCCAAGTACTAATTCCAACGTTTGGTTTCATTATCCAAGGGTTAGGAGAGAAGAAAAATCATGCTATTCTTGCTCAGGTGAGCCCTGCCCTTCTGTAAACATCGAGTGCTGATTAGATTGGGTGATGTAACTGAATGAAAAATTGCCACTCAAGACACCCACAAGCTGTACCCCATGTCATTGTCAGGAGATGCAGAAATTGGAGAGTAAGGGCAAGAAAGTGAAAGGTTATCATGAAACTAAGACTGATGTTACTTTGAGATTCATCTAGTGTTATAGGGAGAGAACTGGAGAGCTCAAACATGGGCTGGTTACCACCTACCGTCACCCTCTTCTCAGCTGATGAATCAGTACTCCTCCATGCTGATTAATCAGCAATCTGAAGAAGGACAGAGATGGCAACGGCACAGACTGTACTCTGGGTGGGGGATTTCAATACCTATCAACAAGAATGGCTCGGTAGCACCACTACTCACCTAGGTGACAGAGTCTTTAAGGACATAACTGTTAGACTGAGTCTGCAGGAGGTGGTGATTGAACCAACAAGGGAGAAAATCCTCCTTGAACTTATCCTCACCACATGTTACAAATTTATCTGTCCATGGCAGTATTGGTAGAAGTGATCACCGCACAATCCTTGTACAGATCGCTGAAAATACCTTCACATTGAGGATATCTCCCACTGTGATATGTGCCACTACCACCATGCTAAATGAGATAGATTTCAAACAAATTAAGCAGCTCAAAATTGGACATCCATGAGGTGCTGTGTGCTACCAACGGTGGCAGGTATTCAACCACAATCTGGAACCTTGTGGCCAAATGCAGGCAAATGGGGTTAGCTTAGATGGGCATTTTGGTCGGCATGGACCAGTTTGGGCCGAAGGGCCTGTCTCCGTGTCCTAGATTCTAAGATTCTGAAGATACCAAGGTTTGGCTGCTAATAGTAGCTCAATACCCTTGGTAGAAAGCAGACATTTAGTATGCACTGACCCACATTAGGCCTGAGATGAGAGCTGCATTGCACACAAGTGGCCTGGCTTCCCCAGTCAAATAGACTGCTGACGTTCTGCTTTGAAGAAAGCTTGCTTGGCAGTGGCAGGCATGTGGAGCCTGCCCTCCCTCCAGCATGTGTCATTACATTGGGGAGAGGCGAGGAGAAACTCACACACAGTAACAAAAGTGGCACTGTAGAGTCCTGCTCCATCACTAATGTCACTCATTTCTGCTCCTGATAGCATTGCCTTTTTCCCCTGCCTCAGCTTGTGAGTTGCTGAAACCCTTATCCATACCTTTCTATCTTGAAACTTAGATATTCATGGTTGGCTAAGTAAGTCTTGATCATAAAATTCTCATCCTATTTTTAAATCCTTCCATTCCCTCCCCCAACCGGCACGGTGGCACAGTGGTTAGCACTGCTGCTTCACAACTCCAGGGACCCGGGTTCGAATCCCGGCTTGGGTCACTGTCTGTGTGGAGTTTGCACATTCTCCTCGTGTCTGCGTGGGTTTCCTCCGGGTGCTCTGGTTTCCTCCCACAGTCCAAAGATGTGCAGGTTAGGTTGATTGGCCATGCTAAAATTGCCCTTAGTGTCCTGAGATGCGTAGGTTAGAGGGATTAGTGGGTAAATATGTAGGGATATGGGGGTAGGGCCTGGGTGGGATTGTGGTCAGTGCAGACTCGATGGGCCAGATGGCCTCTTTCTGTACTGTAGGGTTTCTATGAACCTTGCCTATCTCTTTAATACCTCCCCCATTCCATCTCTGTATTCTCTACCCCTATAATCCACCTTCAACTGGCCTCTAAAGCATCCAAATCTTTTAATCACTCCTTCTTTCAGTGCCTTTGGCGGATGAAGCCCTAAGCTCTGGAATTCCCTCCCTCAGATGCTTCTTAAAACCTATCTCTTTGAATGAGTTTGTGGTCACCTGACACATATCTCCTTATATGACTGGATACCACATTTTTGTTTTATAATGTTCCCGTGCAGTGACTTGAGGCGTTCTATTAAAATCACTATCGAGAAACCCAAGCTGATCTCTTTCGTTTTTATCTTGTAGATTGAAACTTCAAAACTGGAGCCAGAGATCAAGACAGCAACTTCTGACAAGAGTGTCTTTTATAATAAGGGGCTGTGAGGATCTGGGATGTTTCAGGCAGCAGGAGCTGCTCACTACATGAAGAAAAATTCTGGTTAATCATGATCGATGATTGGTGATAATTGGGAAATATTCACAGAAAGGGATGTTACTCACCTTATTTTAACTAAATCACTGGTGTCTAAAAATCAAGTAATAACTGCAATGCTAACAAGTTACTGACAGGGTCTCACATCAGTATCCAATTTACAAATGAATTGATACCTCTGTTGACTCGGTACGAATGTGTCATCCAGTGTGGTACTAAGCCACAAACCAAGTCCCATTGTACCTGGTGCTGATGCTGAGCGGTCCAGCACAGCACATGAGAAGATAAATAGAAGTTGAAGTAGACATTTCACGCCTTCTCTGCCACTCAACAAGGTTATGATTGTTCTTCTACTTCAACTCCACTTCCCACACTAACCCCAAATCCCTCAATTCCCTCCGTACCTGAAAAAGCTGGGAGGTTCATCCCACTTCACACTGGAAGAGTTATCCATTTTGTCACGTTTCTTTCTCCAAACCATTGCAAGAGATGGATGTAACTCCACTGGTGCCTATTCCAGCTTCCTCACACTGTCACTCGACACCCCTCGAACTAGAACCTGTAACAGCCTCACATTGACAGGACTATCCAACCTCTCGGCTGACAAATCCTTGTACAGCTTCACTCTGGCCCCCAGGTGAAGAATGTGAAGATACAAAAGCAACATCAAACTACTCCAAAAAGGGGAATAACGAGTTGTGGAGCAGCAGCAATGGCTGCAATGGCTTCTGAATCTTGGAGAACTGAAGAGAACCTCCTCAGCCATGAAGCTATCTGTGAGGCCCTTGATGTTTAGTAACATCAGATGATGCAGTCGCACTAAATGACTTATTCTAAAATCAAACTGAATGCAGGATTAACGCTGTTAATGGATATTAATTATGAGAATGTTGTAAAGAGTAACAAGTGTAATTGTCTTCCATAATTTCTAAACCCAGCTAATACTATTATTTCACACACACGTACCTCTGCAGCTGCTTTTATATTGGGATTGGTGTGAAGTTCAGACATTAACCAGCAGACAAGCAGCCCTGGAGAAAGGGTAGGTTGACCAAGGTCAGTGGTTAAACAGATCCCACAATAGCAATCCACAGTCTGACACCACACCTAACACACGCAATGTGAAAATCAGTGACTTAACAGAATTGACTCACTGGCTAACTTTAAATGAGAGTGTTTAAATAATAAAATAATCACTGAAGCAAAATAATCTTTTCTTTTCTCCGTCTTTTGTCTGTTATTCGGCATCTGGAGTCATACCTGGCACAAAGGAAGACAATTGTGGTTGTTGGAGATCAATCATCTCAGTCCCGGGAGATCACTGCACAGTGGTTAGCACTGCTGTCTCAAAGCGCCACTGACCCGGGTTCAATTTCGGCCTTGGGTGACTGTCTCTGAGGAGTCTGCACGTTCTCCCTGTGTCTGCATGGGTTTCCTCCAGGTGGTCTAGTTTCCTCCCACAGTCCAAAGATGTGCAGATTAAGTGGATTGGCCATGCTAAATTACTCCTTAATGTCCTAAAATGTGTAGGTTGGGGGATTACCAGGATAAATACGGGGTTAGGGCCTGGGCCTATTGGAGAGCCGGTGCACACTCAATGGGCTGAAAGGCCTCCTTCTGCAATGCAGGGATTCTATGAATAAGGTATTTCGCTCCAGATGTGATTCTATTGATCCACGAGGAAGCTTTTATTGAAACAAACTTTATTTAACAATGCAGTTTAACTATAACAAAAAGAATTAGCATAGGTTTTACCAATTGAAATGCTTTTACCGATTAAACATGACAAGATACAATTCTTAACTGCTAGCCTAATAGCCAAGGTAAATGCATGGCGTTAGGGGCTTCGGGCAAGAGGGGAAGGCCTGAGTAGGATGCTCTTTCGGAGAGTTAGTGCAGACTCGATGGGCCGGATGACCTTTTTCTGCACTGTATGGATTCTATGGTTCTGGGGATTAATAGCAGAAAAATGTTACAAAAGTTCCTCAGTGTAGTGTCCTCAGCCCAAAAATCTTCAGCTGCTTCATCAATGACCTTCCTCATAAGGTCAGAATTGAAGATGTTTGCTGATGACTGCACAGTGTTCAGCATCATCCGTGATGCCTCAGATACTAAAATAGTCCATGTCCAAATGCAGCAAAACATTCACTTATGCATTGATAAGTGACAAGTAACAGTCGTGCCAAGTGAGTGCCAGGCAATGATCATCTCCAACAAGAGGGAATCTCATCATCCTCTTTTGTGTCAGTAAATGCCTTTTGCTTCCCTGAATCCTCCACTATCAACATCCAGAAATTGACTGGACTATACATATAAATACTGGGGAGGCGACCTTACCAAAAAAATTCTAAGTGCCAAACAAGCATGAAAACAGGAGAGTTTCAGACTTTGGCGAGGAAAAAATTAAAATCTTATGCCACTTAGAGAAAAAAAGGAAGCAAAGTGTGATTCTCGCCAGTAGGGGGAATGGATGGAGTCTATTCATGCCGGGAAGCCGGCTGCTTACTGATGGAGGGCACCATTGCTCACGCGTCTGAACTTCTAATGCACCAACTGCGTAGAAGTGCGCATAGTTAGTGCACTGGGAGATATCTAACTTCCCCCACCCTGTTTCCCCGCCCCGGATATCACACCCCAATCACCCACTTTCCAATCATGGACCCCCCATCGCTCCCCCCTCATTCACCCCCTCCCCAACCCCACCTGTCTGATTGAATCCCATTCAGCCCTACCCCACCCCACTCCCAGTTGATCGCCGCCCCCATTCACCCTCCCCACCCAAGTCGATCTCAGTCCACCTCAGCCAAGTCCCTTCTCATTCATCCAAAATCTGCCTTCCCCCAGTTCAAAACTTTTATTCCAGCTTTAACTCTGTCTCTATAGTAATGCTAAATCTAACTGAATTGTGATCATTGTCCCCCAAATGGTCGCCAACTATCATTTCACCCACTTGCCCTTCTTCTTTCCCAAGACTAGGTCTAGAATTGCATCTCCTCTTGTTGGGTTTGTCACTAATTGGTTGAAAATGTTTTCGTGGACACATTGCCTGAATTTTTCTCCCTTAGTGCCCCTTATATTGTTTGAATCCCAGTTGATATTGGGATAGTTAAAGTCTCCCACTATTAATGTCCCCTTTTGTTTAAAGTTAAAGTTTATTAGTCACAAGTAGGTTTACATTAACACTGCAATGAAGTTACTGAAAAGTTCCCCAAGTTGCCACAGTCCGGCACCTGTTTGGGTCAATGCACCTAATCAGCACGTCTTTCAGAACGTGGGAAGAAACTGGAGCACCCGGAGGAAACCCACACAGACGCAGGGAGACACAGGCAGTGACCCAAGCCGGGAATTGAACTCAGGTCCCTGGTGCTGTGAAGCAGCAGTGCTAACCACTGTGCTTCCGTGCCGCCCTGAAAGGCAGAAATTATCCTACATATTTGTTCTATCTCCTTTCACTATTTGGGGGTGTGTAGTATACTCCCAGTAGTGTGACTGCCCCTTTTTTATTTCTAAGTTCAACCCATAAAGCCTCGTTTGTTGACCCGTTCAGTATGTCGTCTCGTCTCACAACTGGAATTTATTGTTTAATCATTTATCCCCCACTCTATTGTGTCTGAAGACTATAACTTGGCATATTGAGCTGCCAATTCTGCCTCTCCTTTAGCCAGGTGTCTGTTATAGCAGTGACCTGCTGCCATGTGTCGACCTGTGCCCTTAACTCATCTACCTTGTTTATAATACTCCTTGCTTTGAGGTTTACACTGAGGTAATATGGGCTGCAGTTAGAAACAGGAAAGGAGCGGTCACGTTGCTAGGAGTTTACTATAGGCCCCCAAATAGTAATAGAGATGTGGAGGAAGAAATTGCAAAGCAGATTATGGATACGTGTGGGGGTCACAGGGTAGTTGTCATGGGGGACTTTAACTTTCCAAATATTGATTGGAACCTTTGTAGGTCGAATAGTTTGGATGGGGCACTTTTTGTGCAGTGTGTGCAGGAGGGTTTCCTGACACAATATGTGGATAGGCCGACAAGGGGTGAGGCCACATTGGATTTGGTACTGGGAAATGAACCGGGCCAAGTGTTAGATTTGGTTGTGGGAGAGAACTTTGGAGATAGTGACCACAATTCGGTGTCTTTTGTTATTGCAATGGAGAGGGATAGGGCCGGACGGCAGGGCAAGGCTTACAATTGGGGGAGAGGTAATTATGATGCGATTAGGCAAGAATTAGGGGGCATAAGATGGGAACAGAAACTGTCAGGGAAAGGCACTGATGAAAAGTGGAACTTTTTCAAGGAACAAATACTGGGTGTCCTTGATAGGTATGTCCCTGTCAGGCAGGGAGGAAATGGCCGAGTGAGAGAACCGTGGTTCACAAAAGAGGTGGAGTGTCTTGTGAAAAGGAAGAGGGAAGCTTATGTAGGGATGAGGAAACAAGGTTCAGATGGCTCGATTGAGGGTTACAAGTTAGCAAGGAATGAGCTGAAAAAGGGGCTGAGGAGAGCTAGGAGGGGACATGAGAAGTCCTTGGCGGGTCGGATCAAGGAAAACCCCAAGGCTTTTTACTCTTATGTGAGGAATAAAAGAATGACCAGGGTGAGGTTAGGGCCGGTCAAGGACAGTGGTGGGAACTTGTGTATGGAATCAGTAGAGATAGGCGAGGTGATGAATGAATACTTTTCTTCAGTGTTCACCAAGGAGAGGGGCCATGTTTTTCAGGAAGAGAAGGTGTTACAGGCTAATAGGCTGGAGGAAATAGATGTTCGGAGGGAGGATGTATTGGCAGTTTTGAATAAACTGAAGGTCGATAAGTCCCCTGGGCCTGATGAAATGTATCCTAGGATTCTTTGGGAGGCGAGGGATGAGATTGCAGAGCCTTTGGCTTTGATCTTTGGGTCCTCGCTGTCCACGGGGATGGTGCCAGAGGACTGGAGAGTGGCAAATGTTGTTCCTCTGTTTAAGAAAGGGAATAGAAATGACCCTGGTAATTATAGACCGGTTAGTCTGACTTCGGTGGTTGGTAAATTGATGGAAAAGGTCCTTAGGGATGGGATTTACGACCATTTAGAAAGATGCGGATTAATCCGGGATAGTCAGCACGGATTTGTGAAGGGCAAATCGTGCCTCACAAATTTGATAGAATTTTTTGAGGAGGTAACTAGGTGTGTTGATGAAGGTAGGGCGGTTGATGTCATATACATGGATTTTAGTAAGGCGTTTGATAAGGTCCCCCATGGTCGGCTTATGATGAAAGTAAGGAGGTGTGGGATAGAGGGAAAGTTGGCCGATTGGATAGGTAACTGGCTATCTGATCGAAGACAGAGGGTGGTGGTGGATGGAAAATTTTCGGACTGGAGGCAGGTTGCTAGCGGAGTGCCGCAGGGATCGGTGCTTGGTCCTCTGCTCTTTGTGATTTTTATTAATGACTTAGAGGAGGGGGCTGAAGGGTGGATCAGTAAATTTGCTGATGACACCAAGATTGGTGGAGTAGTGGATGAGGTGGAGGGCTGTTGTAGGCTGCAAAGAGACATAGATAGGATGCAAAGCTGGGCTGAAAAATGGCAAATGGAGTTTAACCCCGATAAATGTGAGGTGATTCATTTTGGTAGGACAAATTTAAATGTGGATTACAGGGTCAAAGGTAGGGTTCTGAAGACTGTGGAGGAACAGAGAGATCTTGGGGTCCATATCCACAGATCTCTAAAGGTTGCCACTCAAGTGGATAGAGCTGTGAAGAAGGCATATAGTGTGTTAGCTTTTATTAACAGGGGGTTGGAGTTTAAGAGCCGTGGGGTTATGCTGCAACTGTACAGGACCTTGGTGAGACCGCATTTGGAATATTGCGTGCAGTTCTGGTCACCTCACTATAAGAAGGATGTGGAAGCGCTGGAAAGAGTGCAGAGGAGATTTACCAGGATGCTGCCTGGTTTGGAGTGTCGGTCTTATGAGGAAAGGTTGAGGGAGCTGGGGCTGTTCTCTCTGGAGCGGAGGAGATTGAGGGGAGACTTAATAGAGGTTTATAAAATGATGAAGGGGATAGATCGAGTGAACGTTCAAAGACTATTTCCTCGGGTGGATGGAGCTATTACAAGGGGGCATAACTATAGGGTTCATGGTGGGAGATATAGGAAGGATATCAGAGGTAGGTTCTTCACGCAGAGAGTGGTTGGGGTGTGGAATGGACTGCCTGCAGTGATAGTGGAGTCAGACACTTTAGGAACATTTAAGCGGTTATTGGATAGGCACATGGAGCACACCAGGATGGTAGGGAGTGGGATAGCTTGATCTTGGTTTCAGATGAAGGTCGGCACAACATCGTGGGCCGAAGGGCCTGTTCTGTGCTGTACTGTTCTATGTTCTTTGTTCTATGTTTAACCACATCAGTTTCTCTTGCTGGACACTTTCAAAACTTTCCTTCTCTTGTAATTCCAAGTCTATCACTACATCTTCAACATGGGCTAATGTTCTACCTGCATTTTCCTGATCTGAACCTGACCTATCTGACCCTACTCCTGAGTTCCTACCACTCTATCATCTTCAACAGTGAAAATGAACACAAAACGTATATATTTACTTTCAGCCATAATCCTACTCCTCACTGCTAAATCTTTCCAAGCACCTATATAGATTTTCTGGCCACGAACAGGATTTATAAAACTTTACCATGGGAATGTCACCTCATCAGTGTTTTTTAATAATGCATTTTTGGCATTCAATTATGACTTCAGTTGGATCTGATACTTATACATGTCATCTTGCCAATATTTTGTACTTTGTGAAATATTATTTTCGAGCCTGCGTTCTGACTATAAATAACTTTATTTTTCTTCACAATAACTTATTTCCATCAGGCAGCGCTCCCCAATCTCAATTTTTGAAACATACAGCATAGAACATTACAGCGCAGTCCAGGCCCTTCGGCCCTCGATGTTGCACCGACCAGTGAAACCAATCTCAAGCCCATCTAACCTACATTATTCCAATATCATCCATATGTTTATCCAATAACCATTTGAATGCTCTTAATGTTGGCGAGTCCACTACTGCTGCAGGCAGGGCATTCCACGTCCTTACTACTCTCTGAGTAAAGAACCTACCTCTGACATCTGTCCTATATCTATCACCCCTCAATTTAAAGCTATGTCCCCTCGTGCTAGCCATCACCATCCGAGGAAAAAGGCTCTCACTGTCCACCCTATCTAATCCTCTGATCATCTTATATGCCTCTATTAAGTCACCTCTTAACCTTCTTCTCTCTAACGAAAACAGCCTCAAGTCCCTCAGCCTTTCCTCATAAGACCTTCCCACCATACCAGGCCACATCCTGGTAAATCTCCTCTGCACCCTTTCCAATGCTTCCACATCCTTCCTATAATGCGGCGACCAGAACTGTACGCAATACTCCAAGTGCGGCCGCATCAGAGTTTTGTACAGCTGCAACATGACGTCATGGCTCCGAAACTCAATCCCTCTACCAATAAAAGCTAACACACCGTACGCCTTCTTAACCCTATCAACCTGGGTGCCAACTTTCAGGGATCTATGCACATGGACACCGAGATCTCTCTGCTCATCCACACTACCAAGTATCTTACCATTAGCCCAGTACTCTGTATTCCTGTTACTCCTTCCAAAGTGAATCACCTCACACTTTTCCGCATTGAACTCCATTTGCCACCTCTCACCCCAGCACTGCAGCTTATCTCTGTCCCTCTGTAACCTGCAACAACCTTCCGCACTGCCCACAACTCCACTGACTTTATGTCATCCGCAAATTTACTAACCCATCCTTCCACGCCCTTATCCAGGTCATTTATAAAAATGACAAACAGCAGTGGCCCCAAAACAGATCCTTGCGGTACACCACTAGTAACTGAACTCCAGGATGAACATTTCCCATCAACCACCACCCTCTGTCTTACAGCTAGCCAATTTCTGATCCAAACCGCTAACTCACCCTCAATCCCATGCCTCCGTATCTTCTGCAATAGCTTACCGTGGGGAACTTTATCAAACGCTTGACTGAAATCCATATACACCACATCAACTGCTTTACCCTCATCCACCTCTTTGGTCACCTTCTCAAAGAACTCAATAAGGTTTGTGAGGCACGACCTACCCTTCACAAAACCGTGTTGACTATCCCTAATCAAATTATTCCTTTCTAGATGATTATAAATCCTATCTCTTATAATCCTTTCCAAAACATTGCCCACAACAGAAGTAAGGCTCACTGGTCTATAATTACTAGAGTTGTCTCTACTCCCCTTCTTGATCAAGGGGACAACTTTTGCTATCCTCCAGTCTTCTGGCACTATTCCTGTAGAGAATGACGACATAAAGATCAAAGCCAAAGGCTCTGCAATCTGCTCCCTAGCCTCCCAGAGAATCCTAGGATAAATCCCATCCGGCCCAGGGGACTTATCTATTTTCACACTTTCCAGAATTGCTAACACCTCCCCCTTATGAACCTCAATCCCGTCTAGTCTAATAGCCTGTATCTCAGTATTCTCCTCGACAACATTGTCTTTTTCCTGAGTGAATACTGATGAAAAATATTCAGTTAGTGCCTCTCCTATCTCTTCCGACTCCACGCACAACTTCCCACTACTGTCCTTGACTGGCCCTAATCTAACCCTCGTCATTCTTTTATTCCTGACATACCTATAGAAAGCTTTAGGGTTTTCCTTGATCCTACCTGCCAAAGACTTCTCATGTCCCCTCCTGGCTCTTCTTAGCTCTCTCTTTAGGTCCTTCCTGGCTAACTTGTAACTCTCAAGCGCCCTAACTGAGCCTTCACGTCTCATCTTTACATAAGTCTCCTTCTTCCTCTTCACAAGAGATTCAACTTCTTTAGTAAACCACGGTTCCGTCGCTCGACCACTTCCTCCCTGCCTGACAGGTACATACTTATCAAGGACACGCAGTAGCTGTTCCTTGAACAAGCTCCACATTTCAACTGTGCCCATCCCCTGCAGTTTTCTTCCACATCCTATGCATCCTAAATCATGCCTAATCGCATCATAATTTCCTTTTCCCCCAGCTATGACTCTTGCCCTGCGGTATATACCTATTCCTTTCCATCGCTAAAGTAAACGTAACCGAATTGTGGTCACTATCACCAAAGTGTTCACCGACCTCCAAATCTAACACCTGGCCTGCTTCATTACCCAGTACCAAATCCAATGTGGCCTCGCCTCTTGTTGGCCTATCTACATACTGTGTCAGGAAACCCTCCTGCACACATTGGACAAAAACTGACCCATCTAAAGTACTCGAACTATAGCTTTTCCAGTCAATATTTGTAAAGCTAAAGTCCTCCATAACAACTACCCTGTTACTTTCGCTCCTATCCAGAATCATCTTCGCAATCCTTTCCTCTACATCTCTGGAACTTTTCGGAGGCCTATAGAAAACTCCCAACAGGGTGACCTCTGCTTTCCTGTTTCTAACCTCAGCCCATACAACCTCAGTAGACGAGTCCTCATCAAACGTCCTTTCTGCCACCGTAATACTTCCTTGACTAACAATGCCACACCTCCCCAACTTTTACCACCTTCCCTGATCTTACTGAAACATCTAAACCCTGGAACCTGCAACAACCATTCCTGTCCCTGCTCTATCCATGTCTCCGAGATAGCCACAACATCAAAGTCCCAGGTACCAACTCATGCTGCAAGTTCACCCACCTTATTCCGGATGCTCCTGGCATTGAAGTAGACACACTTCAAACCACCTTCCTGCCTGAAATATGATGATCCCTTGACCATTGGCTTGTACTCACCAGAATTTAGAAGAATGAGAGGGGATCTCATAGAAACTTACAAACTCCTGATGGGACTGGACAGGCTAGATGCGGGAAGAATGTTCCCGATGTTGGGGAAGTCCAGAACTAGGGATCACAGTCTAAGAATAAGGGGTAAGCCATTCAGGACTGAGATGAGGAAGAACTTCTTCACTGAGAGAGTTGTGAACCTGTGGAATACTCTACCAAAGCTGTTGGGGCCAGTTCATTAGATATGTTCAAGAGGGAGTGGACGTGGCCCTTGCAGCTAAAGGGATCAAAGGGTTTGGAGCGAAAGCGGGACTGGGATACTGCAAGTGCATGATCAGCCATGATCATATTGAATGGTGGCACAGTCTTGAAGGGCCGAATGGCCTACTCCCGCACCTATTTTCTATGTTTCTATGATATGAATTGAGGGGTTGTTAGGACTTGTAATGCTGCCACCAGAAAAAGTGGCAGGAATAGAATCCATCGAACATTTTATATCTAAAGTTGAAACAAAAGAGAAGAATGGGATATAGGGTTTCGTGGATGGTTCTCTCTAAGAGCTGTGCACTGATAATGATAGGCCAAACTTGTGCCGTGAATTTCTCCTGATCCTGCATGATAATTGGATATCACCACAGGAGTACCACTACCGATTCAATTCATTACTTCCCTGATATTTTTTTGAACAAAGAACAAAGAAAATACAGCACAGGAACAGGCCCTTCGGCCCTCCAAGCCTGCACCGACCGTGCTGCCCCACTTAACTAAAACCCCCTACCCTTCCAGGGACCATATCCCTCTATTCCTATCCTATTCATGTATTTGTCAAGATGCCCCTTAAAAGCCACGATCGTATCTGCTTCCACTACCTCCCCCAGCAAGGAGTTCCAGGCACCCACCACTCTCTGTGTAAAATACCTGCCTTGAACATCTCCTTTAAACCTTGCCACTCGCACCTTAAACCTGTGCCCCTAGTCATTGACTCTTCCACTATGGGAAAAAGCTTCTGACTATCCACTCTGTCCATGCCCCTCATAATCTTGTAGACTTTTATCACCCCTCTGTCATTCCAGTGAGAACAAACCAAGTTTCTCCAACCTCTCCTCATAGCTAATGCCCTTCATACCAGGCAACATCCTGGCAAATCTTTTTTGTACCCTCTCCAAAGCCTCCACATCCTTCTGATAGTGTGGCAACCCCCAGAATTGAACACTATATTCCAAGTGCGGCCGATCGAAGGTTCTATAAAGCTGCAACATGACTTGCCACTTTTTAAACTCAATACCCCGGCCGATGAAGGCAAGCATGAGGATGCCTTCTTGACTACCTTCTCCACCTGCATTGCCACTTTCAGTGACCTGTGTACCTGTACACCCAGATCCCTTTGCCTATCAATACTCTTAAGGGTTCTGCCATTTACTGTATATTTCCTATCTGTATTAGACCTTCCAAAATGCATTACCTCACATTTGTCCAGATTAAACTCCATCTGCCATCTCTCTGCCCAAATCTCCAACCGATCTATATCCTGCTGTATCCTCCGATGGTTTTCATCGCTATCCACAAATCCACCAACCTTTGTGTCGTCCGCAAACGTACTAATCAAACCAGTTACATTTTCCACCAAATGATGTATATGTATTACAAATAGCAACGGTCCCAGTACTGATCCCTGAGGAACGCCACTTGTCACAGCCCTCCATAGAACCATAGAAAATTACAGCTCAGAAACAGGCCTTTTGGCCCTTCTTGTCTGTGCCGACCCATTTTATGCCTCGTCCCACTGACCTGCACTTGGACCATATCCCTCCACACCCCTCTCATCCATGAACCCGTCCAAGTTTTTTTTAAATGTTAAAAGTGACCCCGCATTTACCACTTTATCCGGCAGCTCGTTCCACACTCCCACCATTCTCTGCGTGAAGAAGGCCCCTCTAATATTCCCTTTAAACTTTTCTCCTTTCACCCTTAACCCATGCCCTCTGGTTTTTTTCTCCCCTAGCCTCAGCGGAAAAAGCCTGCTTGCATTCACTCTATCTATACCCATCAAAATCTTATACACCTCTATCAAATCTCCCCTCAATCTTCTACGCTCCAGGGAATGAAGTCCCAACCTATTCAATCTCTCTCTGTAACTCAGCTTCTCAAGTCCCGGCAACATCCTTGTGAACCTTCTCTGCACTCTTTCAATCTTATTTACATCCTTCCTGTAACTAGGTGACCAAAACTGTACACAATACTCCAAATTCGGCCTCACCAATGCCTTATATAACCTTACCATAACACTCCAACTTTTATACTCGATACTCCGATTTATAAAGGCCAATGTACCAAAAGCACTCTTTACGACCCTATCCACCTGTGACGTCACTTTTAGGGAATTCTGTACCTGTATTCCCAGATCCCTCTGTTCAACTGCACTCTTCAGAGTCCTACCATTTACCCTGTACGTTCTTCTTTGGTTTGTCCTTCCAAAGTGCAATATCTCACACTTGTCTGCGTTAAATTCCATTTGCCATTTTTCAGCCCATTTTTCTAGTTGGTCCAAATCCCTCTGCAAGCTTTGAAAACCTTCCTCACTGTCCACTACACCTCCAATCTTTGTATCATCAGCAAACTTGCTGATCCAATTTACCACATTATCATCCAGATCATTGATATAGATGACAAACAACAGTGGACCCAACACCGATCCCCGCGGCACACCACTAGTCACAGGCCTCCACTCAGAGAAGCAATCCTCCACAACCACTCTCTGGCTTCTTCCATTGAGCCAGTGTCTTATCCAATTTACTACCTCCCCATGTATACCTAGCGACTGAACCTTCCTAACTAACCTCCCATGAGGGACCTTGTCAAAGGCCTTGCTGAAATCCAGGTAGACAACATCCACCGCCTTCCCTTCATCCACTTTCCTGGTAACCTCCTCGAAAAACTCTAATAGATTGGTCAAACATGACCTACCACGCATAAAGCCATGTTGACTCTCCCTAATAAGTCCCTGTCTATCCAAATATTTGTAGATCCTATCCCTTATCACACCTTCCAATAACTTGCCCACCACCGACGTCAAACTTACAGGCCGATAATTTCCCAGATTTCTTTTGGAACCTTTTTTAAACAACAGAACAACATGAGCCACCCTCCAATCATCCGGCACCTCCCCCGTGAATACTGACATTTTAAATATGTCTGCCAGGGCCCCTGCAAGTTCAACACTAGCTTCCCTCAAGGTCCGTGGGAATACCCTGTCCGGTCCTGGGGATTTATCCACTCTGATTTGCCTCAAGACAGCGAGCACCTCCTCCCCTTTAATCTGTAAAGGTTCCATGGCCTTCCTACCAGTTTGCCCTATTTCCGTAGACCAGTTTGCCCTATTTCCATTCAGAGACATACCCTTCCACTGCTACCCTCTGTCTTCTTTGACCGACATGATGCGGAGATGCCGGCGTTGGACTGGGGTGAACACAGTAAGAGTTTTAACAACACCAGGTTAAAGTCCAACAGGTTTATTTGGTAGCAAATACCATTAGCTTTCGGAGCGCTGCTCCTTCATCAGATGGAGTGGAAATGTGTTCTCAAACAGGGCACAGAGACAGAAAATCAAGTTACAGAGAGCACATTTCCACTCCATCTGACGAAGGAGCAGCACTCCGAAAGCTAATGGTATTTGCTACCAAATAAACCTGTTGGACTTTAACCTGGTGTTGTTAAAACTCTTACTGTGTTCTTTGACCGAGCCAGTTTTATATCCTTGCGACTTCACCTTCTGCACCAGTCTGCCATGAGGGACCTTGTCAAAGGCCTTACTGAAGTCCATGTGGACCACATCCACTGCCCTACCCTCATCAATCATCTTCATCACTTCCTTGAAAAACTCGATCAAGTTAGTGAGACACGACCTCCCCTTCACAAAACCATGTTGCCTCTGACTAATATGTCCGGTTATTTCCAAGTGGGAATAAATCCTGTCTCGAAGAATCCTCTCCAATAATTTCCCTACCACTGATGTAAGGCTCACCGGCCTATAATTACCTGGATTATTGTTGCTCCCTTCATAAAGAAAGGAACAACATTGGCTATTCTCCAATCCTCTGGGACCTCCCCTGTAGCCAGTGAGGATACAAAGATTTCTCTCAAGGCCCCAGCAATTTCCTCCCTTGCCTCTCTCTGTATTCTGGGGTATATCCCATCAGGCCCTGGGGACTTGTCTACCTTAATGTTTCTCAAGAACCCCAATACCTCCTCCTTTTTGACCTCAACATGACTCAAACTATCTACACACCCTTTCCCAGACTCATTATCCACCAAGTCCTTCTCTATGGTGAATACTGACACAAAGTACTCATTTAGTACCTCACCCATTTCCTCTGGCTCCACGCATAGATTCCCTCCCTTGTCCTTGAATGGGCCAACCCTCTCCCTGGCTACCCTCTTGCTCTTTATATATGTATAAAAAGCCTTGGGATTTTCCTTAATCCCGCTGGCCAAAGCTTTTTCGTGACCCCTTTTAGCCCTCCTTATTCCTTGCTTAAATTTCTTTCTACTTTCCTTGTATTCCACACTTGCTTCGTGTGTTCCCAGCCTCCTAGCTTTGACAAATGCTTCCTTTTTCTCTTTGACGAGGCTCACAATATCTCTCATTATCCAAGGTTCCTAAAACTTGCCAGACTTATCCTTCATCCTTACAGGAATGTGCCGGTCCTGAATCCCTATCAACTTACACTTGAAAGCCTTCCACATGCAAAATGTTGATTTGCCCTCAAACATCTGCCCCAATCTACATTCTTCAGTTCCTGCCTAATATTGTTGTAATTAGCCTTCCCCCGATTTTGCACCTTATCTTGAGGACTTGTTATCCATCAGTACCTGAAAGCTTACTGAATTGTGGTCACTGTTCCTGAACTGCTCCCCCATTGAAACACTGACCACCTGGCCGGGCTCATTCCCCAATACCAGTATGGCTCCTTTCCTCGTTGGACAATCTTCATACTGCTTCAAGAAGCCCTCCTGGATGCTCCTTACAAACTCTGCCCCATCCACGCCCCTAGCACTAAGTGAGTCCCCGTCAGTATAGGGGAAGTTAAAATCTCCCACTTGAAGTTTAAAGTTTATTTATTATTGTCACAAGTAGGGTTACATTAACACTGCAATGATGTTACTGTGAAAATCTAGTTGCCACACTCCGGCGCCTGTTTGGGTACACTGAGGGAGAATTTAGCATGGCCAATGCACTTAACCAGCACGTCTTTTGGGCTGTGAGAGTTGTGTAAGGAAGAAATACTTGCCTGCAATCAATGTTTTTCCTGCCATAATATCCATCGAACAAAGTAATGTACCCTAATTGGAAATCAGAATATATTGTACTTTCTGAGGGAATGCAGGCTTAAAATGGACTGACTTGGCCTTGTCTCAGTACAAAGGTGAGGGATTTACCTGCAGAATGTGCTTCTCTCTCTCTCAGTGAGCTGGTGACACACTCCTGTTTGTCACATCCAACTGCGATGGCCACTGCCCCTTGAACACTTCCGGTGGCCAACTGCTTCAGAATGCCAGGGGGCACCTCCCAAAGTGGAACCCATTCTGCAGACCAGCTCACCAGCCAGGATACAAATAGGCCACACACACACGCACGCACACACACATACACACACGCACACACACACACACACACGCACACACACACACTTTCCCACACAATCAGCATTTTCCTACTCGGGAACAGAGGTGTTCGGGGTGGGGGAATGAAGAAGGAGTGATGAAGGTGAAGGAAGGGACATGGGTTGGTGAAGAGGGTGAATGAGTGAAGGAGGGGCAGTGGGCAGGCGATGAAGGAGGGGGGGAAAGAGATAGAGGGGCTAACATGCCTGTGATCCTAATTCCTGTTGCCATGGGTTGAGATTTACTGGTGCATACTTCACATTCCAGCCCACATAACAGCTGTTCCCGTTCGCGCACTCTCTGATTCAAACTTTTCTTTATTCATTTGTGGGACATGGGCGTCGCTGGCTGGGTCAGCATTTATTGCCCATACCAGGTTGCCCTTCAAGGGCAGTTGAGAGTCAACCACATTGCTGTGGCTCTGGAGTCACGTGTAGGCCAGACAGGTAAGGACAGCAGATTTCCTTCCCTAAAGGACATTAGCGACCCAGATGGGCTTTTTCTGACAGTCAACAATGATTTCATGGTCATCAGTAGATTCCTAATTCCAGATTTTTTTTTATTGAATTCAAATTCCACCATCTGCCGTGGCGGGATTCGAACCAGGGTCCCCAGAACATTCGCTGAGTTTTTGGATTAATAGTCTAGCGATAATACCACTAGGCCATCACCTCCCCAAAACTCCCAAACACTGGCCATCAACCGCTGCTATGCTCCCGTCAGGCACTGGGGGCTGTGTTTAATCCTCAATCCATTCTGAGGCTCCTCATTGTGTAGATGCTTGACCACATGCAGCACAGATAAAGATGTTCTGACCCAGTGAATGTCTCCATGGTGTCGACACAGAACCAAGAGCTGCAACGTAGCAGGTAAGTCCCACCCCTCATCTGTGATTGGTTGGGAATAATGATTGACTTTTCAATTGTGGGTGGGTATGTAATATTTGTCTGCATAGAATCATAGAAACCCTACAGTACAGAAAGAGCCATTCGGCCCATCGAGTCTGCACTGACCACAATCCCACCCAGGCCCAACCCCCATATCCCTACATATTTACCCACTAATCCCTCTAATCTACGCATCTCAGGACACTAAGGGCAATTTTTAGCATGGCCAATCAACCTAACCCGCACATCTTTGGACTGTGGGAGGAAACCGGAGCACCCGGAGGAAACCCACGCAGACACGAGGAGAATGTGCAAACTCCACACAGACAGCGACCCGAGCCGGGAATCGAACCCAGGTCCCTGGAGCTGTGAAGCAGCAGTGCTAACCACTGTGCCACCCATGACATGAATCAGACGATCTGTATTCCCCCGCCACGCCCCACCACCCCTCCCTCACACTCCACCTTTGGGGGTGCCATGCTTGGGCATGGTGTATTTCATTGCAAATCTACCCCTGACTTTGGGTGCGTCTGTTACTGTGAGCTGTGTTTGTTACTGAGTGTAACAAACTCAGTATGTGTCTGGGAATGTTTCTGACTGTAGATGTGTCTGACGAGGAGCGTCGGTGACTATGGGCGTGTTTGTAACTGTGGATGTATCTGATCTGGTGTGTCTGCCTCTGTTGGTGTATCTGACAGGCTATTTTTACAATCACAGCGTTATTTGCTGAGCAAGGCAGATCCCCAAGGGAAGCCTGTCTTACTGATCATAAACCTTTTTGTATACTGACCCCAAAAGCATAGAATACCAGTAACACCTTCAGGGGTTTTTACAACTGTGCTAACAAGAAAAAACACTTCAGCATATAAGATTAAGACAGAGTACAGGAATGAGATAGAGAATCTGGTGAACTGGTGCAGCGACAATAATCTCTCCCTCAATGTCAACAAAACAAAGGAGATTGTCATCGACTTCCGGAAACGTAAAGGAGAACATACCGCTGCCTACATCAATGGGGGCGAACATAAGAACATAAGAAATAGGAGCAGGAGTAGGCCATCTAGCCCCTCAAGCCTGCCCCGCCATTCAATAAGATCATGGCTGATCTGAAGTGAATCAGTTCCACTTACCCGCCTGCTCCCCATATCCCTTAATTCCCTTATCGATCAGAAATCTATCTACCCGTGATTTAAACATATTCAACGAGGAAGCCTCCACCACTTCAATGGGCAGAGAATTCCAGAGATTCACTACCCTCTGAGAGAAGAAGTTCCCCCTCAACTCTGTTCTGATCCGGCCCCCACTTATTTTGAGGCTGTGCCCTCTAGTTCTGGTTTCCTTTCTAAGTGGAAAGAATCTCTCTACCTCTACCCTATCCAGCCCCTTCATTATCTTATATGTCTCTATAAGATCACCCCTCATCCTTCTAAACTCCAACGAGTACAGACCCAATCTGTTTAATCTCTCATCATAAGCTACACCACTCATCTCCGGTATCAACCTGGTGAACCTTCTCTGCACTCCCTCCATGGCCAATATATCCTTTCGCTAATAAGGGGACCAAAACTGCACACAGTACTCCAGTTGCGTCCTCACCAGTGCCTTGTATAGTTGCAGCAAGACCTCCCTGCTTTTATATTCTATCCCCCTCGCGATAAAGGCCAACATTCCATTCGCCTTCTTGATCACCTGCTGCACCTGCAGACTGAGGTTTTGCGATTCGTGCACAAGGACCCCCAGGTCCCTTTGCACAGTAGCATGTTGTAATTTTTCTCCATTTAAATAATATTCCAATTTACTATTATTTCTTCCAAAGTGAATAACCTCGCATTTGCCAACGTTATATTCCATCTGCCAGATCCTCGCCCACTTGCTCAGCCTATCCAAATCTCTCTGCAGACTTTCCGCATCCTCCACGCAATTCGCTTTCCTACTCATCTTCGTGTCATCAGCAAACTTTGATACCCTACACTCAGTCCCCTCCTCCAGATCATCTATGTAAATGGTAAACAGTTGGGGCCCCAGCACCGATCCCTGCGGCACGTCACTGTTTCACGAAGTAGAAAGGGTTGAGAGCTTCAAGTTTTTAGGTGTCCAGATCACCAACAAACAACCTGTCCTGGTCCCCCCGTGCCGACACTATAGTTAAGAAAGCCCACCAACGCGTCTATTTTCTCACAAGACTAAGGAAATTTGGCATGTCAACTACGACTCCCACCAACTTTTACAGATGCTCCATAGAAAGCATTCTTTCTGGTTGTATCACAGCTTGGTATGGATCCTGCTCTGCCCAAAACTGCAAGGAACTACAAAACGTCGTGAATGTAGCCCAATCCATCACTCAAACCAGGCTCCCATCCATTGACTCTGTCTACACTTCCCACTGCCTCGGCAAAGCAGCCAGCATAATTAAGGGCCCCACATACCCCAGACATTCTCTCTTCCACCTTCTGTCAGGGAAAAGATACAGAAGTCTGAGGTCACGTACCAACCAACTCAAGAACAGCTTCTTCCCTGCTGCTGTCAGACTTTTGAATGGACTTAGCTTGCATTAAGTTGATCTTTCTCTACATCCTAGCTATGACTGTAACACAACATTCTGCACTGTCTTGTTTCCTTCTCTATGAACGGTATGTTTTGTCTGTATAGCGCGCAAGAAACAAGACTTTTCACTGTATGTTAATACATATGAAATACATAATAAATCAAATCAAATCAAAAATAAATTTACACAATTAAAACAGTCTAACAGAACACCCTCCCCCCCTCACCACACACACACACCACCACCCCCCACCCCAACACCCAGCCCCTCCCCCCGCCCCACATCACCCCACCAACCCTAAAAAAAACACTTGGTCAAAACACACAAGTAAAGTATCTTCTTAGCTACATCTCCTTATAAATTTTAAACCATAGAAATCTGGTAGCATTACCCAAGGTAACGAGTTGTTGTTAATTTAACAAAGGTTTACATACGACAACTCAAATTCTTCCACTCTGCTGTGGAAATCCAAAAATGAAGATTCAGAAAACAAACAGCTTTCTGAAAACAAATTATTCAGAACTCAGCATTTGGAAGGCAGCGGTATAATCAGACAAAGTCAGCATGGATTTACACAAGGGAAATCTTGGAATTCTTTGAGGATGTAACTGATAGAGTTGACTGAGGAGAAACAGTGGATTTGGTTTATTTAGGCTTTCAGAAGGCTTTCGACAAGGTCTCACATAACAGACTACTATGTAAAGTTAAAGCACATGGGATTGCAGGTAATGTCTTGAGATGGATAGAAAGCTGGTTCGCAGATAGGAAGCAAAGAGTTGGCATAAATGGGTCTTTTCCTGATTGGCAGTCGATGACTAGTGAGGTTCCACAGGGATCTGTGCTAGGACCCCAACTGTTCACATTATATATTAATGATTTGGAAGAGGAAACTGAATGTATTATCTCCAAATTTGCAGATGATACAAAGTTGGGTGGGAGGGTGAGCTGTGAGGAGGATGCAGAGATGCTTCTGTGGAATTTTGTGGGGAGTCCAGAACTAGGAGTCATAGTTTGAGGATAAGCGGTAAACTTTTTAGAACTGAGGTGAGGAGAAATTTCTTCACTCAGAATGTGTGGAATTCACTATCACAGAATGTAGTTGAGGCCAAAACGTTTGATTTGATTTGAATTATTATTGTCACATGTGTTAACATACCGTGAAAAGTATTGTTTCTAGCGCACTATACAGACAAAACATACCGTTCATAGAGAAGGAAACGAGAGAGTGCAGAATGTAGTGTTACAGTCATAGCTAGGGTGTGGAAAAAGATCAACTTAATGCAAGGTAAGTCCATTCAAAAGTCTGACAGCAGCAGGGAAGAAGCTGTTCTTGAGTCGGTTGGTACGTGACCTCAGACTTTTGTATCTTTTTCCTAACAGAAAAAGGTGGAAGAGAGAATGTGCGGGTGCATGGGGTCCTTAGTTATGCTGGCTACTTTTCCAAGGCAGCCGAAAGTGTAGACAGAGTCAATGGATGGGAGGCTGGTTTGCGTGATGGATTGGGCTACATTTGCGACATTTTGTAGTTCCTTGCGATCTTGGGCAGAGCAGGAGCCATACCAAGCTGTGATACAACCAGAAAGAATGCTTTCTATGGTGTATCTGTAAAAGTTGGTGAGAGTTGTAGCTGACATGCCAAATTTCCTTAGTCTTCTGAGAAATTAGAGTGTGTGTCTGTGCCTGACTGAGTGTGTCTGACCGGGTGTGTCTGTGTCTGTCTGACTGGGTGTGTCTGACTGGGTGTGTCTCTGTCTGGCGGGGTGTGTCTGACTGGGTGTGTCTGTGTCTGACTGGGTGCGTATGTCTGACTTGAGTGTGTCTGTGTCTAACTGGGTGTGTCTGTGTCTGGGTGTGTGTGTGTCTGTCTGGGTTTGTCTGACTGGGTGTGTCTGACTGGGTGTGTCTGTGTCTGACTGGTGAGTCGGTGAGTTACTGAGTGTGTCTGACTGGGTGTGTCTGACTGGGTGTGTCTGTGTCTGGGTCTGTCTGGGTGTGTCTGATTGGGTGTGTCTGACTGGGTGTGTCTGTGTCTGGGTCTGTCTGGGTGTGTCTGCCTGGGTGTGTCTGACTGGTGTGTCTGTGTCTGACTGGTGAGTCGGTGAGTTACTGAGTGTGTCTGTGTCTGACTGGGTGTGTCTGTGTCTGGGTCTGTCTGGGTGTGTCTGCCTGGGTGTGTCTGACTGGTGTGTCTGTGTCTGACTGGTGAGTCGGTGAGTTACTGAGTGTGTCTGCATCTGACTGGGTGTGTGGAACTGTGGGCGAGTATGTGACTGGATATGTCCGTGTCTGTGTGTGTGGGTGTGTCTATGGGTGTAGTATGACTGGGTTTATTACTGTGTTTACTTTAGTGATTATTCATAAATGTGACTGTGGATGGGTCTGTATGTTTCTGAAGATGGATATGTTTTTGTCTGTGGGTGTGACTGTGGCTGTGTCTGTGACAGTGGGTGTGTTTCTGAGACTAACCATTCGACTAACCAATACAACAGGCTGACCAGCCCTCTTTGCGCTGAATGTTTTGGCTGTGATTTATGTCAGGAACCTGCGGTTATAGAAATTGACCATGCAGCATTGTACTCAGAGCTTCAAGTGCAAAGTTTACATTGGCGAGTCTTCTGCACATTGTTCAACAATTAACAGATTAGCCTTTGAAAGGTGAGGCTGAGGTTGGGGAACAAGGCAGAAGGTCAGAACAGTAAAACATCTCCCTGGGAGACTAATTGGTGCAGTGGGGCAGAACATTCACCTTTAACCTTTGACTTTGGCTGGTAAAATGAGAGTTTCATCTCTGCCTCTGCCACCTGCTCAGTTCTGTCAAAGATTACACTTGTTACAAATCAGTCCGGGGATTTGGTCACAGGCAAGGCTGGCATTTAGTGCCACCCCTAGGTTTTTATTCATTCATGGAATGTGGGCATCTCTAGCTCGGTCAGCATTTATTGCCCATCCCTAATTGCCTTTAAGAAGGTGGTGGTGAGCTGCCTTCTTGAACCGCGGCAGTCAAGGGCAGCACATTCGCACAGTGGTTAACACTGCTACCTCATGGTGCCAGGTACCCAGGTTTGATTCCGGCCTTGAATGACTGTGTGATGTTTGCACATTATCTCTGTGTCCAGGATTTTGACCCAGCAATCGTGAAGGAACAGCAATATATCTCCAAGTCAGGATGGTGAGTGACTTGGAGGGGAACTTCCAAGTGGTGGTGTTCCCAGGTATCTGCTGCTCTTGTCCTTCTGATATTAGTGGTTGTGGGTTTGGAAGGCGCTGCCTAAGAAACCTTGCTGAGTTCCCTGGGTTCCCCTGAGTAGTGATTTAATTTGACAATGATGTGCGGGTTAGGTGGATTGGCCATGCTAAATTGCCCCTTAGTGTCAGGGGGGCTAGCGGGGTAAATGCTTGGGGCTATGGGGATTGGGCCTGAGTGGGATTGTGGTCAATGCAGACGGGGCCGAATGGCCTCCTTCTGCACTGTAGAATTCTATGATTCTTTGGTTCTATGACTTGTGTGTACGTGTGACTGTGGAATGTGTGACTTAGAATTCACTACCACAGAAAGTAGTTGAGGCCAAAATGTTGTTTGATTTCAAGAAGAATTAGATATAGCTCTTGGGGATAAAGGGATGAAGGGATATGGGGGGGAGGGGGATCAGGATATTGAATTTGATGATCAGCCATGATCATAATGAATGGGGGGCCACTCCGAGGGCCGAATGGCCTACTCCTGATTCTAGCTTCTGTGTTTCTATGACTTAGTAGCTTGCTAATTTTCTTCAGAGAGTCAAGTTAATTGATGGAGGAATGGGGTCATTTACCTTACGAGCGTTTACAGCAGTTCTACAGCTTGATGGTCACTTGTCACTGGTATTATTTTCAGATTTTTTATAAACTGAATTCAAATTTTCCAGGAGACATGTTGCGATTTGAAATCACATTTTCTGGAACATTAGTCCTGATCTTGAAACATTTTTCCCCAAAGGAAAATCACTCCCAGCATGGGTTAATAATGACAGGAGGCATCTATTTATTTTCCTGCGGGGGTCATTCCTTTAAAGAGCAAGGCGGGTGTTGATTGGCTCAGATCCAGCATGTTGTGTGGCTGGTGCTGGTATGTAGAGCGGGTTAATGGGTGTTGGGCCTTTCACACCTGGGTTACGTATTGAATGACTCGAGAGGTCAGGTTACAAAACAAGAAAGTGTCTGCCAAAGATCGCTTCAACAAAGGATGGGAATAGTCCTGTTTACAGCCTCTTCCACTTCACAGAACCTTTCCCCTCTCGACCACTCTCTGTCGTCCAAATGGTTTCATTAATTGGGGGTTTTTGTTTGAGGTAATGAGGAGGAATTAAGCGCATGGTTTACAAATTGCTAATTCCCAAAAATGATTTTGTAAATAGAGCAAAGTCCATACCCGCAATAGACAGGTAACGATAGTGAACTAGAGAGGCTTAGACTAAAGCGCCAAAGACATGAGTTCAGTTCCCATCAGGGGAGCTGATGGGATTTAAATTCAATTAGATAATAAATCGAACATCAGCACCGGTGATGATTATGAAGCTATTGGGATTGTCATAAAAGTCTGTCAGATTAACTGATGTCCTTTCGAGGGGGCAGTCTGCCAGCTGACATGTGACTCCAGACCCACAGCAATGTTGCAGACTCTCAGCTGACCTGTGAAATGTCCGAGCAAACCACTCGGCCGCGTCAAACCTCTGCAGAAAAGTTCACGAAGAGTAACGCAGGATGGTCGACCCAGGCACCACAGTTGACAAAGGCACACCCTGCCCAGTCCACCCTGAAAAGTCTTCCGTGCTAACATACCTCTGAATAAGTTATACATTTATTTATTGGTCACAAGTAGGCTTACATTAACACTGCAATGAAGTTACTGTGAAAATCCCCAAGTCGCCACACTCCGGCACCTGTTCGGGTACACTGAGGGAGAATTTAGCACCTAACCAGCACAGCTTTCAGACTGTGGGAGGAAACCGGAGCACCCGGAGGAAACCCACGCAGACACGGGGAGAACGTGCAGACTCCGCACAGACAGTGACCCAAGCCAGGAATCGAACCCGGGTCCCTGGCGCTGTGAGGCAGCAGTGCTAACCACTGTGCCACCGTGGTTACGGCACAGAAGGAGGCCATTTGACCCATTATATCTGTGTCAGCTCTCCGAATGAGCCAATAGGGACATTGTGCCACTTCCCTGCCTTCTTGCTGTCACCCTATTGTGCAGTTAATAATCCAATTCCCTTTTGAAAGCCTCTATTGAACCTGCCTCCACCACATTCTCAGACAGAACATTCCAGACCCAAACCACTCGCTGCTCATTTTGCCATTTTTTTTGCCAATTTTCTTAATTCTGTGTCCTTTCTTTCTCAATCTTTCCAGCAGTTGGAACAGCTTTTCGCAATCTATTCTTCCCTCGTGATTTTGAATACCTCAATCAAATCTCCTCTCAATCTTCTCTTTGCCAAGGAGAACAACACCGACTTCTCCAATCTGGTGATGTAACTGGAGTTCCGAACAGAATCAAGGAATCCCTACAGTGCAGAAGGAGACCTTTTGGCCCATCGAGTCTGCAACGACCACAATCCCACCCAGGCCCTCTCCCCGTAACCCCATCTATTTACCCTGACACTGAGGGGCAATTTTGCACGGCCAATCAACCTAACCTGCACATATTTGGAGTCACACCTGGGACCATTCTTGTAACAACTAGACACAGTCATATTCATGGAACCGCACCTTGCCAACAGTGTCCCAGACACCACCAGAACAGTCTGTCATCAGCCGGAGGTGGAATCATCCAATCCCACACCTGTCAATAGGGTTACCCGTTGTTGTCACCCTCCATCACGATGTACCCACAGCGAGGAAGGGCAGCCGCCATCAGCGGGACTGCAGGACCCTGCCGGCAGTAACGGCCAGAAAATCCCACTCTTTGCTTCTTTATTCGCCAGTCTGCCCAGCTGGCGATGTTCAACACACACCCCTCACCCATCCTACCCTGGTAAAATATCACCAGCAGCAGAAAAACACATCCTGTCGACATTAATTAACCCAGCCTATTGTGTCTGTCTCCCGGCCTGTTTATGGTGGTATAGGGGTGCAGGAAGTGTCAGAAACGGGTCTGGGAATCTCAATGACTTTATTTAATGCAGGTACACAGCTGAGAACTTGACTCTTAACTGTCCTCTGAAAAAGCGTGCAAGACGGCCAGTTACATTGAAAATTTTAATTTCATAACTTTTTCAATTTGCCCTCTCCACTCTGACCCCCTATCCTGCTCCCTCTCCACTCTGACCCCCTATCCTACTCTCACTCCACTCTGACCCCCTATCCTGCTCCCTCTCCACTCTGACCCCCTATCCTGCTCCCTCTCCACTCTGACCCCCTATCCTGCTCCCTCTCCACTCTGACCCCCTATCCTGCTCCCTCTCCACTCTGACCCCCTATCCTGCTCCCTCTCCACTCTGACCCCCTATCCTGCTCCCTCTCCACTCTGACCCCCTATCCTGCTCCCTCTCCACTCTGACTCCCTGTCCTGCTCCCTCTGCACTCAGACCCCCTATCCTGCTCCCTCTCCACTCTGACCCCCTATCCTGCTCCCACTCCACTCTGACCCCCTATCCTGCTCCCTCTCCACTCTGACCCCCTATCCTGCTCCCTCTCCACTCTAACCTCCTATCCTGCTCCCTCTGCACTCAGACCCCCTATCCTGCTCCCTCTCCACTCTGACCCCCTATCCTGCTCCCTCTCCACTCTGACCCCCTATCCTGCTCCCTCTCCACTCTAACCTCCTATCCTGCTCCCTCTGCACTCTGACCCCCTATCCTGCTCCCTCTCCACTCTGACCCCCTATCCTGCTCCCTCTCCACTCTGACCCCCTATCCTGCTCCCTCTCCACTCTAACCTCCTATCCTGCTCCCTCTCTACTCTGAACTCCTATCCTCTTCCCTCTTCACTCTGACCCCCTATCTTACTCTCGCTCCACTCTGACCTCCTATCCTCTTCCCTCTTCACTCTGACCCCCTATCCTGCTCCCTCTCCAAAGAACAAAGAACAAAGAACAGTACAGCACAGGAAACAGGCCCTTCAGCCCTCCAAGCCTGTGCCGCTCCTTGGTCCAACTAGACCAATCGTTTGTATCCCTCCATTCCCAGGCTGCTCATGTGACTATCCAGGTAAGTCTTAAACAATGTCAGCGTGCCTGCCTCCACCACCCTACTTGGCAGCGCATTCCAGGCCCCCACCACCCTCTGTGTAAAAAACATCCCTCTAATATCTGAGTTATACTTCGCCCCTCTCACCTTGAGCCCGTGACCCCTCGTGAACGTCACTTCTGATCTGGGAAAAAGCTTCCCACTGTTCACCCTATCTATACCCTTCATAATCTTGTAAACCTCTATTAGATCTCCCCTCATTCTCCGTCTTTCCAAGGAGAACAGCCCCAGTCTACCCAATCTCTCCTCATAGCTAAGATCCTCCATACCAGGCAACATCCTGGTAAACCTTCTCTGCACTCTCTCCAATGCCTCCACGTCCTTCTGGTAGTGCGGCGACCAGAACTGGACGCAGTACTCCAAATGTGGCCTAACCAGCGTTCTATACAGCTGCATCATCAGACTCCAGCTTTTATACTCTATACCCCGTCCTATAAAGGCAAGCATACCATATGCCTTCTTCACCACCTTCTCCACCTGTGTTGCCACCTTCAAGGATTTGTGGACTTGCACACCTAGGTCCCTCTGTGTTTCTATACTCCTGATGACTCTGCCATTTATTGTATAACTCCTCCCTACATTATTTCTTCCAAAATGCATCACTTCGCATTTATCCGGATTAAACTCCATCTGCCACCTCTCCGCCCAATTTTCCAGCCTATCTATATCCTGCTGTATTGCCCGACAATGCTCTTCGCTATCCGCAAGTCCAGCCATCTTCGTGTCATCCGCAAACTTGCTGATTACACCAGTTACACCTTCTTCCAAATCATTTATATATATCATAAATAGCAGAGGTCCCAGTACAGAGCCCTGCGGAACACCACTGGTCACAGACCTCCAGCCGGAAAAAGACCCTTCGACCACTACCCTCTGTCTCCTTTGGCCAAGCCAGTTCTCCACCCATCTAGCCACTTCTCCTTGTATCCCATGAGCCTTAACCTTCTTAACCAACCTGCCATGTGGGACTTTGTCAAATGCCTTACTGAAATCCATATAGACGACATCCACAGCCCTTCCTTCATCAACCGTTTTTGTCACTTCCTCAAAAAACTCCACCAAATTTGTAAGGCACGACCTCCCTCTTACAAAACCATGCTGTCTGTCTCTGACCCCCTATCCTGCTCCCTCTCCACTCTGACCCCCTATCCTGCTCCCTCTCCACTCTGACCCCCTATCCTGCTCCCTCTCCACTCTGACCCCCATCCTGCTCCCTCTCCACTCTGACCCCCCTATCCTGCTCCCTCTTCACTCTGACCTCCTATCCTCTTCCCTCTTCACTCTGACCCCCTATCCTACTCTCGCTCCACCTCTGACCCCCTATCCTGCTCCCTCTCCACTCTGACTCCCTTTCTGCTCCCTCTCCCCTCTGACCCCCTATCCTGCTCCCTCTCCACTCTGACCTCCTATCCTGCTCCCTCTCCACTCTGACCCCCTATCCTGCTCCCTCTCCACTCTGACCCCCTATCCTGCTCCCTCTCCACTCTGACCCCCTATCCTGCTCCCTCTCCACTCTGACCCCCTATCCTGCTCCCTCTCCACTCTGACCCCCTATCCTGCTCCCTCTCCACTCTGACCCCCTATCCTGCTCCCTCTCCACTCTGACCCCCTATCCTGCTCCCTGTTCCAGTCTGAATCAAGTTCTTTGGAGAGAGTCAGGTGGATTGTAGATGGGGGAATTTTAATCTAAATGTGGTTGAAATGATCCATGAAAGAACTCAGGGCATTACCAGAACTGCAATGCCTGACACACACACACACAGCCCAGTGGGAGTATTGGGATAGCAATGCAGTGTTATTAATGGGCTGGTGGTGTTGGTAAAATGGGTGCTGCTGTTAATGGTGCTGGCTGGCTGGTGACGTGTGCATCTATCCTCATAACTCCAATGCAGTGTTCCAGTGATGGGAATAGTTGCCAGAAAGGATTGGAAGGGTGGAACCATGATTTTCTGACCACAGCATCTGGAGCACACTTCGTAATGAATGGGTGATTAAATGACTCCTCTTTCCTGGTTAAATCTCTGCAAGGGAATTGAAAGAGGATTAAAGATTGCCCCGTTTCCCTGCTCTCTGCTCTCCCCAATGGACTGTTCAGATTGCAGAAATGGAAATTCCCACAAGATACAACTTCAAATGTCAATAACCGGAAAATTGTCCATCTGTGGGAATAAATACAAGTTTAAAAAACTCAGAACATCAGATTGAAGTGTTGATAATGCTTTACATTAACCCACTTAACCATTCTCTCAATTTCCCCTGTAAGTTTTAGTTTTAAAGTTTGAAGTTTCATTTAATAGTCACAAGTAGGCTTACATTAACACTGCAATGAGGTTACTGTGAAAATCCCCCAGTCGCCACACTCCGGCACCTGTTCAGGTACATTGAGGGAGAATTTAGCACGGCCAGTGCACCTAACCAGCACATCTTTGGAGTGTGGGAGGAAACCAGAGCACCCGGAGGAAACCCACGCAGACATGGGGGGAATGTGCAAACTCCACACAGACAGTGACCCAAGCCAGGAATTGAACCCGGGTCCCTGACGCTGTGAGGCAGCAGTGCTAACCACTGTGCCACCATTCTGCCCCTGTAAGGGACTGACTCTGAGGGGAAGTGGGGAAATTGAGAGAGGCTGCCCACTGCAGGACCCCTCACCTGTTCACTGCCAACTTTACTTCAGTGTGAAGAAACCTCGTCTGTGGGTCAGAGGGTCGTGAGCTCAAGTCCCGTTTGGGGGGGGTTTGAGCCTCTCATCAGGACTGACATTCCAGTGCAGTAGTGAGGGAGGTGCTGTACTGTCAGAGGCACTGTCTCTCTGTGAGACCCAGGCTCAGGGAGCCATAAAAGATGCTGCGGTGTAATTTGAAACAAAACCAATGATCTGGAATGCATTGTGGAATGCACTGCCTGAACAGTGGTTAGCACTGCTGCCTCACAGCGCCAGGGACCCGGGTTCAATTCCCGGCTTGGGTCACTGTCTGTGTGGGGTTTGCATGACTCCCCCCACGTCTGCGTGGGTTTCCTCCCACAGTCCAAAAGACGTGCTGGTTAGGGTGCATTGGCCATGCTAAATTCTCCCTCAGTGTCCCCGAACAGGCACCGGAGTGTGGCGACTGTCACAGTAAACCTCATTGAGGTCTTAATGTAAGCCCACTTGTGGCTAATAAATAAACTGGATAAATCATGGAAGAGAAATGGAATGATAGGACTACGGGGCTGAATGGATCAGAATGTGAATCAGATGGATCAGCAACAGTGAATAACCCTGGATTGGGAATGGGAATTGCAGTCAATGGGCCGAATGGCCCCCTCCTGTGATGTCTGATTGTGTGATGCCAGGTGTTAATCTGCTACAACAAGCCAGGTTGAGAAAATGTGAACTAATCTCAAACTCTACCCAATTCACCTGGTTTGCTCGACAGCGAGTTGGCACAAACTCAATGGGCTGAATGGCTTTCTTCAGTGCTGTGAGTGACTCTGTGCTATAGTGCACTGTCACCAAGGTTGCATAGCGTTTTGATACTTACTAAGGAATGTCTGTTAGTCTCACCCTCTTTCCTCATTAAGAGTAAGTTGTTTTTAAATCGGGTTAATGTTTAGTGAGCATTTTAACTGATTGACACTGCGTACAGACAGTTATCCCTCTCTCCTCTGTGTAAGTGTCAATCACATCGGTTACACTTGACTGATCACAGTGGGACAGGACATTACCCTGTGTAGACCATGAACATCACCTCCTGGACACACATTCCTGAATGTGAAACCGCTTGTGTTGGACAGTGAGACATAAGAACATAAGAACTAGGAGCGGGAGTGGGCCATCTGGCCCCTCGAGCCTGCTCCGCCATTCAATAAGATCATGGCTGATCTTTTCGTGGACTCAGCTCCACTTACCCGCCCGCTCACCATAACCCTTAATTCCTTTACTGTTCAAAAATCTATCTATCCTTGCCTTTAAAACATTCGATGAGGTAGCCTCGTTGAGGTGGCATGGTGGCACAGTGGTTATCACTGCTGCCTCGCAGCGCCAGAGACCTGGGTTCGATTCCCGGCTTGGGTCACTGTCTGTGCAGAATTTGCACATTCTCCCCCGTGTCTGCATGGGTTTCCTCCGGCTGCTCCGGTTTCCTCCCACAGTCTGAAAAGACGTGCGGGTTTGGTGTTTTGGCCATGCTAAATTCTCCCTCAGTGTACCCGAACAGGCACTGGAGTGTGGCGACTAGGGGGTTTTCACAATAATTTCATTGCAGTGTTAATGTAAGCCTATTTGTGACATAATAAAAAGACTTAATAATAGACTTCACTGAGCAGGGAATTCCACAGATTCACAACTCTTTGTGTGAAGAAGTTCCTCCTCAACTCAGTCCTAAATCTGCACCCCCTTATTTTGAGGCTATGCCCCCTCGTTCTAGTTTCACCCGCCAGTGGAAAAAACTTCCCTGCTTCTATCTTATCTATTCCCTTCATAACTTTATATATTTCTGTAAGATCTCCCCTCATTCTTCTGAATTCCAATGAGTATAGCCACAGTCTACTCAGTCTCTTCTCATAAGACAACCCTCTCAACTCTGGAATCAACCTAGTGAATCTCCTCTGTATCCCTTCCAGTGCTGGTATATCCTTTCTCAAGTAAGGAGACCAAAACTGTACACAGTACTCCAGGTGTGGCCTCACCAGCACCTTATACAGCTGCAACATAACTTCGCTGTTTTTAAACTCCATCCCTCTAGCAATGAAGGACAAAATTCCATTTGCCTTCTTAATTACCTGCTGCACCTGCAAACCAACTCCTTGAGATTCTTGCATAAGGACACCCAGGTCCCTCTGCACAGCAGCAAGCTGCAATTTCTTCCATTTAAATAATAGTCCATTTTGTTGTTATTCCTTCCAAAATGGATGACCTCACATTTACCAACATTGTACTCCATCTGTCAGACCCTCGCCCACTCACTTAGAGTATCTACATCCCTTTGCAGACTTTCAGCGTCCTCTGCACACTTTCGGTGTGCAGTCAGTGCGCTGAGCAGGGGATGGAGAATCCACTCCCAGGCCAATCTCAAACTCTCCTCGGGAAGTCTAGAAGAAGCAGGCAGGGGCGGGAACAAGTCAGGTGCCAGATCCAATTATTTGATTTGATTTATTATTGCCACATGTATTAGTATGCAGTGAGAAGTATTGTTTCTTGCGCATTACACAGACAAAGCATACCGTTCATAGATTCCTGGGATGGCAGCTCTGTTATATGAGGAGAGACCTATATTCACTGGAGTTTAGAAAAGTGAGAGGGGATCTCATAGAAACTTATAAAATTCTAACAGGGTTAGACAGGGCAGATTCAGAAAGAATGTTCCCAATGGTGGGGGAATCCAGAACTCAGGATCATAGTTTGAGGTTATGGGGTAAACCTTTTAGAACTGAGGTGAGGAGAAATTTCTTCACCCAGAGGGTGGTGAATGTGTGGAATTCACTCCCACAGAAAGTAGTTGAGGCCAAAACGTTGTCTGATTTCAGGAAGAAATTAGATATAGCTCTTGGAGCTGAAGGGATTGAGGGATATGGTGGGGGGGGGGGAAGGGGGGGTCAGGATATTGAATTCGATGATCAGCCATGATCATAATGAATGGTGGAGCAGGCTCGAAGGGCCGAATGGCCTCCTCCTGCTTCTCGTTTCTGTATTTCTATGTTTCCACATGGGGAGAAGGAGAGAGTGCAGAATGTAGTGTTACAGTCATAGCTAGGGTGTAGAGAAAGATCAGCTTAATGTAAGGTAAGTCCATTCAAAAGTCTGACAGCAGCAGGGAAGAAGCTGTTCTTGAGTCGGTTGGTACGTGACCTCAGACTTTTGTATCTTTTTCCCGACGGAAGAAGGTGGAAGAGAGAATGTCCGGGGTGCATCGGGTCCTTAATTATGCTGGCTGCTTTTCCGAGGCAGCGGGAAGTGTAGACAGAGTCAAAGGATGGGAGGCTGGTTTGCGAGATGGATTGGGCTGGGTTCCTTGCAGTCATGGTCAGAGCAGGAGCCATACCAAGCAGTGATACATCCGGGAAGAAATGGGGACCCAGCCGGGGTTTAACAACTCTGCCAGCAGCATCCTGAAGGCTGCTAGGGGTGGTGGGGGAGGGGGAGGGGGGTGGGGAGGATGCGGGAGTGTTTCTCACAGGGTGAGAGAAGAATCCTGCCAATATCCCCACTCCCATTGCACTTTGGGTGATGAGAGCTACAAACTATCAAAAGCATGGAGGCTTTTGAGTCTGTGCAAATAAACTAACCCTTCAAGTTCATCCTATCTCGAGCTTGCTGTCGGGTTATTTCTAGAAATAGGAGCTCATCAAAACTGAAGGATTGGGAAATATGCTTCCGCTCATAAAGAGGGAAAAAAGAGTTGGGAAACACTGCTTATAAAAGAGGGGAAAATGAAAACACCTTTCTGTTTACAGATGGGTGATGAGGAGAAATCAGGACTGTTTAAAATAATCCCCCAACTGCCTGTAATAACAGCTAGAAAATACTGCCTCCTCACCGCAAGCATGGGTGGAGAGTTCAGTCAATTATTGCCTATTCCAACCAGGAGGTCTTGTGATCCCACCTCTTCCCCCAATGCCATTGGAAGAGGACGCTGTCTGTCAATGCCTTCAAGCTTCATCACCAGGGGGGAGTATCATAGAATCCTACAGTGCAGAAGGAGGCCATTTGGCCCATCGAGCCTGTACCCAATCCCATCCAAGCCCTATCCCCATAACCCCACATATTTACCATGCTAATCCCCCTGACACGAAGGGGCGTTTAGCATGGCTAATCAACCTAACCCGCGCATCTTTGGGCTGTGGGAGGAAACTGGTTAGTTTCAGCGAGGTTATGTTGCAGCTGTATAAGGTGCTGGTGAGGCCACACCTGGAGTACTGTGTACAGTTTTGGTCTCCTTACTTGAGAAAGGATATACTGACACTGGAGGGGGTGCAGAGGAGATTCACTAGGTTGATTCCAGAGTTGAGAAGGTTGGCTTATGAGGAGAGACTGAGTAGACTGGGGCTATACTCATTGGAATTCAGAAGAATGAGGGGAGATCTTATAGAACATATAAGATTATGAAGGGAATAGATAGGATAGAAGCATGGAAATTGTTTCCACTGGTGGGTGAAACTAGAACTAGGGGACATGGCCTCAAAATAAGGGGAAGCCGATTTAGGACTGAGTTGAGGAGGAGCTTCTTCACACAAAGGGTTGTAAATCTGTGGAATTCCCTGCCCAGTAAAGCATTTGACGCTACCTCATTGAATGTCTTTAAGGCAAGGAAAGATACATTTTTGAATAGTAAAGGAATTAAGGGTTATGGTGAGCGGGCGGGTAAGTGGAGCTGAGTCCACAAAAAGATCAGCCATGATCTTATTGAATGGCGGAGCAGGCTCGAGGGGCCAGATGGCCTACTCCTGCTCCTAGTTCTTATGTTCTTATGGAGCACCTGGAGGAAACCCACGCAGACATGGGGAGAACATGCAAACTCCACACAAACAGTGACCCGAGGCTGGAATTGAACCCAAATCCTTGACGCTGTGAGGCAGCAGTGCTAACCACTGTGCCACCGTGCTGCCCCTAGTAATCGTCTGGCGTTCTCCGTTGTATCATTGGCAAGATGGGAAGATTGAGGGGTGTAGTTGTGTGAGGATTGTGGAGGGCTCTCTGAATATTTGTGCTGTCCTTTGTGTGTTCACTTTGAGGATCAACAGCATTCTCAATGCTGACTTCAAAACAGGAAGTGAAGGAAAGCCTCTCCTTATCTGTATAACCTCCTCCAGCCTTCCAACTCTCCAAGATCCCTGTGCTCCTCAAACTCTGGCCTCTTGTGCATCCCCCACTACTCTTGCCCCATTGTTGGTGGCTGTGCCTTCAGCTATCGGGCCAGAACCCCTGGAAATCTCTCCCTAAACTGTTCTCCCCTCCTACAAGATGCTCCTTAAAACTTACCTTCTTTGACCAAGTTCTTTTTCTGGTTACACCACGGCGAGGCTGTTTGGGAGGTTTTACCTTGTTAAAGGCACAATGTAGTGTGATATTATTGAACTAGAAAGAGTGCAGAAAAGATTTACTAAGATGCAACCGGGACTTGATGTTTTGAGTTATAAGGAGCGGCTGGATGGACTGGGACTTTATTCTCTGGAGTGTAGAAGGCTGAGGGGTGATCTTATAGAGGTCTATAAAATAATGAGGGGCATAGATCAGCTAGATAGTCAATATCTTTTCCCAAAGGTAGGGGAGTCTAAATCTAGAGGGCATAGGTTTAAGGTGAGAGGGGAGAGATACAAAGGTGTGCAGAGGGGCAATTTTTTCACACAGAGGATGGTGAGTGTCTGGAACAAGCTGCCAGAGGTAGTAGTAGAGGCGGGTACAATTTTGTCCTTTGAAAAGCGTTTAGACAGTTACATGGATAAGATGGGTATAGAGGGATATGGGCCAAATGTGGGCAATTGGGACTAGCTTAGTGGTAAAACTGGGCGGCATGGACAAGTTGGGCTGAAGGGCCTGTTTCCATGCTGTAAACCTCTATAACTCTATAAATGTGAGTTGTTATTTTTGTTGGACACGAATTCCGTGACTGTCAGGGAACCAATGGGAGACAGCACCCTCAAAACAGAAAACAGGAGCAGACATAGAATCTACAGAATCTACAGTGCAGAAGGAGGCCATTCGGCCCATCGAGCCTACACTGACAACAATCCCATCCAAGCCCTATTCCCATAACCCCATGTATTTAACCTGCTAATCCCCCTGACACTAAGGGGCAAGTTATCATGGCCAATCAACCTAATCCACACATTTTTAGACTGTGGGAGGAAACCGGAGCACCCGGAGGAAACCCACACAGACACGGGGAGAATGTGCAAACTCTACACAGACAGTGACCCAAGGTCGGAATTGAACCGGGTCCCTGGCGCTGTGAGGCAGCAGTGCTAACCACTGTGCCACCGTGCCGCAAAGTTCTTAACAGCAGCAATACACCACACAACACCATGGTAGGAAAAATCACAAGTCTTTATTCATATACTCAGGCAGAGAATGCAGGGGAAGCAAAATAATGAGATTGAGCTTTCTGAAGCACACATTAAACAACATCACAGATATTTACAGTCTGCTCGTTGAGGGATCAGAGATTACCCATGTTCAGAGTGAAAGACCTACTGCTTGAACAGACTTGCCAGAGGCGTGTTGGTCCTTCATGTTTTCCAAAGAAGGCTGTATGTGTGTGTGTGAGTGTGTGTGTGTGTGTGAATTTATGTGTGTGTATCTGTCTCTGTGTGGCGGTGTGTGCGGTGTCTGTGTGTGTGGTGTCTGCCTGTTTCTGTGTGACTGTGTGCGGTGTCTGTGTGCATGTGTGTGTGTGTGTGTGTGTGATGCCTGTGTGTGTGTGTCTGTGGTGTCTGTTTCTGTGTAACTGTGGTGTCTTCTGTACATAAGTGTGTGTGTGTATGTGTGTGTGTCTGTGTATGTGTGCGTGTGTGTGTGTGATGTCTGTGTGTGTGTGATGTCTGTGTGTGTGTGTGTGGTGCCTGTCTGTCTCTGTGTGGCTGTGTTTGCGGTGTCTGTGCGTGTGTGACTGTGTGTGCACGTCTGTGTGTGCGGTGTCTGTTTGTGTGTGTGCATGCAGTGTCTGTGTGTGTGTATGTGTGTGTATGCGTGTGCATGCGGTGTCTGTGTATGTGTGTACGTGTGCAGTGTCTGTGTGTGTGCGGTGTCTGTTTGGGTGTGTGTGCGGTGTCTGTTTGTCTGTGTGTGCGTGCGGTGTCTGTGTGTGCGTGTATGTGTGTGCGTGTGCAGTGTCTGTGTGTGCGGTGTCTGTGTGTGTGTCTGTGTGTTTGTATGTGTGCGGTGTCTCTGTGTGACTGTGTGAGTGAGCTGAAGGCTGTCCAGGCTGACTCTCACTGGCAAAGCTCACACAGGGAGAATGACAATGTGGATGAATTGCTGGAAATGCGGTTGGCCAGTGGAACTGAATCTCAGTGAGTGTCAACCGTCGAGGAGAGGAGGGGAGGGGGTCATTATAAAGAGCTGTGGTTACTCGAGAAACTACTGACAGCTCTGACACTTCCTGCATATCGACCTTTGACACCCACAACATAATTAAAGGTGACACATTAAGGATGTATCGATAATGTTGCAAAATGCATTTTTATCAGGCCGTTAGTGGAAACTGTGCCAAACATTTCTTGTCGAGTAAGAGCAGTGGGAAATAATAAATCTCACTCCCGGAAAACAGTAGCAACGTCCCAACACCTTCCGGAGTAGATCAATCCATCTGAACATCTGTATCCCAAAATATTCAGCTCCTGAGAGGACAAAGGCTTCGAATCTCCACAGCCTCTGTCCGCCCACCACAAGCTGAAGTCACCATTATAAAAAGGAACGTCCAATAAATAAAAAAAAGTTTATTCTTTCAGATAATTTTTAATATAATATATATTTATATATTTACACACACACAGCGGATGGTTAATTGTCACAGGAGAAGTGTCGCTATCTTCCAACTACATCCTGAAGTGCATTTCCTTTCCAGATTCAATCTCCGCAAAAGTCTTGTCCAAGGTCTTCGATGATTGTCATGTGATGTCGTTCTCCAAACTGTTTTGACGTTTTCTCCATCCTCCTCGCACTGGGTGGAAATGTCTGTGCTTTTCCTGTCGTCCCTTTCATTGTCTCTCCCTCCTTCCCTTCCTCCTGACCTCCCCCCTTTCTCCCTCGCTAATCCTCCGAGGTGACATCAATGTCCTCGGGACTGGATTGTTTTGTTGCCAACCTCCAGCGGTTGACGTGATGCGAGCCTTTCTTCTTCTGCTGGGACTCGGGTCCTTCTTCCTCCAACTTCTGACGTTTATATTTCGTTCTCCTGTTTTGGAACCACACCTTCACCTACAATAAAAAAAAACACAGGACAAGGAAATCAGCTTGGGCTGATAAGCTGTAAGTATCATTCGTGCCACACAATGACCAACTCCAACAAGAAAAAAATAAAGTTTATCGATTAGTCACAAGTAAGGCTTACATTAACACTGCAATGAAGTTACTGTGAAATTCCCCTAGTCGGCACAGTCCGGCGCCTGTTCGGGTCAATGCACCTAACCAGCACGCCTTTCAGAATGTGGGAGGAAACCAGAGCATCCGGAGGAAACCCACGCAGACACGGGGAGAACGTGCAAACTCCACACAGACAGTGACCCAAGCCGGGAATCGAACCTACGTCCCTGGCGCTGTGAAGCAGCAGTGCTAACCACTGTGCTACCATGCCGCCCACAATGTGACAATCTGACCATCTGCCATTGAAAGACATTACCATCACTGAGTCCTCCACTACTAACATCCTTGGGGTTACCATTGACCAGAAACTGAACTGGACTCACCACATAAATACAATGACTGCAAGAGCAGGTCAGAGGCTGGGAATCCTTGACCTCCTGACTCCCCAAAGTCTATCCACCATCTACAAGGCGCAAGTCAGGAGTGTGATGGAATACTCCCCACTTGCCTGGATGGGTGCAGCTCCAACAACACTCAAGAAGCCCAACACCATCAGGACAAAGCAGCCCGTTTGATTGGCACCCCATCCACAAACATTCGACATTCACTCCCTCCACCACCAACGCACAGTGGCAGCCGTGTGTACCGTCTACAAGAGACACTGCAGCAACTCACCAAGGTTCCTTCAACAGCAACTCTAACAGCTGGAAGGGCAAGGGAGACAAAAGCATGGGAACCCACCATCTGCAAGTTCCCCTCCAAAATCCTGGGAAGTCTATGGATGTACCCACACCACATGGACTGTAGAAGGCACCTTCTCGAGGGCAATTAGGGATGGGCAATAAATGTTCGTCTCACGAGCAATGCCCACATCCTGTGAATGAATTTAAAAAACTGTCTCTTGCAGGATCAGAAATCCTTGAACTTCTGAGCAGTGTGTGAATCTTTAAACAGATGAGCACTTGGCCATAGGAACTGGATTTGCCATGAAGTTTCTTTCACTGGTTGGAACTCACAAATGGCTTTGACATTTGCTAAGGCTTTTCTCAGAGGAGAAAATGTAATCGTAGATTATTTGAAATAGAGTCATAGATTCATAGAGGTTTATAACATGGAAACAGGCCCTTCGGCCCAACCTGTCCATGCTGCCCTTTTTTTAAACCCCTAACCTCGTCCCAATTGCCCGTATTTGGCCCATATCCCTCTATACCCATTATACCCATGTAACTGTCCAAATGCTTTTTAAAAGACAAAATTGTACCAACATCTACTATTACCTCTGGCAGCTTGTCCCAGACACTCACCACCCTCTGTGTGAAACAATTGCCCCTCTGGCCCCTTTTGTATCTCTCCCCTCTCACCTTAAACCTACGCCCTCTAGTTTTAGACTCCCCTAACTTTGGGAAAAAATATTGACTATCTAGCTGATCTATGCCCCTCATTATTTTATAGACCTCTATAAGATCACCCCTCAGCCTCCTACGCTCCAGAGAAAAAAGTCCCAGTCTATCCAGCCTCTCCTTATAACTCAATCCATCAAGTCCCAGTAGCGTCCTAGTAAATCTCTTCTGCACTCTTTCAAGTTTAATAATATCCTTTCTATAATAGGATGACCAGAACTGTACACAGTATTCCAAGTGTAGCTTTACCAATGTCTTGTACTTCTTCAACAAGACGTCCCAACTCCTGTGTTCAATGTTCTGACCAATGAAACCAAGCATGCCGAATGCCTTCTTCACCACTCTGTCCACCTGTGACTCCACTTTCAAGAAACTATGAACCTGTACCTTTAGATCTCTTTGTTCTGTAACTCTCCCCAACGCCCTACCATTAACTGAGTAAGTCCTGCCCTGGTTCAATCTACCAAAATACATCACGTCGCATTTATCTAAATTAAACTCCATCTGCCATTCGTCAGCCTCAAATAAGGCTACGATGGAGAGTGAGCAGAGCATGGAGAAATATTGACAGGATTTCATAAGGATGATATAATTAAAGTAATTACTCTGCATTTAGAATCAGAAGAGGAGAGATCTGAAATTGGAGTATCACAGCTAGAGTTAGCAAAAATTCAACTGCAAATCAAGCAGCTTGAAATAGAAAAAGAAGAAAACATAGAACATAGAACATAGAACATTACAGCACAGAACAGGCCCTTCGGCCCACGATGTTGTGCCGACCTTCATCTGAAACCAAGATCAAGCTATCCCACTCCCTACCATCCTGGTGTGCTCCATGTGCCTATCCAATAACCGCTTAAATGTTCCTAAAGTGTCTGACTCCACTATCACTGCAGGCAGTCCATTCCACACCCCAACCACTCTCTGCGTGAAGAACCTACCTCTGATATCCTTCCTATATCTCCCACCATGAACCCTATAGTTATGCCCCCTTGTAATAGCTCCATCCACCCGAGGAAATAGTCTTTGAACGTTCACTCGATCTATCCCCTTCATCATTTTGTAAACCTCTATTAAGTCTCCCCTCAATCTCCTCCGCTCCAGAGAGAACAGCCCCAGCTCCCTCAACCTTTCCTCATAAGACCGACACTCCAAACCAGGCAGCATCCTGGTAAATCTCCTCTGCACTCTTTCCAGCGCTTCCACATCCTTCTTATAGTGAGGTGACCAGAACTGCACGCAATATTCCAAATGCGGTCTCACCAAGGTCCTGTACAGTTGCAGCATAACCCCACGGCTCTTAAACTCCAACCCCCTGTTAATAAAAGCTAACACACTATATGCCTTCTTCACAGCTCTATCCACTTGAGTGGCAACCTTTAGAGATCTGTGGATATGAACCCCAAGGTCTCTCTGTTCCTCCACAGTCTTCAGAACCCTACCTTTGACCCTGTAATCCACATTTAAATTTGTCCGACCAAAATGAATCACCTCACATTTATCAGGGTTAAACTCCATTTGCCATTTTTCAGCCCAGCTTTGCATCCTATCTATGTCTCTTTGCAGCCTACAACAGCCCTCCACCTCATCCACTACTCCACCAATCTTGGTGTCATCAGCAAATTTACTGATCCACCCTTCAGCCCCCTCCTCTAAGTCATTAATAAAAATCACAAAGAGCAGAGGACCAAGCACCGATCCCTGCAGCACTCCGCTAGCAACCTGCCTCCAGTCCGAAAATTTTCCATCCACCACCACCCTCTGTCTTCGATCAGATAGCCAGTTACCTATCCAATCGGCCAACTTTCCCTCTATCCCACACCTCCTTACTTTCATCATAAGCCGACCATGGGGGACCTTATCAAACGCCTTACTAAAATCCATGTATATGACATCAACCGCCCTACCTTCATCAACACACCTAGTTACCTCCTCAAAAAATTCTATCAAATTTGTGAGGCACGATTTGCCCTTCACAAATCCGTGCTGACTATCCCGGATTAATCCGCATCTTTCTAAATGGTCGTAAATCCCATCCCTAAGGACCTTTTCCATCAATTTACCAACCACCGAAGTCAGACTAACCGGTCTATAATTACCAGGGTCATTTCTATTCCCTTTCTTAAACAGAGGAACAACATTCGCCACTCTCCAGTCCTCTGGCACCATCCCCGTGGACAGCGAGGACCCAAAGATCAAAGCCAAAGGCTCTGCAATCTCATCCCTCGCCTCCCAAAGAATCCTAGGATACATTTCATCAGGCCCAGGGGACTTATCGACCTTCAGTTTATTCAAAACTGCCAATACATCCTCCCTCCGAACATCTATTTCCTCCAGCCTATTAGCCTGTGACACCTTCTCTTCCTGAAAAACATGGCCCCTCTCCTTGGTGAACACTGAAGAAAAGTATTCATTCATCACCTCGCCTATCTCTACTGATTCCATACACAAGTTCCCACCACTGTCCTTGACCGGCCCTAACCTCACTCTGGTCATTCTTTTATTCCTCACATAAGAGTAAAAAGCCTTGGGGTTTTCCTTGATCCGACCCGCCAAAGGGATGGAAAAACTCGAACTAGCAAAAGGGAAAGAAGTAGAAACTAAAAAGCTTGAACTTGACCTCCAGAAAGAGAGAGGTTAACAAAGAAGGAGAGAGATCAAAAAGTTAAAGTTTATTTATTAGTCACAAGTAGACAGTGAAGTTACTGTGAAAATCCCCTAGTCGCCACACTCCGGTGCCTGTTTGGGTACACTGAGGGAGAATTTAGCACGGCCAATGCACCTAACCAGCACGTCTTTCAGACTGTGGGAAGAAACTGGAGCACCCGGAGAAAACCCACGCAGACAAAGAACAAAGAACAATACAGCACAGGAACAGGCCCTTCGGCCCTCCAAGCCCGTGCCGCTCCCTGGTCCAAACTAGACCCTTCTTTTGTATCCCTCCATTCCCACTCCGTTCATGTGGCTATCTAGATAAGCCTTAAACGTTCCCAGTGTGTCCGCCTCCACCACCTTGCCCGGCAACACATTCCAGGACACGGGAAGAACGTGTGGATTCTGCACAGACAGTGACCCAAGCCCAAACCCACGTCCTTGTGGCACTGTGAGGCAGCAGTGCTAACCACTTGCCACCATGCCAACCACGAGATAGAGATAGAGATCTTCAAAGTCAGAAAGAACTACGACAGAATCAGCTGGCTGAAGTAAAGCTTTGATTAAAGAAGGAATGGAGAGATCGTGGTTCACAGGATGAGTTTGATTCCACTAAAAATTTGGATTTCACAAAAATCTTTTTTTAGTGCCTAAGTTAGAGTGGCTGGAGTTGAATGATATTTCGCCTCATTGAAAAAGATAGCTGTGAAGTTGAAGTGGCCAAAAGATGTTTTGACCTTAATGTAACTGAGTGTCCTGACTGATATAGCTATGGATGTGTTCACTGTGGGATCGGTGGTTTCCATCACTGACATTGGAGGTACGATGGCACAGTGATTAGCACTGCTGTCTCACAGCGCCAGAGACCCGGGTTCAATTCCCGGCTTTGGGTCACTGTCTGTGCAGAGTCTGCACGTTCTCCCCGTGTCTGCATGGGTTTCCTCCGGGTGCTCCGGTTTCCTCCCACAGTCTGAAAGATGCGCTGGTTAGGTGCATTGGCCATGCTAAATTCTCCCTCAGTGTACCCGAACAGGTGCCAGAGTGTGGCGATTGGGGAATTTTCACAGTAACATCATTGCCATGTTAATGTAAACCTACTTGTGACTAATAAAGAAACTTTTTTTTTAAACTAGAGGAAGATTTTGAGAATGTGAGACAAATGATGATTGTGGAAACTTTGCAGAATGGCATTCCAGTAACCACAAAGACTTACTCAGAGCATCAAGTAGCAAACAAGTTCCACCTTGAGTCAATTACAGTACCAAAGGAGGACATTTGGCCCATTGAGTGCACACTATCCCCTAGCACTGAAAATTTATTTCCCTCAAGTGTCTATCCCATTTCCTTTCAAAGTTATTGATTATCTTTGTTTCCTACACCTTTTGGACAATGAGTTCCAGGTCACATAGAAACATAGAAGATAGGAGCGGGAGGAGGCCATTTGGCCCATCGAGCCTGCTCCGCCATTCATCACCATCATGGCTGATCATCCAACTCAATAGCCTAATCCTGCTTTCTCCCCATAACCTTTGATCCCATTCGCCCCAAGTGCTATATCCAGCCGCCTCTTGAATACATTCAATGTTTTGGCATCAACTACTTCCTGTGGTCATGAATTCCACAGGCTCACCACTCTTTGGGTGAAGAAATGTCTCCTCACCTCTGTCCTAAATGTTCTACCCCGAATCCTCAGACTGTGACCCCTGGTTCAGGACTCCCCCATCGGGGACATCCTCCCTGCATCTACCCTGTCTGGTCCTGTTAGAATTTTATAAGTCTCTCTGAGATCCCCCCTCATTCGTCTGAACTCCAGCGAAAACAATTCTAACCTAGTCAATCTCCTGTTCAGACGTTCTAACCCACATTCCCCCATATTGATTGCCTCAAAACTTAAATCTGTGTGCGCTAGTCTTTGTATTATGAATTAATGGGAACAGCTTTTCTCTGTCTACCTTACATTCATTATCTTGTACACCTCTATCAAACCTCTCCACAAATTCCTTTGCTCCAAGAACCCCTCCAGCTTCTCTTTCCCCGGTTTCAGTCTCTGGTACTCTGTCCAGTCCTGTTCCCCCTCATTGTGCTGCCATTATACTGGGAAGACTATTCAGGAACAGCTGGGGGCTAAATTTAAAAAAAAACCAAACCACAAAAATGAAAATCACTGGATTACTCCCTGTGCCACAGGGTAAAAAATATCAGAGAGTTTGGTAAAGTCACCACAGTCTCAGATGACCATCGGCTGCCCTCCCCTGCATGAATAACCTCAGCCGGTACAGGAATTGAACCCACGCTGTTGGCATCACTATGCATCTTGAAACAGCCGTCCGACCAACTGAGTTAAACCCCAGACTCCCCAGAGCGTTCAATGTGTGGCTCATCAGTGTGGGAGAAATGAGTAAATGTAGTGGGCGGCACGGTGGCACAGTGGTTAACACTGCTGCCTCACAGTGTCAGGGACCCGGGTTCAATTCCGGCCTTGGGTCACTGTCTGTGTGGAGTTTGCACGTTCTCTCTGTGACTGCGTGGGTTTCCTCCAGGTGCTCTGGTTTTCTCCCACACTCCAAAGATGTGTGGGTTAGGCTGATTGGCCATGATAAATTGCCCCTTAGTGTCAAGAGGATTAGGAAGGTAAATATATGGGATTACAGGGATAGGATAGGACCTGGGTGGGATTGTTGTCGGTGCAGGCTCGATAGACCAAATGGCCTCCTTCTGCACTGTAGATTCTCTGATTCATGGGGGACTGACACCAGTTTGGGGAAGTGGGAGCTTTACCTTTGGGATGACCTTAAGTCAAGCTGGAACCAGCATCCTGGTGAATTGTATAACTAGAGCTGTAGAGAGGGTTTTAAACTAAACAGTGGAAGGGAAGGTTCACATGAGGGAAGATTTGGGAAGTTAAAGAGTAAGGACAAGACAGAATCATTGGCGATGATAACCAGAGTGTGACAGGAAGGGACAGAACGTACAAACATAAGAATGTACCAGCTGATTCAGTTAGCGTGGGGAAATATGGAACAAAGACAGAATTAAAGGCTCTTTATCTGAAGGCATGCAACATTCATAACATGATGGATGAATTAATAGCATAAATAGCAATAATGGGTATGATATGATAGTTATTACAAGGACAAGGTGGCAAAGTGATCACAGCTGGGATCTGAATATTCAAGGATATTTGACAATTCAGAAGAACCACAAGAAAGAGAAGTGGATGTGGTAGCTCTGTTAATCAACAATGAGATCGGCACAGTAGTGAGAAATGATCTTGGTTCAGAGAATCAAAATCTGGAATCTGTTTGGGTGGAGATAAGAAATAATAAAGGAAAGAAGTCATTGGAGGGAGTGTAGATCCCTGAAGTAGTTACACTATAGGGCAGAGTACAAATCAAGAAATGCCAAGGGCAACTAGGGATGCCCGTGTCCCATGAATTGATGAAAAAAATGATGGGGCAGAGAAGAAAGTAATAATCATGTGAGATATAGATTGAACAAATCAAATTGGCAAATGTAGCTGAGAAGATGAGTTCAAAATGTACATTTGGGACAATTTTGCAGAAACATATGTTCCGGAACCTGCCAGGGAACTGGTTATTTTGAAGCCGAGAATATGTAAATTAATGATCTTGTCGTAAAGGATCCTCTTGGTAAGAGTGATCATAACATGATCACAAATTCACTTGCAATTTGAGGATGAAAATTTTCAGTCAGAAATTAGTGTCTTAATCTTAAATATTTGATTTGATTTATTATTGTCATACGTATTTGCATACAGTGGAAAGTATTGTTTCTTGCATGCTATACAGACAAAACATACCGTTCATAGAGAAGGAAACGAGAGAGTGCAAAATGTAGTGCTACAGTCATAGCTAGGGTGTAGCAAAAGATCAACTTAATGCAAGGTAAGTCCATTCAAAAGTCTGACAGCAGCAGGGAAGACGCTGTTCTTGAGTCGGTTGGTACGTGACCTCAGACTTTTGTATCTTTTTCCCAAAGGAAGAAGGTGGAAGAGAGAATGTCTGGGGTGTGTGAGGTTCTTAATTATGCTGGCTGCTTTGCCGAGGCAGCGAGAAGTGTAGACAGAGTCAATGGTTGGGAGATTGGTTTGCGTGATGGATTGGGTTACATTCACGACCTTTTGTAGTTCCTTGCAGTCTTGGGCAGAGCAGGAGCCATACCAAGCTGTGATACTACCAGAAAGAATGCTTTCTATGGTGCTTCTGTAAAAGTTGGTGAGAGTCGTAGCTGTCATGCCAAATTTCCTTAGTCTTCTGAGAAAATAGAGGCGTTGGTGGGCTTTCTTAACTATAGTGTCGACATGGGGGACCAGGGCAGGTTGTTGGTGATCTGGACACCTAAAAACTTGAAGATCTTGACCCTTTCTACTTCATACCCATTGATGTAGACAGGGGCATGTTCTCCTTTACACTTCCTGAAGTCAATGACAAGCTCCTTCATTTTGTTGACATTGAGGGAGAGATTATTGTTGCCGCACCAGTTCACCAGATTCTCTATCTCATTCCTGTACTCTGTCTCATCATTGTTTGAGATCCGACCCACTTTGGTGATGTCATCAGCAAACTTGAAAATCGAATTGGAGGGAAATTTGGCCGCAGTCATAGGTGTACAAGGAGTATAGTAGGCAGCTGAGAACACTGCCTTGTGGGGCACCGGTGTTGAGGATGATCGTTGAGGTGTTGTTGCCTATCCTTAAATAAAGTGATTACAAGGATATGTAGACAGAGTTGGCGAAAGTGGATTGAGAAAATAGGTTAAAAGATAAGATCGTAGAGAAGCAATGGCATCATTTAAGGAGATATTTCATAACTCTCAGCAAAGATGTACATTAAGAAAGAAAGACTCTCCGAGAATAATGTCCCATTTGTACTTTTTTTTATTCATTCATGGGACATGGGTGTCGCTGGCTGGCCAGCATTTATTGCCCATCCCTTGTTGCCCAAGGGTTAAGAGTCAACCACATTGCTGTGGCTCTAGAGTCACATGTAGGCCTGACCAGGTAAGGATGGCAAATTTCCCTCCCTAAAGGACATTAGTGAACCAGATGGGTTTTTCCCAACAGTCGACAATGGTTTCATGGTCATCAGTAGATTCTTAATTTCAGATACTTAATCGTTATTGAATTCAAATTCCACCATCTTCCGTGGCGGGATTCGAACCCGGGTCCCCAGAATATTAGCTGAGTTTCTGGATTAATAGTCCAGCGATAATACTACCAGGCCATCGCCTCCCCCGTGGAAGTTAAGGATGGAATCAAATTGAAAGAAAAGATTCACAATACTGCAAAGATTAGTGGTAGGCTGGAAAATTGCGAACATTTTTTAAACCAGCAGAAAATGACTAAAAAAGAAAAGGAAATTGGAGAATGAGAGAAAATAAGTAAAAAAATATCAAACAGACCATGAAAGAATAGCTAAGGTGGGCGTTAGTCCCATAGAGGGCAAGACTGAGGAATTAAAAATGGGAAACAAGGAAATGGCAGAGACTTTGGATAAGTATTTTGTATCTGTTTTCACAGTTAAAGACACAAAAAGCATCCCCAGAATAATAGAAAAGCAGGGGGCGAAAGGAAAGGAACTTAAAACAATTATGATCATTAATTTCTGAATAGAGGGCTGTGACAAGTGGTGTTCCTCAGGGATCAGTGCTGGTTGTAATATATATAAATGATTTGGAGGAAAACATAACTGGTTTGATTAGTACGTTTGCGGACGACACAAAGATTGGTGGAATTGCGGATAGCAATGAGGACCATCAGAAGATATAGATCGGTTGGAGACTTGGGCGGAGAGATGGCAGATGGAGTTTAATCCGGACAAATGTGAGGTAATGCATTTTGGAAGGTCTAATACAGATAGGAAATATACAGTAAATTGCAGAACCCTTAGGAGTATTGATAGGCAAAGGGATCTGGGTGTACAGGTACACAGGTCACTGAAAGTGGCAAAGCAGGTGGAGAAGGTAGTCAAGAAGGTATACGGCATGCTTGGCTTCATCGGCCGGGGCACTGAGTTTAAAAATTGGCAAGTCATGTTGCCAATTATAGAACCTTAGTTAGGCCGCACTTGGAATATAGTGTTCAATTCTGGTCACCACACTACCAGAAGGATGTGGAGGCTTTGGAGAGGGTACAGAAAAGATTTACCAGGATGTTGCCTGGTATGGAGGGCATTAGCTATGAGGAGAGGTTGGAGAAACTTGGTTTGTTCTCACTGGCATGACGGAGGTTGAGGGGCGACCTGATAGAAGTCTACAAGATTATGAGAGGCATGGACAGAGTGGATAGTCAGAAGCTTTTTCCCAGGGTGGAAGAGTCAATTACTAGGGGGCACAGGTTTAAGGTGCGAGGAGCAAGATTTAAAGGAGATGTACGAGGCAAGTTTTTTACACAGAGGGTGGTGGGTGCCTGGAACTCGCTGCCGGGGGAGGGAGTCCAAGCAGATACGATAGTGAGTTTCAAGGGGCGTTTGGACATGAATAGGATGGGAATAGAGGGATATAGTCCCTGGAAGGGTGGGGGGTTTTAGTTCAGTCGGGCAGCATGGTCGGTGCAGGTTGGGAGGGCCAAAGGGCCTGTTCCTCTGCTGTAATTTTCTTTATTCTTTCGTTCTTTAAAGAAAATGTGCTAGGAAAACTAATGGGGCTAAAGTCTGACAATTCCCACCACTTTATAGCTGTATCCTTAAAACATCTGCTGCAGAGATTTAATCGATTATCATCGACATTTACAGCACAGAAGGAGGCCATTTAACCCATCGTGTCCATGCCAATCAACAAAGATCTGACACTAATCCCATTTTCCAGCGCTTGGCCCACAGCCCTGGAGGCTATGGCAGTGCAAGTGAATATCTAAATAGTTCTTAAATGTAGTCAGGGTTCCCTTTCAGGTAGTGAGTTCCAGACTCCCACCACCCTCTGGGTGAAAACGTTTCTCCTCAATTCCCCTCTTAACCTGCTACCTCTGACCTTAAATCTCTGCCCCCTGTTTATTGAACCCTCTACTAATGGGAAATGTGTTTTCCTATCCACACTATCAATGCCCCTCCTAATCTTATCCACCTCTATCAGGTCCCCTCTCAACCTTCACTGCTCCAAGTAAAACGGCCTCAGAATATCCAATCTCTCCTCATAGCTCAGAGCCTCGAGCCCAGGCAGCATCCTGGTGAATCTCCTCTGCACCCTCTCCACTGCAATCACACCCCTCCTGTAACGTGGTGACCAGAACTGCACCCAGTACTCTAGTTGTGGCCTCACCAGTGTTTTATACAGTTCCAGCATGACCCCCCTGTTCTTGTATTCTATGTCTCAGCTAATAAAGAAAGGCAAGTATCCCATTTGCCTTCTTAACCACCGTATCTACCTGCCCTGCTACCTTCAGGAATCTGTGGATATGCGCTCCAAGCTCCCTCTGATCCTCAGTACTTCCACCCGGTGCCTTCCCATTCACAGTCTAATCCTTTGCCTTGTTAGCTCTTCCCAGTGCATTAGCTCACACTTTTCTGGGTTGAATTCCATTTGCCACTGCTCTGCTCACCTGACCAGCCCATGAATATCCTCCTGCAGTGTCCGCCTATCCTCCTCACTATTTACCACCTTACCAATTTTCAATTCATCCACAAATTTACTGATCATACCTCCGATATTTGAGTCCAAATCATGAATGGTACAGCACAAATAGCAAGGGCCACACCACTGAGCCCTGTGGAATCCCACTGGAAACAGACTTCCAGTTGCAGAAATATTCCTCTGCTTCCTGCCTCTCAGCCAATTTTGGATCCAATGTGCCACGTTGCCTTGGAACCCATGACCCTTACTCTGATGACACCAAGATTGGTGGAGTAGTGGATGAGGTGGAGGGCTGTTGTAGGCTGCAAAGAGACGTAGATAGGATGCAAAGCTGGACTGAAAAATGGCAAATGGAGTTTAACCCTGATAAATGTGAGGTGATTCATTTTGGTAGGACTAATTTAAATGTGGATTACAGGGTCAACGGTAGGGTTCTGAAGACTGTGGAGGAAGAGAGAGATCTTGGGGTCCATATCCACAGATCTCTGAAGGTTGCCACTCAAGGGCGGCACGGTAGCACAGTGGTTAGCACTGCTGCTTCACAGCTCCAGGGTCCCGGGTTCGATTCCTGGCTTGGGTCACTGTCTGTGTGGAGTTTGCACATTCTCCTCGTGTCTGCGTGGGTTTCCTCCGGGTGCTCCGGTTTCCTCCCACAGTCCAAAGATGTGCGGGTTAGGTTGATTGGCCAGGTTAAAAATTGCCCCTTAGAGTCCTGGGATGTGTAGGTTAGAGGGATTAGTGGGTAAATATGTGGGGGTAGGGCCTGGGTGGGATTGTGGTCGGTGCAGACTCGATGGGCCGAATGGCCTCCTTCTGCACTGTAGGGTTTCTATGACTTCTATGACTAAGTGGATAGAGCTGTGAAGAAGGCCTATAGTGTGTTAGCTTTTATTAACAGGGGGTTGGAGTTTAAGAGCCGTGGGGTTATGCTGCAACTGTACAGGACCTTGGTGAGACCACATTTGGAATATTGTGTGCAGTTCTGGTCACCTCACTATAAGAAGGATGTGGAAGCACTGGAAAGAGTGCAGAGGAGATTTACCAGGATGCTGCCTGGTTTGGAGTGTAGGTCTTATGAGGAAAGGTTGAGGGAGCTAGGGCTGTTCTCTTTGGAGCGGAGGAGGCTGAGGGGAGACTTAATAGAGGTTTATAAAATGATGAAGGGGATAGACAGAGTGAACGTTCAAAGACTATTTCCTCGGGTGGATGGAGCTATTACAAGCGGGCATAACTATAGGGTTCATGGTGGGAGATATAGGAAGGATATCAGAGGTAGGTTCTTTACGCAGAGAGTGGTTGGGTTGTGGAATGGACTGCCTGCAGTGATAGTGGAGTCAGACACTTTAGGAACATTTAAGCGGTTATTGGATAGGCACATGGAGCACACCAGGATGATAGGGAGTGGGATAGCTTGATCTTGGTTTCAGATAAAGCTCGGCACAACATCGTGGGCCGAAGGGCCTGTTCTGTGCTGTACTGTTCTATGACCAGTTTACCATGAGGGAACTTGTCAAAAGTTTTGCCAAAGTCCATATAGGCCACAGGATGGACGCACTGTTTATAATCTTCCAAAATTCCCGAGATTTGGGAAAGGTCCTAGAAGTTGGAAAAATGTAATTCCAATATTCAAGGAAGGATGGAGGCAGAAAACAGGAGACTATCGGCCAGTTTGTCAAAACTGTTGCCATTGGAAAAATGCTAGAATCCATTATTAAGGAGGTAGTTACAGAACATTTCAAAAATCCTAACTTTATCAGACAGAGTAAGGGAAATCGTGTTTGACAAATTTATTAGCATTCTTTGAGGGTGTATCAGAGTTGATAAAGGGGAACCAGTAAAGGTAGTGTATTTAGATTTCTAAAAGGCATTCAATAATGTGTCACATTAACGTTTATTGCACAAGATAAGAACTCATGAGCGTAGAGTCATAGAGTCACACAGCACAGAAAGGGCCCTTCCGCCCATCGAGTCTGCACCGACAATGACTACCATTAAAGTCACACTCATCCCATTTTCCTGCACTTGCCCCATACCCTTGAATGATATATATGACGTTGGTGTACCTTTAAGGGTTTTTAAAATCATGTTCTCTGTAGCTCTCAGCTCTCATTGTGGTACCTGGTTGTCTACTGGGAACCCTTTTATTGCTCCTTCAGTGGTTTAAGTGGGGGTTGGTTTATTTTTACTTTGGGAATTAGTTTTATGATCCTGCATTGTCAGGAGGAAGAATGTTTGTGGGTCAGGTGACAGGTGCTTTCCTTTTCAGTTCTGAGCTGCAGGTTTTGACTTTAGAAGGGGCATTAAGCTGGAAAGAAGTCTCTCTCTCTCTCTCTCCCCGTGTTTGGGAGGTTCTACTGGTTAGCTGAAAGCCTTCCTGGAGTGGAAAATCTGCCGTCGGTGGCTTGACCAGAGTCTCTTCCTGGTCTTCTGGGAAACTGTTCAGAGTTTCAGGAGAACTGCAGCATTCATACAGAGGACTCAGTTCCAGCATCACCTGAGCATTAGTCTTTGCAGTGTTAAACCTGTGAAAAGGGTTTTTTTTGTTTAAAGCAAGTTTTTGTTTGATTGGAATATTTTAAATTTATTTTTTAAGGGTTATACATTATCGTGGTTGTTTTGTTTTTGTTTGTAATTGATAAAAGTTCTTGTTAATGTTCTTACTATGTATGTTAACTATATTCTTAAATAAACTTGATAAAAGCTCCCAAGTGGGCCATTTGAATCATACCTGAAATGGAACAGATGCAAAATTAATGATTCAGGCGGGCTCCATAAAACACTTGGAGTTTCTGACCTGAACCATAACATCTGATGTTTCAAGTGCTCATCCAAGCACCTTTTAAAAGTTGTAAGATTTCCAGCCTCCACCGCTTTCCAAGGCAGTGCATTCCAGATTCTTGTCACCCTCTGAGTGAGAAAGCTTTTTCTCAAATCCCCTCTGAATCTCCTGCCCCTCACCCCTCAACCAAGGGGAACAGCTGCTTCTTGCTCACCCTGTCCATTATCCTCATAATCTTGTACACCTCACTCATGTCCCCCCTCAGCCTTCTCTGCTCTAAAGGAAACAATCCAAGCCTATCCAAGCATGGCCAGAGGATTGATTAACTAACAGGAAACAGAGAGTCCCAACTATTTACAATCTATATCGATGACTTGGATGAAGGAATGGAATGTATTATAATCAAATTTGCTGATGACACAAAGGTAGGTTGGAAAGCAAGTCACATACAAACATACAAATTAGGATCTGGAGTAGACCGCTCAGTTCTGCCATTCAGTACGATCATGGCTGATCAGATTTTAACCTCAATCCCACATTCCTGCCTACTTTCACCCCCATGTTAATCAGGATTCTATCTATCTCAGCCTTAGAAGTATTCAAAGACTCTGCTTCCACTGCCTTTTGAGGAAGAGAATTCCAGAGTTTCGCGACCCTCTGAGAGAAAAGATTTATTCTTCTTTATTTCTTCTTCTCTCCTTACAGATGCTGCCAGACCTGCTGAGATTTTCCAGCATTTTCTCTTGGTTTCAGATTCCAGCATCCGCAGTAATTTGCTTTTTTGCTTTCATTCACTATCTCCTCATTTTCCATTAATTTTCCAGGCTCACAGTATGGGACTAACGCTGACTTTACTATCTTTTCTTTTTTCAATAGCCATAGGAACTCTTTCTATCTGTCTTTATATTCCTAGTCATCTTTCTCTCTCACTCTATTTTTCCCTTTAATCAATTATTTACATTCTTATCAATCTTTTAATCATTCTTTGCTTTTTAAAAATATGTATTTTTAAAAATTTATTTATTAGTCACACGAAGGCTTACATTAACACTGCAATGAAGTTACTGTGAAAATCCCCTAGTTGCCACACTCCTGTTCAGATACACTGAGGGAGAATTCAGCACGGCCAATGTACCCTAACCAGCACATCTTTGGACTGTGGGAGGAAACCCACGCAGACAAGGGGAGAATGTGCAAACTCCACACAGACAGTGACCCAAGTCAGGAATCGAACTCACGTCCCTGGTACTGTGAGGCAGCAGTGCTAACCACTGAGCCACCATGCCACCCCAGGCTATTCTGTCTAATCTACTGACCTGTCACCTGTCTTTGTGCAATTATATGCTTTTTCTTGAACTTTGATGCTGTCTATAACTTTTTAATTAACCAGGGGTTGTGAGTCCTCAACTCTGAGTTTTATTTTCTCATTAGAATATATCTATTCAGTCTATTCTGAAATATGCCCTTAAATGTCTGCCACTGACCCTCCATTGACCTATACCTTAACCTAATTTTCCAGTTCACTTTAGGAGGAAAGTTAGGGATATTGGTTGGTTAAGTGAGTGTGATGGAGTATAATGGGGAAATGTGAGGTTGTCCACTTTGGCAGGAAGAATAAGAAAGCAGAATATTATTTAAATGGTGAGAGACTGCAGAATGCTGCGGTACAGAGGGACGGAGGATACAGAGGGACGGGCAATAAATGCTGGCCCAACTCGCAACGCTCAGGTCCTGGAAAATTAATTTCTAAAATGTGGGTGTCCCAGTATGAAAATCACAAAATGTTAACATGCAGGTGCAGCAAATAATTAGAAAGCCACATGGAATGTTCACCTCTGTGGCAAAGTGGACGGAATATAAAAGCAGGGAGATCTCATGATAACTGTGTACAGTTTTGTTCTCCTTACTCAGGTCGGGATATTTGCTCAGGAGGCAGTTTAATTCGGGTGCACAAGCTCGATTCCTGGGATGAGGGGGGTTATCTAATGAGGAAAGGCTGGATAGGTTGGGCCTGTATCCATTCGGTTTTATTGATCTTAAGGGGGCTTGACAGGGTGGATGCTGAGAGGATGTTTCCCCTCGGAGGGGAGTTTGGAACTCGGGGACACATTTAAATATAAGAGGCCTCCCATTTAAGACTGAGATAAGATTTCTTTTCACTCTGAGGGTCAATAATCTGTGGATTCTCTTCCCCAGAGAATTGGTTATATCTGGGCTGAGTTGGATAGATTTATGATGGACACAGGAGTGAGGGTTATGGGGGTGAGGGTGGAGGGGCGTTAGGATTAAGGTTAGTGGACTCAAGGCCACAATGACAATCTTATGGAATGGCGGAGCAGGCTCAAGAGGCCAAATAGCCTCTTCCAGATCCTCTTTCTTATATTCCTGTGTTTGTTTCCTCAAACACCCACAGTGATTTGATTTGATTTGATTTATTATTGTCACATGCATTAGTATATAGTGAAAAGTATTGTTTCTTGCGCACTATACAGACAAAGCATACCGTTCATAGAGAAGGAAAGGAGAGTGTGCAGAATGTAGTGTTACAGTCATAGCTAGGGTGCAGAGAAAGATCAACTTAATGCGAGGTAGGTCCATTCAAAAGTCTGACAGCAGCAGGGAAGAAGCTGTTCTTGAGTCGGTTGGTACGTGACCTCAGACTTTTGTATCTTTTTCCCCGACGGAAGGTGGTGGAAGAGAGAATGTCCGGTGGTGCTTGGGGTCCTTAATTATGCTGGTTGCTTTTCAAGGCAGCGGGAAGTGGGGAGCAGGTTGCACACTCTCCCTGCTCTCTGGGTAAAGATGCTTTCCTGAACTTTCCAGTGGGTTTATTAGTGACTCTCTTATCTCCGCAACTCTATGGTCTGGTCTTGCCTTGAGTGGAAATGTCTTCTTTACACTTACCTGATGATCTTTTCATATTCTCAAAGACCCCATCAGGTCACCCCCTCAGTCTTCCATTTTCGACTGGATTAAATCTCAGTCTGACCAATCTCTCCTGAGGAATGTAACCTCTCAGTTTTAGTATCATTCTAGTCAATCTTTTTTGCACCTCCTCGAATACCTCAATATCCATCTACTGATAGGAAGACCAGACCGTTCCCAGAACTCCAGGTATAGAACCATAGAATCATAGAAAATTACAGCTCAGAAACAGGCCTTTTGGCCCTTCTTGTCTGTGCCGAACCATTTTTTGCCTAGTCCCACTGACCTGCACTTGGACTATATCCCTCCACACCCCTCTCATCCATGAACCCGTCCAAGTTTTTCTTAAATGTTAAAAGTGACCCCGCATTTACCACTTTATCCGGCAGCTCATTCCACACTCCCACCACTCTCTGCGTGAAGAAGCCCCTCCTAATATTCCCTTTAAACTTTTCTCCTTTCACCCTTAACCCATGCCCTCTGGTTTTTTTTCTCCCCTAGCCTCAGTGGAAAAAGCCTGCTTGCATTCACTCTATCTAGACCCATCAAAATCTTATACACCTCTATCAAATCTTCCCTCAATCTTCTACGCTCCAGGGAATAAAGTCCCAACCTATTCAATCTGATCTGATCAAGGTTCTCTGGCAGTTAAACACATCTCCACTTTGAATTGTAACCCCTTAGAAATACCAAATGCATTCTTTGTGTTTTCCTTACTGCGTTAATTAACCTCTGTTGCTACTTTTAGTGATAGTATATCTGCACCCACAGATCCCTCTGTTCCACCACCCCATTTAGACACTTACTTTCTCAGACAATGATGGACAATCTAGGCTGGTGAGTGGGCCATGAGTGGTCCTCCTTCATCTCAGTGGGCCACAAGATTGAAATCAGACTTGTTCACTAACCATGACCCCATGAATAAGATTAAATATATTTGAATACACATTGACTATCTCATAACAAGTTACAGAAAACATTTAATCATGATAAGGTAGGCTTCTGCAGAAAATGCAGATGTATGGGATTGGGGGTGATCTAGGAAATTGGATCAGGAATTGGCTAGCGGATAGGAAACAGAGGGTGGTGGTTGATAGTAAATATTCATCATGGAGTGCGGTTACAAGTGGTGTACCTCAGGGATCTGTTTTGGGGCCACTGCTGTTTGTAATATTTATTAATGATCTGGATGAGGGTATAGTTGGGTGGATTAGCAAATTTGCTGATGACACCAAAGTCGGTGGTGTGGTAGACAGTGAGGAAGGGTGTCGTAGTTTGCAGGAAGACTTAGACAGGTTGCAAAGTTGGGCCGAGAGGTGGCGGATGGAGTTTAATGCGGAGAAGTGTGAGGTAATTCACTTTGGTAGGAATAACAGATGTGTTGAGTATAGGGCTAACGGGAGGACTTTGAATAGTGTGGAGGAGCAGAGGGATCTAGGTGTATGTGTGCATAGATCCCTGAAAGTTGGGAATCAAGTAGATAAGGTTGTTAAGAAGGCATATGGTGTCTTGGCGTTTATTGGTAGGGGGATTGAATTTAGGAGTCGTAGCGTTATGTTGCAACTGTACACAACTCTGGTGCGGCCGCACTTGGAGTACTGTGTGCAGTTCTGGTCCCCACATTACAGGAAGGATGTGGAGGCTTTGGAGAGGGTGCAGAGGAGGTTTACCAGGATGTTGCCTGGTATGGAGGGGAGATCCTATGAGGAGAGGCTGAGGGATTTGGGATTGTTTTCGCTGGAAAGGCGGCGGCTAAGAGGGGATCTTATTGAAACATATAAGATGATTAGAGGTTTAGATAGGGTGGATAGTGATAGCCTTTTTCCTCTGATGGAGAAATCCAGCACGAGGGGGCATGGCTTTAAATTGAGGGGGGGTAGTTATAGAACCGATGTCAGGGGTAGGTTCTTTACCCAGAGGGTGGTGAGGGATTGGAATGCCCTGCCAGCATCAGTAGTAAATGCGCCTAGTTTGGGGGCGTTTAAGAGATCCGTAGATAGGTTCATGGACGAAAAGAAATTGGTTTAGGTTGGAGGGTCACAGTTTTTTTTTTTAACTGGTCGGTGCAACATCGTGGGCCGAAGGGCCTGTTCTGCGCTGTAATGTTCTATGTTCTATGTTCTATGTTCTATTTCATAGAATCATTGAATCTCTACATTGCAGAAGGAGGCCATTCGGACCACCAAGGCTGCACCGACTATCTTACTCAGGTCCTTTCCCCCACATTATCCCCATAACCCCACACATTTACCATGGCTAATCCATCTAACCTACACTAAAGGGCAATTAACTTGCACATCTTTGGACTGTGGGAGGAAACCGGAGCACCCGGAGGAAACCCAAGCAGATACAGGGCAAACATGCAAACTCCACACAGATGGTCACCCAAGGCCAGAATTGAACCCGGGTCCTTGATGCTGTGAGACAGCAGTGCTCACCACTGGGCCACCGTGCTGCCCCTTACATGTTACTAGTTAATTAATTAACACATTATTAATTTATATATTGTCATCAACTTCAAACTGTAGAAACAAACTTAATATTGACACTTTGGACATGGAGGGAGTGCACGGCTCTCACAGTCAATGTTGTGAGTAATCAGCGCACACCTCACTCCACTTGCCCTTGCTTTACGTGAGTATCACTTCAGTCAGATTGATAAGAAAAAAACTACTTGGATGAAAATCAGCGGAATGTGGAACCCTGCAGGTGTGCACCAGTCAACAAAATGTCTCCTGGGCCTCACTCAGAAAGGAGCTGAGCAGTATATGGCCCCCAAACTGCCATCGCCTTCCAAGGAGCATATGGTTTCCTTATTCTGCAGATTCCAATTGCACACGGTAGCACAGTGGTTAGCACTGCTGCTTCACAGCGCCAGGGACCAGGGTTCGATTCCCGGCTTGGGTCACTGTCTGTGTGGAGTTTGCGCATTCTCCCCGTGTCTGCGCGGGTTTCCTCCGGGTGCTCCGGTTTCCTCCCACAGCCTGAAAGACGTGCTGGTTAGGTGCATTGGCCATGCTAAATTCTCCCTCAGTGTACCTGAACAGGCGCCGGAGTGTGGCAACTCGGGGATTTTCACAGTAACTTCATTGCAGTGTTAATATAAGCCTACTTGTGGCTAATAAATTAACTTAAGCTATTTTCCTGTGTTTGGTCACAGTCCCTCTCTGCATTAACCCAGCAATTTGTTATTAACTGAAGATTTTGAAATTGATTCTGTCTTTGCGCACTCAACAGCGTGTGTTTTCCGGGCTATTACAGTACCTTTCGTCAATACGCCCAATCCCATCCCATTTCCTTTCTTTATCTTCCCTTTTCTTTCCTGGACAAATTGCAGCCAGTAATTGTACACTCCCTCTGTTAAAGCCAGGCCTCTGTTACTGTATCAGAATCCCATGTGACATCCTGGGCATTGTCAGAAATGACGCTTCTCAGAACATTATATGTTCAGGAATTTGTCAGCAAGAGACCATCAGGCAAAGAAGTTGTTTCCTATCTCTGGAGAAAGCCACTAGAAATGCTGAGATGACCTGGTTCAGGTACCAGAGGGAGATGGTGGATTCAGGGAAATGTCACTGGATAGTAATCTGGAGATTCTGGTTTATGTTCTGGCAACACACATTAAAATCCCACCACGGTGGAATTCAAATTCAATTCATTAAAAATTTAGGAATTCATAGCATCCCTACAGAATCATAGCAGTCCGACAGTGCAGGAGGTCTTTCAGCCCATTGAGTCTGCACCGACTCCCTGACACAGTGTCTTGCCCAGGCCCTCTCCTCTGCCGTATCCCCACATTTAGCACGGCCAATCCACCTAACCTGCACATCTTTGGACTGCGGGATGAAACTGGAGCACCCGGAGGAAACCCACACAGAGAGAACATGCAAACCCTACATAGACAGTCACCCAAGGTCGGAATTGAACCCGGGTCCCTGGCGTTGTGAGGCGGCAGTGCTAACCACTGTGCCACCGTGCCGCCCCTAAGCGAGTCACTAATACCATCAGGCAATCATCGATCATTGTAAAGGCCCATCTGGTTCACAAATATCCTGCAGGGAATATTAGGAAATCTGTCAACCTTACCTGGCCTGACCTACATGTGACTCCCCCTCACAACCATGTGATAGACTCTTAACTACCCTCCAGGGTAATTAGAGTTTGTAACAATTGCTGGCATTGTCCATGAAAGAACTGTAACCAACCTCTTACTACAGCCTTGTCTATGAAGCTTTGACAAAGGGTCGTCTGGACTCGAAACATCAGCTCTTTTCTCTCCTTACAGATGCTGCCAGACCTGCTGAGACTTTCCAGCATTTTCCCTTTTGTGTTCAGATTCCAGCATCCACAGTAATTTGCTTTTATCTAGCAAGAGCTAGCAAATGGATTCCAGCTTGAGGTAGACTGAAAGAAGCACAGACGGTGAGCTGCACAGTCAAATGTGCCATCTTCCAGGTGAGATTTTAAATAGAGGCTCCCTCAGATTGATGTGAAAGATCCCATTGAGTCTACGTCAAAGAACAGGAGCGGACTTCCCCCCCATGTCCTGGCAAACAATTGTCCTTGAACTCCTATTATGACCATAAGACCATAAGACATAAGAGCAGTAGGAGGCCATTTGGCCCATCAAGTCTGCTCCGCCATTCATAGAACATAGAACATTACAGCGCAGTACAGGCCCTTCGGCCCTCGATGTTGCGCCGACCTGTGAAACCAATCTAAAGCCCCTCTCACCGACACTATTCCAATATCATCCATATGTTTATCCAATGACCATTTAAATGCCCTTAATGTTGGCGAGTCCACTACTGCTGTAGGCAGGGCATTCCACGCCCTTACTACTCTCTGAGTGAAGAACCTACCTCTGACATCTGTCCTATATCTATCACCCCTCAATTTAAAGCTATGTCCCCTCATGCTAGCTATCACCATCCGAGGAAAAAGGCTCTCACTATCCACCCTATCTAATCCTCTGATCATCTTGTATGCCTCTATTAAGTCACCTCTTAACCTTCTTCTCTCTAATGAAAACAACCTCAAGTCCCTCAGCCTTTCCTCATAAGACCTTCCCACCATACCAGGCAACATCCTAGTAAATCTTCTCTGCACCCTTTCCAATGCTTCCACATCCTTCCTATAATGCGGCGACCAGAACTGTACGCAATACTCCAAGTGCGGCCGCACCAGGGTTTTGTACAGCTGCAACACGACCTCCTGGCTCCGAAACTCAATCCCTCTACCAATAAAAGCTAACACACCGTACGCCTGCTTAACAACCCTATCAACCTGGGTGCCAATTTTCAGGGATCTATGCACATGGACACCGAGATCTCTCTGTTCATCCACACTACCAAGTATCTTACCATTCGCCCAGTACTCTGTAATCCTGTTACTCCTTCCAAAGTGAATCACCTCACACTTTTCCGCATTGAACTCCATTTGCCACTTCTCAGCCCAGCTCTGCAGCTTATCTATGTCCCTCTGTAACTTGCAACAACCTTCCGCACTGTCCACAACTCCACCAACTTTAGTGTCATCTGCAAATTTACCAACCCATCCTTCTACGCCCTCATCCAGGTCATTTATAAAAATGACAAACAGCAGTGGCCCCAAAACAGATCCTTGTGGTACACCACTAGTAACTGAACTCCAGGATGAACATTTCACATCAACCACCACCCTCTGTCTTCTTACAGCTAGCCAATTCCTGATCCAAACCGCTAAATCACCCTCAATCCCATGCCTCCGTATCTTCTGCAATAGCTTACCGTGGGGAACCTTATCAAATGCTTTACTGAAATCCATATACACCACATCAACTGCTTTACCCTCATCCACCTCTTTGGTCACCTTCTCAAAGAACTCAGTAAGGTTTGTGAGGCACGACCTACCCTTCACAAATTCAATGAGATCATGACTGATCTGATGTGATAATCCTCAACTCCACTTTCACACCTTATCCCCAGAAGGATGTGGAAGCGCTGGAAAGAGTGCAGAGGAGATTTACCAGGATGCTGCCTGGTTTGGAGGGTAGGTCTTATGAGGAAAGGTTGAGGGAGCTAGGGCTGTTCTCTCTGGAGCGGAGGAGGCTGAGGGGAGACTTAATAGAGGTTTATAAAATGATGAAGGGGATAGATAGAGTGAACGTTCAAAGAGTATTTCCTCGGGTGGATGGAGCTATTACAAGGGGGCATAACTATAGGGTTCGTGGTTGGAGATATAGGAAGGATATCAGAGGTAGGTTCTTTACGCAGAGAGTGGTTGGGGTGTGGAATGGACTGCCTGCAGTGATAGTGGAGTCAGACACTTTAGGAACATTTAAGCGGTTATTGGATAGGCACATGGAGCGCACCAGGATGATAGGGAGTGGGATAGCTTGATCTTGGTTTCAGATAAAGCTCGGCACAACATCGTGGGCCGAAGGGCCTGTTCTGTGCTGTACTGTTCTATGTTCTATGTACCCTTGATTCCCTTACTGATTAAAAATCTGTCTATCTCAGCCTTGAGCATACTTATCAATCCGGCCTCCGTAGCCTCTGTGGTAAAGAATTCCACAGATTCACTCCCCTCAGAGAGGAAATTCCTCCTCATCTCTGCCTAATATGGGTCACCCCTTCCTATTAAAACAAATTATCTGGTAATTTATCACATTGCTGCTTGTGAGAATTGACAATGCACAAATTAGCTGCTGTATTTCCTACATTACAACAAGTGATTAGACTTCAATATGACTTAATAGGAAGCAAAATGCATTGGTATGCCCTGAAACTGTGGAAGGCACTTTAAACAGGGGTTATTCCTTTCATTTATCATATTGTAACAACATTAATTTGAGCTTGTTGAGTTCATACTGACGCAACGAGCGCTGAACTCATGAACCAAGACAAACTTCAGCCTGAGAAAATACACTTCATTAAAACTCATTCCGAATTACAGTTATCTTTGGTTAGCCTCCAACAAGTGCTTCATGCAGAAATTCCTGTGAATTTATCAGGCTTTTAAAAATCACAAGCTGAGTACTTTCACACTTGGTGGAGGACCAGCATGAGTGAAATAAAATAAATAAATAATAACGTTTATTAGTGTCACAAGTAGGCTTACATTAACACTGCAATGAAGTTACTGTGAAAATCCCCGAGTCGCCACACTCCGGCGCCTGTTCGGGTACACTGAGGTAGAATTTAGCACGGCCAATGAACTTAACCAGCACGTCTGTGGGAGTAAACCAGAACACCCGGAGAAAACCCACGCAGACACGGGGAGAACATGCAAACTCCACACAGACAGTGACCCAAGCCGGGAATCGAACCCACGTCCCTGGCGCTGTGAGGCAGCAGTGCTAACCACTGTGCCACCGAACTGCCCCAATATCACTAAGATAGAGCGTAGGGGAGTTGTACCAGTCCATCCAGAAAAGAACTTGCTGAGATTAGAAAATGATTTATATAGGACCAGCAGCATGATGTAAGGCAGGATAGTGTTACCTAGAAGCATAAGGAAAAGGTAGCGAGAAAGGGAATTGGAATAGGTAGTTTGGAGTGACATCATGAGTCTTCACGGTGTGCTTTAGGTTTGCCGCAGGCCATTGCAGTGAATGATATCGATATTCCAGGATCTTACACTGATTTGTACAGGCAGTCCTCGACTTTACGGTGTTCGTGTTGTGACATTTATAAATTATACACACCCCCATTCCAACGTCACAGTGAAAAAACAGAATAATTGTAATAGGGGAGGCACGGTGGCACAGTGGTTAGCGCTGCTGCCTCACAGCGCCAGGGACCTGGGTTCAATTCCTGGCTTGGATCACTGTCTGTGTGGAGTCTGCATGTTCTCCCCATGTCTGCGTGGGTTTCCTCCAGGTACTCCAGTTTCCTCCCACAATATGAAAGACGTGCTGGTTAGGTGCATTGACCCAAACAGGCACCAGAGTGTGACGACTAGGGGAATTTCACAGCAACTTCATTGCAGTGTTGCCTTACTTGTGACTAATAAATAAACTTTAATAATTGCAACACAGAATCCCTAAAGTGGAGAAGGAGGCCATTTGGCCCATCGAGCCTGCACCGACAACAATCCAACCCAGGTCCTAATCCCGTAACCCCATGTATTTACCCGAGCTAGTCCCCCTGACACTAAGGCGCAATTTATCATGGCCAATCCAACCTAACCCGCACATCTTTGGAGTGTGGGAGGAAACCGGAGCACCCGGAGGAAACCCACGCAGACACGAGGAGAATGTACAAATTCCACACGAACAGTGACCCAAGGATGGAATCGAACCCGGGTCCCTGGCGCTGAGCGGCAGCAGTGCTAACCACTGTGCCACCGTGTCACCCATACATCCTCTACATTTGACTACATCCAGGAAAATAGCTATCCTAAACCGGCCGCAGCGTTTAAAGTCTGTGCCTCATGGCCAATTGAAGGACATTTAACCATTGCACTGTAACTTCCCTTATTTCTGCTCTTTCTGTGACTCAAGAATACATTGTTTGATTGGCTCCTTGTTGCCCAGTTTAAATAGTTAAATACATTCTGATTTGAAAAAGACATATTGCCATAAGAAGAATCTTAAGTCTTTATTGTAACCAATTGAATAGAAGGGAACCAGGTCACCCCTTCTCACCCGATCACAATAGAAGTGAAGGTTCGTATCCTGGATTGTTCCAGCTGACTGACAGAAGTAAACTGTTCCTTCAAAACCAATTTCAATCGTGCAACTGATTCCTTGGCCTAGTTAAGGCCATAAGACATAACACTTCGGAGCAGAAGTGGGCCATTTGGCCCATCAAGTCTGCTCTGCCATTCAATGAGATCGTGACTGATCTGATAACCCTCAACTCCTCTTTCCTGCCTTATCCCCATAACCCCGCGATTCCCTTCCCGATTAGACTAAAGTGCTAAAACGTCCAGATTTATGTCAATGCTTTCATTGGACAGGCTGAGTAACTGGCGAGGTGTTAAGGGCACCCTCCATATGAAGAATGAAAAGGCTTAGCTAGGCGATCAGAGGTGGAATTCAGTCTGAAACCCAGAAAAGGGAAATCTTAAAACACTGGGCGAAACATCTAGAAGTGGAAATTGAGGACACTGAAATAAAGCAATTAAGAATGGAGCAGTGAAAATTGGGACTGGAATTTGAGCAGTGGGAAAGAGAGAGAGAGGCAGAAATGGAAGGTGGAGTGAGAATTCAGGAACGATAGAGAGAGAGAGAGGGAGAGAGAGAGAGAGGGGGGAGAGAAGGAAAGAGAGTTTAAATTAAAACAGCTCGAGCTGAGCAGGGGGGGTTCTAATGTGCTCATTGAAGCGGAAGAAACATAGAATCCTACAGTGCAGAAGGAGGCTATTCGGCCCATCGAGTCTGCACCGACCACAATCCCACCCAGGCCCATACATTTACCCTAGTTAGTCCCACTGACACTAAGGGGCAATTTAGCATGGCCAATCCACCTAACCTGCACATCTCTGGACTGTGGGAGGAAACCGGAGCACCCGGAGGAAACCCGCACAGACACGGGGAGAATGTGCAAACTCCACACAGACAGTGACCCGAACCGGGAATCGAACCCGGGTCCCTGGCGCCATGAGGCAGCAGTGCTAACCACTGTGCCACCGTACCGCCCCAGAGGGAGCCACCCCGAGCTTAGACTTCAGGGCTGAGCTATTCCGGTTTGCCCATTTCATCCCCAAATTCACTGAAGAGGTAGAATCCTTTCTATCCTCTGCAAGGTCAGTGCAGAGGAAGCTGACAGGAACAAGATTCACCTCCTCTTTCCTGTGTAAACTGCAGCGAGCTGTGAGGCAGCAAAAAGGGAGATATGTGTGTACCAGACATTACCTCAGAAATTCCGTACCCTCAGGAAACACCCTGAGCAGACATACCGGGAATTTGGAAGGTTTAAGCAGCTCGCTTTTGATCAGTGGGTTCACAAGAACAAAAAGGACGAGAAGCAGGAGTCGGCCTCCAGGCCCTTCAAGCCTGCCCCACCATTCAACATGATCATGGCTGATCTATATCAGCCTCAACTCCTTTTCTGTATCATTTCCCACAGCCCTCTATTCCTCGAATACTTATCCACCTCCACTTTAAATATTTCTAATCATCCAGTCACCCTCTGCGAAAAGGAATTTTTACGCAGCTCAGTTTTAAATGACTGGCCCTTTATCTTGTAGCTATGTCTCCTTGTTCAAAACTCTCCCACTAGCGAAAACATCTCACCAACTACCCTGTCAAGCCCCCTCAGGATACGGGCGCTTAAAATTGAGACCACCCATGGAAAGAGACTGGCCCGTGTGGGGTACCCGGGGGAGAACTCAGGTCCTGTGTGGACCAGCTGGCGGAGGTATTTGCAGACATCTTCTACCTCTCTTTACACCGATCTGAGGTCCCTATCTACATTTACAAGACGACCATCATCCCGGTACCAAAGAAAAGCCAAGCAGCGTGCCTTAATGACTATCATCCGGTGGCTCTGACATCCATCATTATGAAGTGCTTCGGAAGGTTAGTCATGGCACAAATTAATTCCAGCCTCCCAGACGACCTGGATCCCCTACAGTTCACCTACCCCCGCAACAGGTCCACAGCAGACGCCATCTCCCTGGCTCTACACTCAACCCTGGAACACCTAGATAACAAAGATACTTATGTCAGACTCCTATTTATCAACTATAGCTCAGCCTCCAACACCTTTATTCCTTTGAAACTCATCTCCAAACTCAATGGCCTGAGGCCAAAGGAGGAAATGCTGTAAAATCTGGCAGCATCGATAAGGAGAGAAAAGAGCTGACGTTTCGAATCCAGATGACCCTTTGTCAAATGGCCTGGGGCTTGGCTCCTCCCTCTGCCACTGGATCCTCGACTTCCTAACTCACAGACCACAATCAGTAAGGATAGACAACAACACCTCCTCCACGATCATCCTCAACACCGGTGCCCCACAAGGCTGTGTTCTCAGCCCCCTACTATACTCATTATACACCTATGACTGTGTGGCTAAACTCCCCTCCGACTCGATTTTCAAGTTTGCTGATGACATCACCGTAGTGGGTCGGATCTCAAACAATGACGAGACAGAGTACAGGAATGAGATAGAGAATCTGGTGAACCGGTGCGATGATAATAATCTCTCCCTCAATGCCAACAAAATGAAAGAGTTAGTCATTGACTTCAGGAAGCGTAATGGAGAACATGCCCCTGTCTACATCAATGGGATGCAGTTGAAACGGTCGAGAGCTTCAGGTTTCTCGGTGTCTAAATCACCAACAACCTGTCCTGGTCCCCCCATGCCGACACTATAGTTAAGAAAGCCCACCAAAGCCTCTACTTTCTCAGGAGGCTAAGGAAATTTGGCATGTCAGCTATGACTCTCACCAACTTTTACAGATGCACCATAGAAAGCATTCTTTCTGGTTGTATCTGGTTGGTATGGCTTCTGCCCTGTCCAAGGCTGCAAAAAACTAGAAAAGGTCGTGAACGAAGCCCAGTCCATCACGCAAACCCGCCTCCCATCCATTGACTCTGTCTACACTTCCCGCTGCCTCGGCAAAGCAGCCGGCATAATCAAGGGCCTCACGCACCCCGAACATTCTCTCTTCCACCTTCTTCCGTCGGCAAAAAGATACAAAGGTCTGAGGACACGTACCAACCGACTCAAGAACAGCTTCTTCCCTGCTGCCATCAGACTTTTGAAAGGATCTACCTCGAATTAAGTTGATCTTTCTCTACACCCTAGCTATGATTGCAACACTACATCCTGCACTCTCTCGTTTCCTTCTCTATGAACGGTATGCGATGTCTGTATCGAAACAATACTTTTCACTGTCTACTAATACATGTGACAATAATAAATCAAATCAAATCAAATCACCTCCAGAATCCTATGTGAAATAATTCTCCTCAAGGAGTTCAAAGTCGACATACCCTTCCTGATAAGAACTCTCCCAGAGGAACAGAGAGGAACAGGAGTCCGACTGGAAATATCCTAGGCTGATAGAGAGGGGCTGGCCCACAAACCCTCATCCCAAATGAAACCCACCTCTTATCACCCCTAACCATTTGGGAAGGATAGAAGGTGGGAGAGCGATAAGAAAGTGAACACCCTTGGGAGAGAAGGGACAGCTGGAAACATGGGGCTCCCTCCTCAGGCCAGAAAGGATGGTGCTGAGAGGTGGGGTAAGAAAGAAGCCTGTGTGTGTTTGAACAGCCACAAGACAGGACATGTCCGTGCAAGTTGCTGGAAGTTCCAGTAGAAACCTATGGGATTTGTTGGGGGACACAAACCCCACGTAGAGAATGGGAGACAGACAGAGGGCAGACCAGACTATGGTTCAGATTGCAACAGCAAATCCCTGAAGATGCAACACTGTGAGCACCAGAGAGTAAGAAGTTTAACAACATATAAAATGATGAAGGGGATAGATAGAGTGAACGTTCAAAGACTATTTCCTCGGGTGGATGGAGCTATTACAAGGGGGCATGACTATAGGGTTCGTGGTGGGAGATATAGGAAGGATATCAGAGGTAGGTTCTTTACGCAGAGAGTGGTTGGGGTGTGGAATGGACTGCCTGCAGTGATAGTGGAGTCAGACACTTTAGCAACATTTAAGCGGTTATTGGATAGGCACATGGAGCACACCAGGATGATAGGGAGTGGGATAGCTTGATCTTGGTTTCAGATAAAGCTCGGCACAACATCGTGGGCCGAAGGGCCTGTTCTGTGCTGTACTGTTCTATGTTTAACACCAGGTTAAAGTCCAACAGGTTTATTTGGTAGCAAAAGCCACACAAGCTTTCGGAGCTCTAAGCCCCTTCTTCAGGTGAGTGGGAATTCTGTTCACAAACCCTCAGCACCAGAGAGGCCAGCGTGAGGATAGTGAGGGATACAAGGGGCCAATCAAACTTTTCTCTTAGGAAAAGGCATGACCTTTCCACTAGAGAGAGCAGTAAGTGCCAAGCTGTTGGTAAAGGGCATTGAAGGAGGGTACATTCCCGTCCCCTTTATACTGGGCACCGGGAGTGCAACCTTGTGTCAGGACCGGTGAGCGTGGGAGTCGGCCCAGAGTCCCTGTGGACAGGGTTAAACTCCTGCAATGAGCTGGTGGGATCGAAACTGATAACAATCCCCGGTGATCGCAGAGAAACTGAGCCAGGCCAAGGAGACAGAACAGCTGCTGGAGAAAGTTCCGGGCATTTCCACTGGCTATGTGGCAACCTGGTCTACGGCCAGACACGTGCTGTCTGAGGAGGCGGAAGTGACAATGCTGAAAGATACCTGCGGCACGGTGACACAGTGGTTAGCACGGCTGCCTCACAGCGCCAGGGACCCGGGTTCAATTCCCGGCTTGGGTCACTGTCTGTGCGGAGTCTGCACGTTCTCCCCATGTCTGCGTGGGTTTCCTCCGGGTGCTACAGTTTCCTCCCACAATCCGAAAGACGTGCTGGTTAGGTACATTGGCCGTGCTAAATTCTCCCTCAGTGTACCCGAACAGGCGCCGGAATGTGGCGACTAGGGGATTTTCACAGTAACTTCCTTGCAGTGTTAATGTAAGTCTACTTGTGACACTAATAAATAAACTTTAAACCTTAACATTGTCTGCGCGTCTGAAACCTTGTAAGAAGTCTAAAACACCAGGTCAAAGTCCAACAGGTTTATTTGGTAGCAAAAGTCACTAGCTTTTGGAACAGGCTGTTCCTTCGTCAGGTGGGTGGGAGTTCTGGTCACAAACAGGGCACAAAGACACAAACTCAATTTACATGAATAATGATTGGAATGTGAGTCTTTACAGCTAATCAGGTCTTAAAGGTACAGACAATGTGAGTGGAGGGAGCATACCTTTCCAGGCATCCAGAGGACCCTAAGGTGATAATAAGAAGATCCTCATTGATAGTGACACATTGTTAGAATGGCAGCTCTGACTGCCCAGAGTAAAGCTGAGGCAGGATGCTGCTGCATTAAAAATTAATGACTGGTGAGGAAGTGGAGACCCCTCAATGATCTGCGAATGGGGAATGGACAGTGACCCGCCGGGAAATATTAAGACTGGCACACAAAATCTCAATTGGCCACACCCCCACAGGAATGTAGTGAGGGCTGGTTGTGGGAAAACCCCAGTCTACAACCTATGATTCCCATGCCGGCTCTTGGGGAACTATTCAGCAAGGAGCTGGTAGACTGTGTGGAACCGCTGCCCAGAACAGGAGAAGTATAGCCTTGGCATCATGGATGTGGCTACCAGCTTCCCAGACCATTTCCCCCGAGACCCAAACCTGTCCAAATCATACTGAGGGAACTAACACAATTCTTTACCCGTGTGGGCTGCCCAATCAGATCCAGTCAGATCGGAACTCACATTTCATGTTCCAAATATTCCAGGAAGTCACAGATAACCTGGGCACGACCCAGCTGACATCACAGTGTCACAGAATCACAGAATACTACAGTGTAGAAGAGGCCCTTCGGCCCATCGAGTCTGTACTGATGCATGAAAGGCTCTGAACCCCCACCTAATCCCACTTGCCAGCACTCGGCCCATAGCCCCGAATGTTATGATGTGCCAAATACTCATCCAGGTACTTTTTAAAGGATGTGAGACATCCCGCCTCCACCACCCTCCCGGGCAGCGCATTCCAGACCGTCACCACCCTCTGGGTAAAACGTTTTTCCTCAAATCCCCCCGAAGCCTCCCACCCCTCATTTTTAAATTGTGTCCCCTCGTAACTAGCCCTTCAACTAAGGGGAACAGTTGTTCCTTGTCCACCCTGTCCATGCCTCATAATCTTGAAAACCTCAATCAGGTCGCCCCTCAGTTTTCTCTGCTCTAGAGAAAACAACCCAAGCCTATCCAATCTCTCTCCATAACTTAAATGTTCCATCCCAGGCAGCATCCTGGTGAATCTCCTCTGCACCCCCTCCAGTGCAATCACATCCTTCCTATAATGTGGCGACCAGAACTGCACACAGTACTCTCGCTGTGGCCTCACTAAAATTCTATACAACTCCATCATGACCTCTCTGTTTTTGTAATCTATATCCTGATTGATGAAGGCGAGTGTGCCATGTGCCTTTTTCACCACCCTATTAACCTGGGGGCGGGGTGCAACATTACTACCAGACCCTAAAAACAATTATACCCCCATGTGGGCAGCAAGGTGGCACAGTGGTTAGCACGGCTGCCTCACAGCGCCAGGGACCTGGGTTCGATTCCCAGCTTGGTCACTGTCTGTGCGGAGTTTACACATTCTCCCCGTGTCTGCATGGGTTTCCTCCGGGTGCTCCGGTTTCCTCCCACAGTCTGAAGGACGTGCTGGTTAGGTGCATTGACCATGCTAAATTCTCCCTCAGTGTACCCGAACAGGCGCCAGAATGTGGTGACCAGGGGATTTTCACAGTAACTTCATTGCAGTGTTAAGGTAAGCCTACTTGTGACACTAGTAAATAAACTGAAACTGAATCACAGAATCACAAGATTGTTACGATACAGAAAGAGGCCATTTGGCCCATCGTGTCTGTGCATCATGACGTGGTGCTGTTCCCCTGCCTTTTCCCCATACCCCGGCACACTGTTTCTATTCAACATTCATCTGATGCCCTCTTGAATGCCTCGATTGAACCTGCCTCCCCCACACTTCCAGGCAGCGCATCCCAGACCCCAACCACTCGCTGTGCGAAAAAGATTTTACTCACATCACAATTTCTTCTTTTACTGATCACTTTCAATCTGTGCCCTCTCCTTCTTGATCCTTTTACAAGCAGGAACAGTTGCTTCTTATCGACTCTGTCCATGATTTTGAACATCCCGATCAAATCTCCTCTCCGCCTTCCTCTCTCCAAGGAGAAAAGTCCCAACCTCTCCAATCTTTCCTCAGAACCGAAGATTTGCATCCCTGGAACCATTCGTGTAAACCTCTCCTACACTCCAATGTCTTCACTTCCTTCCTATTGTGTGGCGCCATGAACTGGACACAATACTCCAGCTGGGCACTGGGATAAAGGTCGAGGTTTTCCTCTGTCCTCTACCAGAGTTGTACTCCATTTGAATTGGTTTACAACACCAAGGTTCCTTATCGAGTAGAGATTTTAGAAGAGAAGACAGAAGCCTCCATGTTAGACCAAGTAACCGCATTCGATCAGCAACCCTGAGAGTCTATGATTGGCTTGAGAACAGATCTCCCAGCTACTAAAAAGCAGGCAGACAAATGTGCCCAGACATGAACCTTTCAGCCAGCGGATTACGTACAACTGCTCCTACCATTACTGGGCAAACCCCTAAAAGTACAGTCCAGTGGCCTGTACAGAGTAGCAAAAAAGCCTGGGTGCGAGTCTCATTTCATTTCTTTGTGATGCCCAGTATTTTTGAAAACATGACCTTTCGTCTCCAAACTGACTGGAACATTTACAATTCGAACTGAGGCAGAGGAAATTGATTCAAAAATGCAAGGCCACATTTTCATTTGAAGGTAAAACAAACAACCGTGCTCAAGGGGGTGTAAAGAGAGAGACATTTCCTATAATCCAAAGGCCCATTCAAACTCGGACTGTCCCAGGTAGAGATATTTAAACTGTAAAGTGGATGCCACACACAGACACACCCAAAACCACTTGGAAACACAGCATGGGTGAAGTATTCCAAGGCAAGACTGCCAGCCACTAGAGGGAGATTGCAAGTGACAAAGGCAGTGTCCAGAAAGTCTCCAGCGAGAAAACAAGTTGCAGGCTCTCCCTCCCTTGCTCTCATTTGGAATAAGCTTGTTACCCATTCTCAGCAACCAACACAACCAGAACCCAGCAGCAAACTGAGATCCAGTGGAAACAAGCCTGGCCAGTCCAACCATTCCACACAAGTCAACACAGCGATTCCAGGGGTCATTCTGGTAAAGCTGCTCTGAGTTGCTATGAAAGCATTTAAATCTTTCCAGAAAAAAAATAAAAAATATGGTAAACAGTAATCCAAATGCAAAACTCAAGAGGACACTGTGCAACTGAAGCATAACCTACCCAACTTTATAATCAACTCACCACCCGGGTGTGTGGAGAGACTGCACTCGGGTGTGTGGAGAGTCTGTACCCGGGTGTATGGAGTCAGTACCCGGGTGTGTGGAGAGTCTGTACCCGGGTGTGTGGAGTCTGTACCCGGGTGTGTGGAGGGTCTGTACCCAGGTGTGTGGAGAGTCTGTACCCGGGTGTGTGGAGTCTGTACCCGGGTGTGTGGAGTCTGTACCCGGGTGTGTGGAGAGTCGGTACCTGGGTGTGTGGAGTCTGTACCTGGCTGTGGAGTCTGTACCCGGGTGTGTGGAGTCTGTACCCGGATGGGTGGAGAGTCTGTACCTGGGGCTGTGGAGTCTGTACCCGAGAATGTGGAGAGTCTGTACCTGGGTGTGTGGAGAGTCGGTACCCGGGTGTGTGGAGAGTCTGTACCCGGGTGTGTGGAGTCTGTACCCGGGACTGTGGAGAGTCTGTACCCGGGTGTGTGGAGTCTGTACCCGGGTGTGTGGAGTCTGTACCCGGGTGTGTGGAGAGTCTGTACCCGGGAGTGTGGAGAGTCTGTACCTGGGTGTGTGGACAGTCTGTACCCGGGTGTGTGGAGAGTCTGTACCCGGGTGTGTGGAGAGTCTGTACCCGGGTGTATGGAGTTTGTACCCGTGTGTGGAGCCGGTACCCGGGTGTGTGGAGTATGTACCTGGGTGTGTGTAGAGTCTGTACCCGGGTGTGTGGAGTCTGTACCCGGGTGTGTGGAGTCTGTACCCGGGTGTGTGGAGTCTGTACCCGGGTGTGTGCAGTCTGTACCCGGGTGTGTGCAGTCTGTACCCGGGTGTGTGAAGCGTCTGTACCCGGGTGTGTGGAGAGTCTGTACCCGGGTGTGTGCAGTCTGTACCCGGGTGTGTGGAGAGTCTGTACCCGGGTGTGTGGAGAGTCTGTACCCGGGTGTGTGGAGAGTCTGTACCGGGGTGTGTGGAGAGTCTGAACCCGGGTGTATGGAGTCTGTACCCGGGTGTGTGGAGGGTCTGTACCCAGGTGTGTGGAGTCTGTACCCGGGTGTGTGGAGTCTGTACCCGGGTGTGTGGAGTCTGTACCCGGGTGTGTGCAGTCTGTACCCGGGTGTGTGCAGTCTGTACCCGGGTGTGTGGAGTCTGTACCCGGGTGTGTGGAGTCTGTACCCGGGTGTGTGGAGAGTCTGTACCCGGGTGTGTGGAGTCTGTACCCGGGTGTGTGGAGAATCTGTACCCGGGTGTGTGGAGAGTCTGTACCAGGGTGTGTGGAGTCTGTACCTGGGTGTGTGGAGTCTGTACCCGGGTGTGTGGAGTCTGTACCCGGGTGTGTGGAGAGTCGAGACCCGGGTGCGTGGAGAGTCTGTACCCGGGTGTGTGGAGTCTGTACCCGGGTGTGTGGAGTCTGTACCCGGGTGTGTGGAGTCTGTACCCGGGTGTGTGGAGTATGTACCCGGGTGTGTGGAGAGTCTGTACCCGGGTGTGTGGAGTCAGTACCCGGGTGTGTGCAGTCTGTACCCGGGTGTGTGGAGTCTGTACCCGGGTGTGGAGAGTCTGTACCCGGGTGTGTGGAGTCTGTACCCGGGTGTGTGGAGAGTCTGTACCCGGGTGTGTGGAGAGTCTGTACCAGGGTGTGTGGAGTCTGTACCTGGGTGTGTGGAGTCTGTACCCGGGTGTGTGGAGAGTCTATACCCGGGTGTGTGGAGAGTCTGTACCCGGGTGCGTGGAGAGTCTGTACCCGGGTGTGTGGAGTCTTTACCCGTGTGTGGAGTCTGTACCCGGGTGTGTGGAGTCAGTGCCCGGGTGCGTGGAGAGTCTGTACCCGGGTGTGTGGAGAGTCTGTACCCGGGTGTGTGGAGAGTCTGTACCCGGGTGTGTGGAGAGTCTGTACCCGGGTGTGTGGAGAGTCTGAACCCGGGTGTATGGAGTCTGTACCCGGGTGTGTGGAGGGTCTGTACCCAGGTGTGTGGAGTCTGTACCCGGGTGTGTGGAGTCTGTACCCGGGTGTGTGGAGTCTGTACCCGGGTGTGTGCAGTCTGTACCCGGGTGTGTGCAGTCTGTACCCGGGTGTGTGGAGTCTGTACCCGGGTGTGTGGAGTCTGTACCCGGGTGTGTGGAGAGTCTGTACCCGGGTGTGTGGAGTCTGTACCCGGGTGTGTGGAGTCTGTACCTGGGTGTGTGGAGTCTGTACCCGGGTGTGTGGAGTCTGTACCCGGGTGTGTGGAGAGTCGAGACCCGGGTGCGTGGAGAGTCTGTACCCGGGTGTGTGGAGTCTGTACCCGGGTGTGTGGAGTCTGTACCCGGGTGTGTGGAGTCTGTACCCGGGTGTGTGGAGTCTGTACCCGGGTGTGTGGAGAGTCTGTACCCGGGTGTGTGGAGTCTGTACCCGGGTGTGTGCAGTCTGTACCCGGGTGTGTGGAGTCTGTACCCGGGTGTGGAGAGTCTGTACCCGGGTGTGTGGAGTCAGTACCCGGGTGTGTGCAGTCTGTACCCGGGTGTGTGGAGTCTGTACCCGGGTGTGGAGAGTCTGTACCCGGGTGTGTGGAGTCTGTACCCGGGTGTGTGGAGAGTCTGTACCCGGGTGTGTGGAGAGTCTGTACCAGGGTGTGTGGAGTCTGTACCTGGGTGTGTGGAGTCTGTACCCGGGTGTGTGGAGAGTCTATACCCGGGTGTGTGGAGAGTCTGTACCCGGGTGCGTGGAGAGTCTGTACCCGGGTGTGTGGAGTCAGTGCCCGGGTGCGTGGAGAGTCTGTACCCGGGTGTGTGGAGAGTCTGTACCCGGGTGTGTGGAGAGTCTGTACCCGGGTGTGTGGAGAGTCTGTACCCGGGTGTGTGGAGTCTGTACCCGGGTGTGTGGAGTCTGTACCTGGGTGTGTGGAGTCTGTACCCGGGTGTGTGGAGTCTGTACCCGGGTGCGTGGAGAGTCTGTACCCGGGTGTGTGGAGTCTGTACCCGGGTGTGTGGAGTATGTACCCGGGTGTGTGGAGTCTGTACCCGGGTGTGTGGAGTCTGTACCCGGGTGTGTGCAGAGTCTGTACCCGGGTGTGTGGAGAGTCTGTACCCGGGTGTGTGGAGTCTGTACCCGGGTGTGTGGAGAGTCTGAACCCGGGTGTGTGGAGGGTCTGTACCCAGGTGTGTGGAGTCTGTACCCGTGTGTGGAGTCTGTACCCGGGTGTGTGGAGTCTGTACCCGGATGTGTGGAGTCTGTACCCGGGTGTGTGGAGTCTGTACCCGTATGTGGAGCCAGTACCCGGGTGTGTGGAGTCTGTACCCGGGTGTGTGGAGTCTGTACCCGGGTGTGTGGAGTCTGTACCCGGGTGTGTGGAGAGTCTGTACCCGGGTGTGTGGAGAGTCTGTACCCGGGTGTGTGGAGAGTCTGTACCCGGGTGTGTGGAGTCTGTACCCGGGTGTGTGGAGTCTGTACCCGGGTGTGTGGAGAGTCTGAACCCGGGTGTGTGGAGAGTCTGTACCCGGGTGTGTGGAGGGTCTGTACCCAGGTGTGTGGAGTCTGTACCCGTGTGTGGAGTCTGTACCCGGGTGTGTGGAGTCTGTACCCGGGTGTGTGGAGTCTGTACCCGGGTGTGTGGAGTCTGTACCCGGGTGTGTGGAGAGTCTGTACCCGGGTGTGTGGAGTCTGTACCCGGGTGTGTGGAGAGTCTGTACCCGGGTGTGTGGAGAGTCTGTACCCGGGTGTGTGGAGTCTGTACCCGGGTGTGTGGAGAGTCTGTACCTGGGTGTGTGGAGAGTCTGTACCCGGGTGTGTGGAGAGTCTGTACCCGGGTGTGTGGAGTCTGTACCCGGGTGTGTGGAGAGTCTGTACCTGGGTGTGTGGAGAGTCTGTACCCGGGTGTGTGGAGAGTCTGTACCCGGGTGTGTGGACAGTCTGTACCCGAGTGTGTGGAGAGTCCGAACCCGGGTGTGTGGAGAGTCTGTACCCGGCTGTGTGGAGAGTCTGTACCCGGGTGCGTGGAGATTCTGTACCCGGGTGTGTGGAGTCTGTACCCGGGTGTGTGGAGTCTGTACCCGGGTGTGTGGAGAGTCTGTATCCGGTGGTGTGGTGTCTGTACCCGGGTGTGTGGATTCTGTACCCGGGTGTGTGGAGAGTCTGTACCCGGGTGTGTGGAGAGTCTGTACAAGGGTGTGTGCAGTCTGTACCCGGGTGTGTGGAGAGTCGGTACCCGGGTGTGTGGAGTCTGTACCTGGGTGTGTGGAGTCTGTACCCGGGTGTGTGGAGTCTGTACCCGGGTGTGTGGAGTCTGTACCCGGGTGTGTGGAGTCTGTACCCGGGTGTGTGGAGAGTCTGTACCCGGGTGTGTGGAGTCTGTACCCGGGTGTGTGTAGTCTGTACCCGGGGGTGTGTAGTCTGTACCCGGGTGTGTGGAGTCTGTACCCGGGTGTGTGGAGAGTCTGTACCCGGGAGTGTGGAGTCTGTACCCGGGTGTGTGGAGTCTGTACCCGGGTGTGTGGAGTCTGTACCCGGGTGTGTGGAGAGTCTGTACCCGGGTGTGTGGAGTCTGTACCCGGGTGTGTGGAGTCTGTACCCGGGTGTGTGGAGTCTGTACCCGGGTGTGTGGAGTCTGTACCCGGGTGTGTGGAGTCTGTACCCGGGTGTGTGGAGTCTGTACCCGGGTGTGTGGGGTCTGTACCCGGCTGTGTGGATTGTCTGTACCCGGGTGTGTGGAGAGTCTGTACCCGGGTGTGTGGATTGTCTGTACCCGGGTGTGTGGAGTCTGTACCAAGGTTTATGGATTGTCTGAACCAGGGTGTGTGGAGAGTCTGTACCCGGGTGTGTGGAGTCTGTACCCGGGTGTGTGAAGAGTCTGTACCCGGGTGTGTGGAGTCTGTACCCGGGTGTGTGGAGTCTGTACCCGGGTGTGTGGAGTCTGTACCCGGGTGTGTGGAGTCTGTACCTGGGTGTGTGGAGTCTGTACCCGGGTGTGTGGAGTCTGTACCCGGGTGTGTGGAGAGTCTGTACCCGGGTGTGTGGAGTCTGTACCCGGGTGTGTGGAGTCTGTACCCGGGTGTGTGGAGTCTGTACCCGGGTGTATGGAGTCTGTACCCGGATGTGTGGCGTCTGTATCCGGGTGTGTGGAGAGTCTTTACCCGGGTGTGTGGAGAGTCTGTACCCGGGTGTGTGGAGTCTGTACCCGGGTGTGTGGAGAGTCTGTACCTGGGTGTGTGGAGAGTCTGTACCCGGGTGTGTGGAGAGTCTGTACCCGGGTGTGTGGAGTCTGTACCCGGGCGTGTGGAGTCTGTTCCCGGGTGTGTGGAGAGTCTGTACCAGCGTGTGTGGAGAGTCTGTACCTGGGTGTGTGGAGAGTCTGTACCCGGGTGTGTGGAGAGTCTGTACCCGGGTGTGTGGAGAGTCTGTACCCGGGTTTGTGGAGAGTATGTACCCGGGTGTGTGGAGAGTCAGTACCCGGGTGTGTGGAGAGTATGTACCCGCGTGTGTGGAGAGTCTGTACCCGGGTGTGTGGAGAGTCTGTACCCGGGTGTGTGGAGAGTCTGTACCCGGGTGTGTGGAGTCTGTACCCGGGTGTGTGGAGTCTGTACCCGGGTGTGTGGAGTCTGTACCCGGGTGTGTGGAGTTTGTACCCGGCTCTGTGGATTGTCTGTACCCGGGTGTGTGGAGAGTCTGTACCCGGGTGTGTGGAGAGTCTGTACCCGGGTGTGTGGATTGTCTGTACCCGGGTGTGTGGAGTCTGTACCAAGGTTTATGGATTGTCTGAACGAGGGTGTGTGGAGAGTCTGTACCCGGGTGTGTGGAGTCTGTACCCGGGTGTGTGAAGAGTCTGTACCCGGGTGTGTGGAGTCTGTACCCGGGTGTGTGGAGTCTGTACCCGGGTGTGTGGAGTCTGTACCCGGGTGTGTGGAGTCTGTACCCGGGTGTGTGGAGTCTGTACCTGGGTGTGTGGAGTCTGTACCCGGGTGTGTGGAGTCTGTACCCGGGTGTGTGGAGAGTCTGTACCCGGGTGTGTGGAGTCTGTACCCGGGTGTGTGGAGTCTGTACCCGGGTGTATGGAGTCTGTACCCGGATGTGTGGCGTCTGTATCCGGGTGTGTGGAGAGTCTTTACCCGGGTGTGTGGAGAGTCTGTACCCGGGTGTGTGGAGTCTGTACCCGGGTGTGTGGAGAGTCTGTACCCGGGTGTGTGGAGAGTCTGTACCCGGGTGTGTGGAGAGTCTGTACCCGGGTGTGTGGAGTCTGTACCCGGGCGTGTGGAGTCTGTACCCGGGTGTGTGGAGAGTCTGTACCAGCGTGTGTGGAGAGTCTGTACCTGGGTGTGTGGAGAGTCTGTACCCGGGTGTGTGGAGTCTGTACCCTGGTGTGTGGAGTCTGTACCCGGGAGTGTGGAGAGTCTGTACCCGGGTTTGTGGAGAGTATGTACCCGGGTGTGTGGAGAGTCAGTACCCGGGTGTGTGGAGAATCTCTACCCGGGTGTGTGGATTGTCTGTACCCGGGTGTGTGGAGAGTCTGTACCCGGGTGTGTGGAGAGTATGTACCCGGGTGTGTGGAGAGTCTGTACCCGGGTGTGTGGAGAGTCTGTACCCGGGTGTGTGGAGAGTATGTACCCGGGTGTGTGGAGAGTCTGTACCCGGGTGTGTGGAGAATCTCTACCCGGGTGTGTGGATTGTCTGTACCCGGGTGTGTGGAGAGTCTGTACCCGGGTGTGTGGAGAGTATGTACCCGGGTGTGTGGAGAGTCTGTACCCGGGTGTGTGGAGAGTCTGTACCCGGGTGTGTGGAGAGTATGTACCCGGGTGTGTGGAGTCTGTACCCGGGTGTGTGGAGTCTGTACCCGGGTGTGTGGAGTCCGTACCCGGGAGTGTGGAGTCTGTACCCGGGTGTGTGGAGTCTGTACCCGTGTGTGTGGAGAGTCTGTACCCGGGTGTGTGGAGTCTGTACCCGGGTGTGTGGAGTCTGTACCCGGGTATGTGGAGAGTCTGTACCCGGGTGTGTGGAGAGTCTGTACCCGGGTGTGTGGAGAGTCTGTACCCGGGTGTTTGGAGTCTGTACCCGGGCGTGTGGAGTCTGTACCCGGGTGTGTGGAGAGTCTGTACCAGCGTGTGTGGAGAGTCTGTACCTGGGTGTGTGGAGAGTCTGTACCCGGGTGTGTGGAGTCTGTACCCGGGAGTGTGGAGAGTCTGTACCAAGGTTTATGGATTGTCTGTACCCGGGTGTGTGGAGAGTCTGTACCCGGGTGTGTGGAGAGTCTGTACCCGGGTGTGTGAAGAGTCTGTACCCGGGTGTGTGGAGTCTGTACCCGGGTGTGTGGAGTCTGTACCCGGGTGTGTGGAGTCTGTACCCGGGTGTGTGGAGTCTGTACCTGGGTGTGTGGAGTCTGTACCCGGGTGTGTGGAGTCTGTACCCGGGTGTGTGGAGAGTCTGTACCCGGGTGTGTGGAGTCTGTACCCGGGTGTGTGGAGTCTGTACCCGGGTGTATGGAGTCTGTACCCGGATGTGTGGCGTCTGTATCCGGGTGTGTGGAGAGTCTTTACCCGGGTGTGTGGAGAGTCTGTACCCGGGTGTGTGGAGTCTGTACCCGGGTGTGTGGAGAGTCTGTACCCGGGTGTGTGGAGAGTCTGTACCCGGGTGTGTGGAGTCTGTACCCGGGCGTGTGGAGTCTGTACCCGGGTGTGTGGAGAGTCTGTACCAGCGTGTGTGGAGAGTCTGTACCTGGGTGTGTGGAGAGTCTGTACCCGGGTGTGTGGAGTCTGTACCCTGGTGTGTGGAGTCTGTACCCGGGAGTGTGGAGAGTCTGTACCCGGGTTTGTGGAGAGTATGTACCCGGGTGTGTGGAGAGTCAGTACCCGGGTGTGTGGAGAGTATGTACCCGCGTGTGTGGAGAGTCTGTACCCGGGTGTGTGGAGAGTCTGTACCCGGGTGTGTGGAGTCTGTACCCGGGTGTGTGGCGTCTGTACCCGGGTGTGTGGAGTCTGTACCCGGGTGTGTGGAGTTTGTACCCGGCTCTGTGGATTGTCTGTACCCGGGTGTGTGGAGAGTCTGTACCCGGGTGTGTGGATTGTCTGTACCCGGGTGTGTGGAGTCTGTACCAAGGTTTATGGATTGTCTGAACGAGGGTGTGTGGAGAGTCTGTACCCGGGTGTGTGGAGTCTGTACCCGGGTGTGTGAAGAGTCTGTACCCGGGTGTGTGGAGTCTGTACCCGGGTGTGTGGAGTCTGTACCCGGGTGTGTGGAGTCTGTACCCGGGTGTGTGGAGTCTGTACCTGGGTGTGTGGAGTCTGTACCCGGGTGTGTGGAGTCTGTACCCGGGTGTGTGGAGAGTCTGTACCCGGGTGTGTGGAGTCTGTACCCGGGTGTGTGGAGTCTGTACCCGGGTGTATGGAGTCTGTACCCGGATGTGTGGCGTCTGTATCCGGGTGTGTGGAGAGTCTTTACCCGGGTGTGTGGAGAGTCTGTACCCGGGTGTGTGGAGTCTGTACCCGGGTGTGTGGAGAGTCTGTACCCGGGTGTGTGGAGAGTCTGTACCCGGGTGTGTGGAGAGTCTGTACCCGGGTGTGTGGAGTCTGTACCCGGGCGTGTGGAGTCTGTACCCGGGTGTGTGGAGAGTCTGTACCAGCGTGTGTGGAGAGTCTGAACCTGGGTGTGTGCAGAGTCTGTACCCGGGTGTGTGGAGTCTGTACCCTGGTGTGTGGAGTCTGTACCCGGGAGTGTGGAGAGTCTGTACCCGGGTTTGTGGAGAGTATGTACCCGGGTGTGTGGAGAGTCAGTACCCGGGTGTGTGGAGAGTATGTACCCGGGTGTGTGGAGAGTCTGTACCCGGGTGTGTGGAGAATCTCTACCCGGGTGTGTGGATTGTCTGTACCCGGGTGTGTGGAGAGTCTGTACCCGGGTGTGTGGAGAGTATGTACCCGGGTGTGTGGAGAGTCTGTACCCGGGTGTGTGGAGAGTCTGTACCCGGGTGTGTGGAGAGTATGTACCCGGGTGTGTGGAGTCTGTACCCGGGTGTGTGGAGTCCGTACCCGGGAGTGTGGAGTCTGTACCCGGGTGTGTGGAGTCTGTACCCGGGTGTGTGGAGAGTCTGTACCCGGGTGTGTGGAGTCTGTACCCGGGTGTGTGGAGTCTGTACCCGGGTGTGTGGAGAGTCTGTACCCGGGTGTGTGGAGAGTCTGTACCCGGGTGTGTGGAGAGTCTGTACCCGGGTGTTTGGAGTCTGTACCCGGGCGTGTGGAGTCTGTACCCGGGTGTGTGGAGAGTCTGTACCAGCGTGTGTGGAGAGTCTGTACCTGGGTGTGTGGAGAGTCTGTACCCGGGTGTGTGGAGTCTGTACCCTGGTGTGTGGAGTCTGTACCCGGGAGTGTGGAGAGTCTGTACCCGGGTTTGTGGAGAGTATGTACCCGGGTGTGTGGAGAGTCTGTACCCGGGTGTGTGGAGAGTCTGTACCCGGGTGTGTGGAGAGTATGTACCCGGGTGTGTGGAGTCTGTACCCGGGTGTGTGGAGTCCGTACCCGGGAGTGTGGAGTCTGTACCCGGGTGTGTGGAGTCTGTACCCGGGTGTGTGGAGAGTCTCTACCCGGGTGTGTGGATTCTGTACCCGGGTGTGTGGAGAGTCTGTACCCGGGTGTGTGGAGAGTCTGTACCCGGGTGTGTGGAGAGTATGTACCCGGGTGTGTGGAGAGTCTGTACCCGGGTGTGTGGAGAGTCTGTACCCGGGTGTGTGGAGAGTATGTACCCGGGTGTGTGGAGTCTGTACCCGGGTGTGTGGAGTCCGTACCCGGGAGTGTGGAGTCTGTACCCGGGTGTGTGGAGTCTGTACCCGGGTGTGTGGAGAGTCTGTACCCGGGTGTGTGGAGTCTGTACCCGGGTGTGTGGAGTCTGTACCCGGGTGTGTGGAGTCTGTACCCTGGTGTGTGGAGTCTGTACCCGGGAGTGTGGAGAGTCTGTACCCGGGTTTGTGGAGAGTATGTACCCGGGTGTGTGGAGAGTCTGTACCCGGGTGTGTGGAGAGTCTGTACCCGGGTGTGTGGAGAGTATGTACCCGGGTGTGTGGAGTCTGTACCCGGGTGTGTGGAGTCCGTACCCGGGAGTGTGGAGTCTGTACCCGGGTGTGTGGAGTCTGTACCCGGGTGTGTGGAGAGTCTCTACCCGGGTGTGTGGATTCTGTACCCGGGTGTGTGGAGAGTCTGTACCCGGGTGTGTGGAGAGTCTGTACCCGGGTGTGTGGAGAGTCTGTACCCGGGTGTGTGGAGAGTCTGTACCCGGGTGTGTGGAGAGTCTGTACCCGGGTGTGTGGAGAGTATGTACCCGGGTGTGTGGAGTCTGTACCCGGGTGTGTGGAGTCCGTACCCGGGAGTGTGGAGTCTGTACCCGGGTGTGTGGAGTCTGTACCCGGGTGTGTGGAGAGTCTGTACCCGGGTGTGTGGAGTCTGTACCCGGGTGTGTGGAGTCTGTACCCGGGTGTGTGGAGAGTCTGTACCCGGGTGTGTGGAGAGTCTGCACCCGGGTGTGTGGAGTCTGTACCTGGGTGTGTGGAGTCTGTACTCGGGTGTGTGGAGTCTGTACCTGGGTGTGTGGAGCCAGTACCCGGGTGTGTGGAGTCTGTACCCGGGTGTGTGGAGAGTCTGTACCCGGGTGTGTGGAGAGTCTGTACCCGGGTGTGTGGAGAGTCTGTACCCGGGTGTGTGGAGTCTGTACCTGGGTGTGTGGAGTCTGTACCCCGGTGTGTGGAGAGTCTATACCCGGGTGTGTGGAGAGTCTGTACCCGGGTGCGTGGAGAGTCTGTACCCGGGTGTGTGGAGTCTGTACCCGGGTGTGTGGAGTCTGTACCCGGGTGTGTGGAGTCTGTACCCGGGTGTGTGGAGAGTCTGTACCCGGGTGTGTGGAGTCTGTACCCGGGTGTGTGGAGTCTGTACCCGGGTGTGTGGAGAGTCTGAACCCGGGTGTGTGGAGAGTCTGTACCCGGGTGTGTGGAGGGTCTGTACCCAGGTGTGTGGAGTCTGTACCCGTGTGTGGAGTCTGTACCCGGGTGTGTGGAGTCTGTACCCGGATGTGTGGAGTCTGTACCCGGGTGTGTGGAGTCTGTCCTCGGGTGTGTGGAGTCTGTACCCGGGTGTGTGGAGTCTGTACCCGTGTGTGGAGCCAGTACCCGGGTGTGTGGAGTCTGTACCCGGGTGTGTGGAGTCTGTACCCGGGTGTGTGGAGTCTGTACCCGGGTGTGTGGAGAGTCTGTACCCGGGTGTGTGGAGTCTGTACCCGGGTGTGTGGAGAGTCTGTACCCGGGTGTGTGGAGTGTCTGAACCCGGGTGTGTGGAGAGTCTGTACCCGGGTGTGTGGAGAGTCTGTACCCGGGTGTGTGGAGATTCTGTACCCGGGTGTGTGGATTCTGTACCCGGGTGTGTGGAGAATCTGTACCCGGGTGTGTGGAGAGTCTGTACCCGGGTGTGTGGATTGTCTGTACCCGGGTGTGTGGAGTCTGTACCAAGGTTTATGGATTGTCTGAACGAGGGTGTGTGGAGAGTCTGTACCCGGGTGTGTGGAGTCTGTACCCGGGTGTGTGAAGAGTCTGTACCCGGGTGTGTGGAGTCTGTACCCGGGTGTGTGGAGTCTGTACCCGGGTGTGTGGAGTCTGTACCCGGGTGTGTGGAGTCTGTACCTGGGTGTGTGGAGTCTGTACCCGGGTGTGTGGAGTCTGTACCCGGGTGTGTGGAGAGTCTGTACCCGGGTGTGTGGAGTCTGTACCCGGGTGTGTGGAGTCTGTACCCGGGTGTATGGAGTCTGTACCCGGATGTGTGGCGTCTGTATCCGGGTGTGTGGAGAGTCTTTACCCGGGTGTGTGGAGAGTCTGTACCCGGGTGTGTGGAGTCTGTACCCGGGTGTGTGGAGAGTCTGTACCCGGGTGTGTGGAGAGTCTGTACCCGGGTGTGTGGAGAGTCTGTACCCGGGTGTGTGGAGTCTGTACCCGGGCGTGTGGAGTCTGTACCCGGGTGTGTGGAGAGTCTGTACCAGCGTGTGTGGAGAGTCTGAACCTGGGTGTGTGCAGAGTCTGTACCCGGGTGTGTGGAGTCTGTACCCTGGTGTGTGGAGTCTGTACCCGGGAGTGTGGAGAGTCTGTACCCGGGTTTGTGGAGAGTATGTACCCGGGTGTGTGGAGAGTCAGTACCCGGGTGTGTGGAGAGTATGTACCCGGGTGTGTGGAGAGTCTGTACCCGGGTGTGTGGAGAATCTCTACCCGGGTGTGTGGATTGTCTGTACCCGGGTGTGTGGAGAGTCTGTACCCGGGTGTGTGGAGAGTATGTACCCGGGTGTGTGGAGAGTCTGTACCCGGGTGTGTGGAGAGTCTGTACCCGGGTGTGTGGAGAGTATGTACCCGGGTGTGTGGAGTCTGTACCCGGGTGTGTGGAGTCCGTACCCGGGAGTGTGGAGTCTGTACCCGGGTGTGTGGAGTCTGTACCTGGGTGTGTGGAGAGTCTGTACCCGGGTGTGTGGAGTCTGTACCCGGGTGTGTGGAGTCTGTACCCGGGTGTGTGGAGAGTCTGTACCCGGGTGTGTGGAGAGTCTGTACCCGGGTGTGTGGAGAGTCTGTACCCGGGTGTTTGGAGTCTGTACCCGGGCGTGTGGAGTCTGTACCCGGGTGTGTGGAGAGTCTGTACCAGCGTGTGTGGAGAGTCTGTACCTGGGTGTGTGGAGAGTCTGTACCCGGGTGTGTGGAGAGTCTGTACCTGGGTGTGTGGAGAGTCTGTACCCGGGTGTGTGGAGTCTGTACCCTGGTGTGTGGAGTCTGTACCCGGGAGTGTGGAGAGTCTGTACCCGGGTTTGTGGAGAGTATGTACCCGGGTGTGTGGAGAGTCTGTACCCGGGTGTGTGGAGAGTCTGTACCCGGGTGTGTGGAGAGTATGTACCCGGGTGTGTGGAGTCTGTACCCGGGTGTGTGGAGTCCGTACCCGGGAGTGTGGAGTCTGTACCCGGGTGTGTGGAGTCTGTACCCGGGTGTGTGGAGAGTCTGTACCCGGGTGTGTGGAGTCTGTACCCGGGTGTGTGGAGTCTGTACCCGGGTGTGTGGAGAGTCTGTACCCGGGTGTGTGGAGAGTCTGCACCCGGGTGTGTGGAGTCTGTACCTGGGTGTGTGGAGTCTGTACTCGGGTGTGTGGAGTCTGTACCTGGGTGTGTGGAGCCAGTACCCGGGTGTGTGGAGTCTGTACCCGGGTGTGTGGAGAGTCTGTACCCGGGTGTGTGGAGAGTCTGTACCCGGGTGTGTGGAGAGTCTGTACCCGGGTGTGTGGAGTCTGTACCTGGGTGTGTGGAGTCTGTACCCGGGTGTGTGGAGAGTCTGTCCCCGGGTGTGTGGAGAGTCTGTACCCGGGTGCGTGGAGAGTCTGTACCCGGGTGTGTGGAGTCTGTACCCGGGTGTGTGGAGTCTGTACCCGGGTGTGTGGAGTCTGTACCCGGGTGTGTGGAGAGTCTGTACCCGGGTGTGTGGAGTCTGTACCCGGGTGTGTGGAGTCTGTACCCGGGTGTGTGGAGAGTCTGAACCCGGGTGTGTGGAGAGTCTGTACCCGGGTGTGTGGAGGGTCTGTACCCAGGTGTGTGGAGTCTGTACCCGTGTGTGGAGTCTGTACCCGGGTGTGTGGAGTCTGTACCCGGATGTGTGGAGTCTGTACCCGGGTGTGTGGAGTCTGTCCTCGGGTGTGTGGAGTCTGTACCCGGGTGTGTGGAGTCTGTACCCGTGTGTGTGGAGCCAGTACCCGGGTGTGTGGAGTCTGTACCCGGGTGTGTGGAGTCTGTACCCGGGTGTGTGGAGTCTGTACCCGGGTGTGTGGAGAGTCTGTACCCGGGTGTGTGGAGTCTGTACCCGGGTGTGTGGAGAGTCTGTACCCGGGTGTGTGGAGTGTCTGAACCCGGGTGTGTGGAGAGTCTGTACCCGGGTGTGTGGAGAGTCTGTACCCGGGTGTGTGGAGATTCTGTACCCGGGTGTGTGGATTCTGTACCCGGGTGTGTGGAGAATCTGTACCCGGGTGTGTGGATTCTGTACCCGGGTGTGTGGAGAGTCTGTACCCGGGTGTGTGGAGAGTCTGTACCCGGGTGTGTGGATTCTGTACCCGGGTGTGTGGAGCCTCTGTACCCGGGTGTGTGGAGAGTCTATACCCGGGTGTGTGCAGTCTGTACCCGGGTGTGTGGAGTCTGTACCCGGGAGTGTGGAGTCTGTACCCGGGTGTGTGGAGTCTGTACCCGGGTGTGTGGAGTCTGTACCCGGGTGTGTGGAGTCTGTACCCGGGTATGTGGAGTCTGTACCCGGGTGTGTGGAGAGTCTGTACCCGGGTGTGTGGAGAGTCTATACCCGGGTGTGTGCAGTCTGTACCCGGGTGTGTGGAGAGTCTGTACCCGGGTGTGTGGAGAGTCTGTACCCGGGTGTGTGGAGTCTGTACCCGGGTGTGTGGAGTCTGTACCCGGGAGTGTGGAGTCTGTACCCGGGTGTGTGGAGTCTGTACCCGGGTGTGTGGAGTCTGTACCCGGGTGTGTGGAGTCTATACCCGGGTGTGTGGAGAGTCTGTACCCGGGTGTGTGGAGTCTGTACCCGGGTGTGTGGAGTCTGTACCCGGGTGTGTGGAGTCTGTACCCGGGTGTGTGGAGTCTGTACCCGGGTGTGTGGAGTCTGTACCCGGCTGTGTGGATTGTCTGAACCCGGGTGTGTGGATTGTCTGTACCCGGGTGTGTGGAGTATGTACCAAGGTGTATGGATTGTCTGAACCAGGGTGTGTGGAGAGTCTGTACCCGGGTGTGTGGAGTCTGTACCCGGGTGTGTGGAGAGTCTGTACCCGGGTGTGTGGAGTCTGTACCCGGGTGTGTGGAGTCTGTACCCGGGTGTGTGGAGTCTGTACCCGGGTGTGTGGAGTCTGTACCCGGGTGTGTGGAGTCTGTACCCGGGTGTGTGGAGTCTGTACCCGGGTGTGTGGAGTCTGTACCCGGGTGTGTGGAGTCTGTACCCGGGTGTGTGGAGTCTGTACCCGGGTGTGTGGAGAGTCTGTACCCGGGTGTGTGGAGTCTGTACCCGGGTGTGTGGAGTCTGTACCCGGGTGTATGGAGTCTGTACCCGGATGTGTGGATAGTCAGCACCCGGGTGTGTGGAGTCTGTACCCGGACGTTTGGAGAGTCTGTACCCGGGTGTGTGGAGTCTGTACCCGGGTGTGTGGAGAGTCTGTACCCAGGTGTGTGGAGAGTCTGTACCCGGGTGTGTGGAGTCTGTACCCGGGTGTGTGGAGTCTGTACCCGGGTGTGTGGAGTCTGTACCCGGGTGTGTGGAGAGTCTGTACCCAGGTTTGTGGAGAGTCTGTACCCGGGTGTGTGGAGTCTGTACCCGGGAGTGTGGAGAGTCTGTACCCGGGTGTGTGGAGAGTCTGTACCCGGGTGTGTGGAGTCTGTACCCGGGTGTGTGGAGAGTCTGTACCCGGGTGTGTGGAGTCTGTACCCGGTGTGTGTGGAGAGTCTGTACCCGGGTGTGTGGAGAGTCTGTACCCGGGTGTGTGGAGTCTGTACCCGGGAGTGTGGAGAGTCTGTACCCGGGTGTGTGGAGAGTCTGTACCCGGCTGTGTGGAGAGTATGTACCCGGGTGTGTGGAGAGTCTGTACCCGGGTGTGTGGAGAGTATGTACCCGGGTGTGTGGAGAGTCTGTACCCGGGTGTGTGGAGAATCTGTACCCGGGTGTGTGGATTCTGTACCCGGGTGTGTGGAGCGTCTGTACCCGGGTGTGTGGAGAGTCTGTACCCGGTTGTGTGGAGAGTATGTACCCGGGTGTGTGGAGTCTGTACCCGGGTGTGTGGAGTCCGTACCCGGGAGTGTGGAGTCTGTACCCGGGTGTGTGGAGTCTGTACCCGGGTGTGTGGAGAGTCTGTACCTGGGTGTGTGGAGTCTGTACCCGGGTGTGTGGAGTCTGTACCCGGGTGTGTGGAGAGTCTGTACCCGGGTGTGTGGAGTCTGTACCCGGCTGTGTGGATTGTCTGGACCTGGGTGTGTGGATTGTCTGAACCCGGGTGTGTGGAGAGTCTGTACCCGGGTGTGTGGAGTCTGTACCCGGGTGTGTGGAGTCCGTACCCGGGAGTGTGGAGTCCGTACCCGGGTGTGTGGAGTCTGTACCCGGGTGTGTGGAGAGTCTGTACCCGGGTGTGTGGAGTCTGTACCCGGGTGTGTGGAGTCTGTACCCGGGTGTGTGGAGAGTCTGTACCCGGGTGTGTGGAGTCTGTACCCGGCTGTGTGGATTGTCTGAACCCAGGTGTGTGGAGAGTCTGCACCCGGGTGTGTGGAGTCTGTACCCGGGTGTGTGGAGAGTCTGTACCCGGGTGTGTGGAGTCTGTACCCGGCTGTGTGGATTGTCTGAACCTGGGTGTGTGGATTGTCTGAACCCGGGTGTGTGGAGAGTCTGTACCCGGGTGTGTGGAGTCTGTACCCGGGTGTGTGGAGTCTGTACCCGGGTGTGTGGAGAGTCTGTACCCGGGTGTGTGGAGTCTGTACCCGGACTTTTGGAGAGTCTGTATCCGGGTGTGTGGAGAGTTTGTACCCGGGTGTGTGGTGTCTTTACCCGGGTGTGTGTAGAGTCTATACCCGGGTGCGTGGAGTCTGTTCCCGGGTGTGTGGCGTCTGTACCCGGGTATGTGGAGAATCTGTACCCAGCTGTGTGGAGTCTGTACCCGGGTGTGTGGAGTCTGTACCCGGGTTTGTGGAGAGTCTGTACCCGGGTGTGTGGAGAGTCTGTACCTGTGCGTGTGGAGTCTGTACCCGGGTTTGTGGAGAGTCTATACCCGGGTGATTGGAGAGTCTCTACCCGGGTGTGTGGAGAGTCTATACCCGGGTGTGTGGAGAGTCTGTACCCGGGTGTGTGGAGAGTCTATACCCGGGTGATTAGAGAGTCTCTACCCGGGTGTGTGGAGAGTCTGTACCCGGGTTTGTGGAGAGTCTGTACCCGGGTGTGTGGAGTCTGTACCCGGTTGTGTGGAGAGTCTGTCCCCGGGTGTGTGGAGAGTCTGTCCCCGGGTGTGTGGAGTCTGTACCCGGGTGTGTGGAGTCTGTACCCGGGTATGTGGAGAGTCTGTTCCCGGGTGTGTGGAGGGTCTGTACCCAGGTGTGTGGAGAGTCTGTACCCAGGTGTGTGGAGTCTGTACCCGGGTGTGTGAAGTCTGTACCCGGCTGCGTGGGGTCTGTACCCGGATGTGTGGAGAGTCTGTACCCGGGTGTGTAGAGTCTGTACCCGGGTGTGTGGAGTTTGTACCCGGGTGTGTGGAGTCTGAACCCGGGTGTGTGGAGAGTCTGTACCCGGGAGTGTGGAGAGTCTGTACCCGGGTGTGTGGAGAGTCTGTACCCGGGTGTGTGGAGAGTATGTACCCGGGTGTGTGGAGAGTCTGTACCCGGGTGTGTGGAGAGTATGTACCCGGGTGTGTGGAGAGTCTGTACCCGGGTGTGTGGAGAGTCTGTACCCGGGTGTGTGGAGAATCTGTACCCGGGTGTGTGGATTCTGTACCCGGGTGTGTGGAGCGTCTGTACCCGGGTGTGTGGAGAGTCTGCACCCGGGTGTGTGGAGAGTATGTACCTGGGTGTGTGGAGTCTGTACCCGGGTGTGTGGAGTCCGTACCCGGGAGTGTGGAGTCTGTACCCGGGTGTGTGGAGTCTGTACCCGGGTGTGTGGAGAGTCTGTACCCGGGTGTGTGGAGTCTGTACCCGGGTGTGTGGAGTCTGTACCCGGGTGTGTGGAGAGTCTGTACCCGGGTGTGTGGAGTCTGTACCCGGCTGTGTGGATTGTCTGAACCTGGGTGTGTGGATTGTCTGAACCCGGGTGTGTGGAGAGTCTGTACCCGGGTGTGTGGAGTCTGTACCCGGGTGTGTGGAGTCCGTACCCGGGAGTGTGGAGTCCGTACCCGGGTGTGTGGAGTCTGTACCCGGGTGTGTGGAGAGTCTGTACCCGGGTGTGTGGAGTCTGTACCCGGGTGTGTGGAGTCTGTACCCGGGTGTGTGGAGAGTCTGTACCCGGGTGTGTGGAGTCTGTACCCGGCTGTGTGGATTGTCTGAACCCAGGTGTGTGGAGAGTCTGTACCCGGGTGTGTGGAGTCTGTACCCGGGTGTGTGGAGAGTCTGTACCCGGGTGTGTGGAGTCTGTACCCGGCTGTGTGGATTGTCTGAACCTGGGTGTGTGGATTGTCTGAACCCGGGTGTGTGGAGAGTCTGTACCCGGGTGTGTGGAGTCTGTACCCGGGTGTGTGGAGTCTGTACCCGGGTGTGTGGAGAGTCTGTACCCGGGTGTGTGGAGTCTGTACCCGGACGTTTGGAGAGTCTGTATCCGGGTGTGTGGAGAGTTTGTACCCGGGTGTGTGGTGTCTTTACCCGGGTGTGTGTAGAGTCTATACCCGGGTGCGTGGAGTCTGTTCCCGGGTGTGTGGCGTCTGTACCCGGGTATGTGGAGAATCTGTACCCAGCTGTGTGGAGTCTGTACCCGGGTGTGTGGAGTCTGTACCCGGGTTTGTGGAGAGTCTGTACCCGGGTGTGTGGAGAGTCTGTACCTGTGCGTGTGGAGACTGTACCCGGGTGTGTGGAGTCTGTACCCGGGTGTGTGGAGTCTGTACCTGGGTGTGTGGAGTCTGTACCTGGGTGTGTGGAGAGTCTGTACCCGGGTGTGTGGAGTCTGTACTGTGGAGACTGTACCCGGGTGTGTGGAGTCTGTACCCGGGTGTGTGGAGTCTGTACCCGGGTGTGTGGAGAGTCTATAACCGGGTGTGTGGTGTCTGTACCCGGGTGTGTGGAGTGTCTATAACCGGGTGTGTGGTGTCTGTACCCGGGTGTGTGGAGAGTCTATAACCGGGTGTGTGGTGTCTGTACCCGGGTGTGTGGAGAGTCTATAACCGGGTGTGTGGAGAGTCTGCACCCGCGTGTGTGGAGTCTGTACCCGGGTGTGTGGAGGCTGTACCCGGGTGTGTGGAGTCTGTACCCGGGTGTGTGGAGACTGTACCCGGGTGTGTGGAGTCTGTACCCGGGTGTGTGGAGAGTCTATAACCGGGTGTGTGGAGTCTGTACCCAGATGTGGGGCAGACTCAAAGTTATACAGTAAAATCCTCTTTGGCCCATCGTGCCTGTGCTGTTCCAATTCAAAGCACCTGTGTATTCTAATCTAGTTCCCAGCACTGTCCCTGCCTTGGCCCCGGCAGTGTGGATGGGGACACTGGGTTGCTCAGTCTTACCTGTGTTTCTGATAGGCTCAGGCTGCTTGCTAGCTGCTTCCTCTCCGCTCCCACCACGTAGTGATTCTTCTCAAAGGCTCTCTCCAGGCGGAGCAGTTGGGATGGGGAGAAGGCGGTGCGGATTCTCTTGGGCTTCCTGGCAAAGGGTCCGTGCAATAACATAGACTCGTGAGCTGCATCAGTCCCTGTGGAGCAGAGAGAGTGGATCAATGTGGGAATGCTGCCTGTGCGGCTAGCCTGACAAACCCATCCCCAAATCCCTGTGGAGCAGAGAGAGTGGATCAATGTGGGAATGCTGCCTGTGCGGCTAGCCAGACAAACCCATCCCCAAATCCCTGTGGAGCAGAGAGAGTGGATCAATGTGGGAATGTCTGTCATTGTGGGCCAGCCGGAGAAACCCATCCCCAAATCCCCTCCCTCACTGCAGCTGCCTCTCCCTCCGAACTCTCCCTTATTTTCCATTGTCTATTCTTCAATTTCTTCATTTCTAATCTCGAGTTTTTCTCTCCTTCACATTTTCTTCCTTTTCACTCGCATCCTCTGGTTTTATTCCAATGGTGTCTTCCTTGTTTTCTCCTGTTTATTTCTCTCTCCCACCTTCTCTCTTTCTTACCCACTTTCTCCCTCAACCTCTTTCTCTCACACACATTCTCTCACTCTCACACTTTTTCTCTCTCACTCTCTCTCGCTTCTTTCTCTCTCTCACTCACCCTCTCTCTCACTCTCACTGTTTCTCTCTCGCCCTCTTTCTCCCTCTTCGTCTCTCATTCTCTCTCTCCCACTCAATTTCGCTCTATCTCGCCCTCTTTCTCTCTCTTTCTCTCTCTCCCTCTCCTGCCTTTCCTTTGATACCCCAGAGTTTATTTTTCAATCTCAAGCCAATGGCTGTTAGAAACCTCAGGCCCAGCCGGGAATCGGGAAAATGATTCTTTCTGAGCGCTGTTTGAGTGTTAACTTGTCGGTATTTCCCGCAAACACCCCTCAGTTCACAGGGAGCTTGTGGCGATGGGGAAAAGCCTCTCCGACAGGTTTACACTGCTGTTTATTTCGGGAATTGTACAGAGCAACAGCCTGCAACTGCCGGCAAACAGGAAAAAACTCCCTTTAATTTAGAAATAGCAATTCCATTTCAAAGTATTCTTTCAAACACGCGCAATATAAAAGACGCTGAGATGTGTAGAAATGTGGATCTTATTATCCTTCCATAGCCATTCCGTTTACCTGCCTAACTTTACCTTGTTATCGCAAAGGGACTGAATTCTATAGACTTTATCACAATGATATGGGACATTGGGGGAAGCAGAGCTGGAGAAATGTGGACACTGGACTCCTTTCCCAGACAAGCACTAGCATGAGACAGAGGTGCTTTTGTCGAGGGATTGAGTGGAATATACCCCTGGTGTTTGGGAGAATTAAAGGTGATCCCGTTAAAACAAAGACCCTGGGCAGCGGGAGGGTTTTCCCGGCCTGGGGAATCTGGTAAACTGGCTTCAGGATAAGTGACTGAGAGGAGGAGACGCCACTTGATACAGGGGTGGCGTGGTGGCACAGTGGTTAGCACTGCTGCCTCACAGAGCCAGGGACCCGGGCTCGATTCCCCGCTTGGGTCACTGTCTGTGCGGAGTCTTCACATAGTCTGCGTGGGTTTCCTCCCACAGTCCGAAAGATGTGCAGGTTAGGTGGACTGGCCATGCTAAATTCTCCCTCCGTGTTCCCGAACAGACGCCGGAGTGTGGCGACGGGGGGATTTTCACAGTAACTTCATTGCAGTGTTCATTGTAATGTAAGCCTGCTTGTGACAATAATAAATAAACTTTACTTTAGGGGGTTGTGAATCTTTGGAAAGTTCTGAAGAAAGGGGTGATTATAGCAGTAACTGTCTGTGATCAGTGTAGCTTCTACTTCAGATATGAAGCAAGCGTGTCAATTTAATAAAATTTCTCCCAGAGAACTGTTTGTTGATTTGATTTAATTTGATTTATTATTGTCACATATATTAGCATACAGTGAAAAGTATTGTTTCTTGCATGCTATACAGACAAAGCATACCGTTCATAGAGAAGGAAAGGAGAGAGTGCAGAATGTAGTGTTACAGTCATAGCTAGGGTGTAGAGCATTGTTAGAGAGTTTCAAATAGTTAGAATGAAGTTTTAGAAGCATAGAACGAGAGTAAAAGATAGAATTAGAAGGTATGCTGGGCACAACTTGCAAGGAGTCACCTCACTACAGCGCCATCGATTTGATTTATTATTGTACATGTATTAGTATGCAGTGAAAAGTTTTTTGCACGCTATACAGATGTGTGTTCGTAGAGTACATAGGGAGAAGGAAAGGAGATGGAACATGTGGATGTTCCATCGCCAAATATATTCAGAGCGGTGAATGGGGAGAGCATTCAGAGATATGCAGAGAGAGGGGAAGAGAGAGGGGGAAAGATAGAGGGGGAAGGGAGGGGGGAGAGGGGGAACAGAGAGGGGAGAGAGGGGAAGAGAGAGGAGAGAGAGGGGGGAAGAGGGGGAGAGAGGAAGGGAGAGGGGGGAAAGGGAAGAGAGAGAGGGGAAGAGAGGGGGGAGAGAGAGAGGGGGAGAGAGGAAGAGAGAGGGAGGAAGGGGGAGAGAGAAAGAGAGAGAGAGTGGAAAGAGAGAGAAGGGAAGACAGAGAGGAGAAGAGGAACGAGGAGGAGATGGGGAAAGAGAGAAGAGGAAGAGAGAGTGGGAAGAGAGAGAGAGAGAGAGATGGGGAAGAGAGAGGGGAAAAGCGAAAGAGGAAGAGAGAGAGAGATAGTGGACAGAAAGAAAAGCAGCCATGGTTTTATTGACTGGGAGAGGCAGGTTGGAGGGGCCGAGTGGCCTGCTCCAACTCTCTATTGCTCTCTATCCTTGGGTCCCTGCTATAACTGTGTAGGTAGGTTAAATAGAGTAAGGTGAGGGACAGGGAAAAGATTGGGGAAATATTAACAGTGAAGATTTGAGACAGGGTTTAAAAAGCGCCGGGGCGCCGGGAAAACTCTCAAAACCTGAGCCACTGAAACATAAACCAGAGAGAGAGAACTTCCGAAAGCTGCCCCCGGTGATCAGACTGGGCTTTAGTTTGAGGAGGGAGAGGGGGAGAGAGCTCACCCCCTCACTATCCCTGTCCCTTTGGGAAAGTTTACCAGGTTCTGTGAGTGTGAAGCTGCCCTGACTCAGCACTATCCCTGTCCCAGCACTATCCCTGTCCCTGTCCCAGTACTATCCCTGTCCCAGCACTATCCCTGTCCCTGACCCAGCACTATCCCTGTCCCAGCACTATCCCTGTCCCTGACCCAGCACTATCCCTGTCCCAGCACTATCCCTGTCCCAGCACTATCCCTGTCCCTGTCCCAGCACTATCCCTGTCCCTGACCCAGCACTATCCCTGTCCCTGTCCCAGCACTATCCCTGACCCAGCACTATCCCTGTCCCTGACCCAGCACTATCCCTGTCCCAGCACTATCCCTGTCCCAGCACTATCCCTGTCCCAGCACTATCCCTGTCCCAGCACTATCCCTGTCCCAGCACTATCCCTGTCCCAGCACTATCCCTGTCCCAGCACTATCCCTGTCCCAGCACTATCCCTGTCCCAGCACTATCCCTGTCCCAGCACTATCCCTGTCCCTGACCCAGCACTATCCCTGTCCCAGCACTATCCCTGTCCCTGTCCCAGCACTATCCCTGTCCCAGCACTATCCCTGTCCTAGCACTATCCCTGTCCCTGTCCCAGCACTATCCCTGTCCCAGCACTATCCCTGTCCCTGTCCCAGCACTATCCCTGTCCCAGCACTATCCCTGTCCCAGCACTATCCCTGTCCTAGCACTATCCCTGTCCCTGTCCCAGCACTATCCCTGACCCAGCACTATCCCTGACCCAGCACTATCCCTGTCCCTGACCCAGCACTATCCCTGTCCCTGTCCCAGCACTATCCCTGTCCCTGACCCAGCACTATCCCTGTCCCAGCACTATCCCTGTCCCTGTCCCAGCACTATCCCTGTCCCTGACCCAGCACTATCCCTGTCCCTGTCCCAGCACTATCCCTGTCCCTGACCCAGCACTATCCCTGTCCCAGCACTATCCCTGTCCCTGACCCAGCACTATCCCTGTCCCTGACCCAGCACTATCCCTGTCCCTGACCCAGCACTATCCCTGTCCCTGACCCAGCACTATCCCTGTCCCTGACCCAGCACTATCCCTGTCCCTGACCCAGCACTATCCCTGTCCCAGCACTATCCCTGTCCCAGCACTATCCCTGTCCCAGCACTATCCCTGTCCCAGCACTATCCCTGTCCCAGCACTATCCCTGTCCCAGCACTATCCCTGTCCCTGACCCAGCACTATCCCTGTCCCAGCACTATCCCTGTCCCAGCACTATCCCTGTCCCAGCACTATCCCTGTCCCTGACCCAGCACTATCCCTGTCCCTGACCCAGCACTATCCCTGTCCCAGCACTATCCCTGTCCCAGCACTATCCCTGTCCCAGCACTATCCCTGTCCCTGACCCAGCACTATCCCTGTCCCTGACCCAGCACTATCCCTGTCCCAGCACTATCCCTGACCCAGCACTATCCCTGTCCCTGTCCCAGCACTATCCCTGTCCCAGCACTATCCCTGTCCCAGCACTATCCCTGTCCCTGACCCAGCACTATCCCTGTCCCTGACCCAGCACTATCCCTGTCCCTGACCCAGCACTATCCCTGTCCCAGCACTATCCCTGTCCCAGCACTATCCCTGTCCCAGCACTATCCCTGTCCCTGACCCAGCACTATCCCTGTCCCTGACCCAGCACTATCCCTGTCCCAGCACTATCCCTGTCCCAGCACTATCCCTGTCCCAGCACTATCCCTGACCCAGCACTATCCCTGTCCCTGTCCCAGCACTATCCCTGACCCAGCACTATCCCTGTCCCTGTCCCAGCACTATCCCTGTCCCAGCACTATCCCTGACCCAGCACTATCCCTGTCCCTGACCCAGCACTATCCCTGTCCCTGACCCAGCACTATCCCTGTCCCTGACCCAGCACTATCCCTGTCCCAGCACTATCCCTGTCCCTGTCCCAGCACTATCCCTGTCCCAGCACTATCCCTGTCCCAGCACTATCCCTGTCCCAGCACTATCCCTGTCCCTGACCCAGCACTATCCCTGACCCAGCACTATCCCTGTCCCAGCACTATCCCTGTCCCAGCACTATCCCTGTCCCAGCACTATCCCTGTCCCAGCACTATCCCTGTCCCTTTGGGTAAGTTAACCAGGTTCTGTGAGTGTGAAGCTGCCCTGACCCAGTACCGTCCCTGTCCCTCACACCGCAGCCCAGAGACGGCCCGGTTTGGGAATCCTTGCTGCTGTTGGATACTTTCTCTGCGCCTGTCTTTCAGATTTACAATTCCTTCCACAACAAAAATCTTTTAATGACGGGGGGATTCGCGCTAATCACTTCCCCCAATGTTTCTTTGAAACCAGTTTCTCTGCCAGCCCCGCACAGAAACATTCTTCCCCTCCTCTCTCGCTTCATCTCTCCCTATCTGTTTCCCATCCTTCCTTCCTTCTGTTTTCAGCCCCATTCCCCACTTTCATTCTCCTCACTTTGTCACTCTCTCCATTATTCAGCCCAGCTCTCTCTCCCTCTTTCTCACTCCCCTTCTCCCTCCAGTTCCTTTCGCGCGCTCTCCTTCATTCGCTCCCTCTCACATTCTCTCCCTCCCTTGCTTTCCCTTCCTCGCGCCCTTTCACCATCACTCATTCCCTGTCGCTCGGGGATTTTATTCCTTCCCACTCCCTCTGTACCATTCATCCTATCGCGCCCTCACTTTCGCACACTTTTTTTCTCGCTCCACACTCTCCATCATTCTCTTCTTTTACGCGCACACTTTCTCCCTCTCTCTCTCCTTCATTCTGTCATCCTCCTTTCCCTTTCTTCCTCCATCGCTCTCTATCATTCTCTCATTTCTTTCTCCATCACTCTCTCTCTTTCTCCCTTTATCACTCTCATTTTCTCTTCCCTTCCTTTCTCCTTCTCTGCATTATTCTATCACCCTCACTTTCTCTTTCTCCCTCTTCTCTATCACTCTCTCATTTATCCCCCTCTCTCCTTCTCTCTATCACTCTCACTTTCTCTCTCTCCATCACTCCCTCTCTCCACCACTCTTGTCATTTATCTCCCTCCCTCCATCACTCTCATTTTCTCTTCCTCGTACACTTTCTCCCTCTCTCCATCATTCTCTCTTTCTCTCTCCCTATCAGTCCCTCTCTCCCTATCACTCCTCTCTCTCTCTATCACCCTCTGGCTTTCCCGCTTCCTCGCTTGCAGGACTGGGGAATGTGAGACGGGAATCTCACATTTTGTGTGTCAGTAACTGATAGACCCGATGATCACAATCCAACCCGCCCGCCTGCCCCATTGTCCCTGCAAAATACACACCTTCCTATCGCTGAGAATTCCCCTCCTATTCAATAACCCTCGCTGCAGGAATCCCTCCTCTGTGTCTCTCGGGCTATCTGAGATTGTATTAATTTTGTGGAGTGGGCTTTGGAAGCGAGTGAAGATTTAAAGTTAGGAACAAAACCTAATTTTAACCCAACGAAGGAATGTGTGTGTGTGTTCAGTGAGGAGTGTTTGAACTCTTGTTGAGATTGGAGGAAGCAGTGAATTCGAATCGTTAGCGGATCCATTACCGGATCACACCTGCTTTAGAAAACCTTCAAACAAATCCAAACCCCGCTTCTCAAAACCCCGACAGAGAGAAACCGAAATGGGATCGCGGGGGGAACAGGAGAGAATCGAAAGTAAACGGGACTAAAAGCGACTGTTTTTTAAAAATGAAGATATTGTCATGTTTTTATTGAAAGGAAAGTATAAAATACGCTTTGAATAATAACTGCAGCAGGATTGTTGCTGTTACTCTGACCATTTTTCGTGTAATAAACCAGCCTTGTGTTAACTCCTGTATCAATAAATCTGTTAAAAAAAATCTCCCCTCTTATTAACAGCCCAGAGGCTAATACCAGTCTCAACTTCAACGCAGAAGATAAATTAGTAAATATCTGGAATGCCAGCCTTTCTCAATTTTCAATTCCATTTCGTTCTGAATTTATATATTTTTTAAAAATGTCACGCTCTGTTTGTCTAAAAGCAACCCCCTCGCTTCGGCCCAATACACGGCCAGGTCACATTCTGTCAAATATACCAAACGACAGGCCATTCAGCCCCTCCAAGCTCCTTCCCCACAATTCCATTCCATCCCCCGATTTTCCGATCCCCAACAGAAAGCTCTGGATAATCCCAGTCCTGAGTTTACCCGAAATTCACATCCTCTCGGCGGAGAGAGATTGTAAAAAGCCTCCGTAAGCTATGAATTCCCGAGAGCACTTGGAGAAATGTTTCCCCATTACAGATTAAACCGCAGCACAGTCAAGCCATGTAAATAAAAATCAAACGGGGAAGGTTAGAATCGACCGCATTTATCATTTCGTTTATTTGAGTCCCTGCCTCTCACTCTGACCCCATTTTTTCACAGTTTAATTTTAGAGTTGTGCTCAGAGTGGGGTTGGAGGTGAATTTTGCCTCCACTCTCCTCAAACTTGGACATTTTCCTTGCCTTTCAGGGAAGTTTATAGGAATGAAAAATCTCCCAATATCTCCCGCTTTCTCTGCCTTTTAGCTTTGACAAAGGGTCATCTGGACTGGAAACGTCAGCTCTTTTTCCTCTCCTTACAGATGCTGCCGGACCTGCTGAGATTTTTTCCAGCATTTTTCTCTCAAGGTGATCCTAATCTTGAACAGAATGGTCGTGTAAAAACCTCGCACGCCCAGCCCCAGGAAGGGAAACCCTGTACACTCACTTTATTTCACTCAATATTCGCCCGTTCAAATTAATTAAAAACCTACTCATTCCCCAGAAATAAACCAGACCACACTCCAGATTCCCTTCCTTGTTCCAATTTTGTCCACACATAGAAGGTTCGTTTATAAAAAAAATTAAATTGCTTCTTGGATTTTGAAACAAGAGACTTTAAACCATTTTTTCCTTCCCGAAAGCTAGTTTGATATTTGCTGCGAATTTATTCTGCAATTTCAAACCACCTCTCCCCTCGCCAGCCAAGGCGCTTCGAATATATCAATGTCCCGATAGCCAAATATACATTGATATACCTGACATTGTACATAAATATAGCTGATATACACACTCTCTTTGCACACACAGACGCGCGTATTTTATATATAAACGAGATTGATGTCTACATTACAATTATTCATCTTAACAAAAATATCTCTGTTACAATAATTGATATTATATATTTACAAAATTGTTACATCAAAATTACACTATCAATTATAGATAGAAGTTACAATTTGTAGCATTTATAGATGAGTAAAGCTACGATATATATGATATACAAGCCTTATTTTAAAAGGACATGTGGATTTTATATACATTATCGTGCTACATTAATTGCATTTTTCGATCTTGTAATTTCGATACATATAGCGAATGTTTTTCTGCCATTAATCTCAATTTATTAGAGTGAATATTAGCGTTCCCGTACACAGAGTTGCTGCAGACGCTAGTTTTCTCTGTATTATCCGTTCTATTTGGGGATGGATGAATCTTTTACCTGAACACTGCTCTTACCTTGAAATCTGTGGCCAAAGAAGCGATTCCTCAGGACCCAGGGATAAAAGTTGAGCGGGTCCCTGTGCTGGGGCGCGAAGAAGGGGTGGTGGGTTTGCAGGTGGTGCGTCCCAAGCTGGTGAGGGTGGACGGGCAGCGAGGGGTGGCTGACCGCTTCCTGGAACATCAGGTCCGGCCCGGAGTACAGCGAGCGGCCCGCCGCCTGGAAGCTACTGGCGAAAGCATCGGCGGAGGGCGGGTAGGTGACGGCGGTGGGACGGAGAGGCTCCTCCGGGGACAGGGGGCTGTGATCCTTCGCTACCAGGGACTCGATGGTGAAACAGCGCTTACTGGCTGAATGAAACATGACTTTTGTGTTTCTGTTTGTGCGCAAGGAGAGGGGGGATTCAAAGTCTTCAGCTGGTTTTGCCAGGCAAGGTTTGATAGGAGGGGTACAGAGTGTGGAACAGACGTGTCAGGAATGGAGCCAGGGCACATCCATTCATATAGTGCGATGAGTTCCCCAATGGAAATGTCCAGACACCCAGGAACTCATTAGAGGCTGTCTTTCTGTTGTGTCTCTTCAGAGAGAGACTGGGGAGGAGGTGGAGCAGGGAGCAGTGTAAGGGCAGGGTGGGTGGGGGAGAAGAGGCTGGTGAAATATGTTGCTACCTGGCTGTGGGATTGGCAGGCAGTTCCTCACCTGCCCATTTGCAGGAACACCTGCAGCCCACCCAAAAACCTCCAGCCAGTCTCGGTGGCGGCTGGAACCAGTTTGCCTGCAGCAGGGACCAGGGGAGGGTGAAGGCAGATCCTGTCTCCTCACACCCTCCCACTAAGGATCCTTACCTGGGCCGAGTGCAGATAAATTTACAACTCATTGTAAAAACAAAACGAAATAAAAAGAAAACACTACGAATTCAGCAAATACTCAGCGGGTCAGGCAGTGTCTGTGAAGAGTCAAACAAGAGTTAAGGTCAAGGACCCCAAGGGTTCGAGTCTCTCTAATCAAAGGTCAAGGACCTGAAATGTTCTCCTCCAGACTGCCAGACTTGCTAAGTATTTACAACATTTTCTGTTTTTATTTCCGATTTACAACATTGCAGCATTTTGCTTTTGTAACATATCACAGAGTTCGATATATCTGATCACAACATTCCCTTACAACAACGCTAGATGTTATTTTCTGCTGTGTGATATTTATAAAAGTGCAGCTCATGTTAAAACTTTCATCATTTAATCTGTGCTTTGTGTGAATGTGGGACTGTGCGATATATTCACTGTTTCTTAGAATATGCGAACTCGACAACAACCTGTTAAATTGTATAGAATCTAACCCCCAAACTAATGATTACTAATTTCACGAAGGGGGAGAAATGTCAGCGGCCATCGTGTCCGACAATTTTGTTCGAAGATTGAGTGTAAAGGTTAGAACAAGAGGGTGTGGCAGACAGTGAAGTTTGGGACTGAGTTCCAGGTAATGAATGGTTTATTGAAGGAGAGAATGGGTACGTGATGGGAATTGTTTGGAGTACAGTATGGATGAAAGGGGAAAGTATATATAAATATGTGTGCGTGGGTGCTCGCGTGTGGGAGGACAATCACGTGTGTAGATTTTAAAAATACGTCAGTGTAAAGATTGCTATTAATTGTGTGTGAAGGTTGTTATATATTGTGTGTGTGAAGGCTGTTATATATTGTGTGTGTGAAGGTTGTTATATATTGTGTGTGTGAAGGTTGTTATATATTGTGTGTTTGAGGATTGTTAAATATTGTGTGTGAAGATTGTTATATATTGTGTGTGTGAAGATTGTTATATACTGTGTGTGCAGATTGTTATATATTGTGTGTGAAGATTGTTATATATTGTGTGTGTGAAGATTGTTATATTTTGTGTGTGTGAAGATTGTTATATATTGTGTGTGAAGATTGTTATATATTGTGTGTGTGCAGATTGTTATATATTGTGTGTGAAGATTGTTATATATTGTGTCTGTGAAGATTGTTAGATATTGTGTGTGAAGATTGTTAGATATTGTGTGTGAAGATTGTTATATATTGTGTGTGAAGATTGTTATATACTGTGTGTGTGAAGATTGTTATATATTGTGTGTGAAGATTGTTATATATTGTGTGTGTGCAGATTGTTATATATTGTGTGTGAAGATTGTTATATATTGTGTCTGTGAAGATTGTTAGATATTGTGTGTGAAGATTGTTAGATATTGTGTGTGAAGATTGTTATATATTGCGTGTGAAGATTGCTATATATTGTGTGTGAAGATTGTTATATATTGTGTGTGAAGATTGTTATATATTGTGTGTGAAGATTGTTATATATTGTGTGTGTGCAGATTGTTATATATTGTGTGTGAAGATTGTTATATATTGTGTCTGTGAAGATTGTTAGATATTGTGTGTGAAGATTGTTATATATTGTGTGTGAAGATTGCTATATATTGTGTGTGAAGATTGTTATATATTGTGTGTGAAGATTGTTATATATTGTGTGTGAAGATTGTTATATATTGTGTGTGTGAAGATTGTTATATATTGTGTGTGAAGATTGTTATATATTGTGTGTGTGAAGGTTGTTATATATTGTGTGTGAAGATTGTTATATATTGTGTGTGAAGATTGTTATATATTGTGTGTGAAGATTGTTATATATTGTGTGTGTGAAGGTTGTTATATATTGTCTGTGAAGATTGTTATATATTGTGTGTGAAGATTGTTATATATTGTGTGTGTGAAGATTGTTATATATTGTGTGTGAAGATTGTTATATATTGTGTGTGAAGACTGTTATATATTGTGTGTGTGAAGATTGTTATATATTGTGTGTGAAGATTGTTATATATTGTGTGTGTGAAGATTGTTATATATTGTGTGTGAAGATTGTTATATATTGTGTGTGAAGATTGTTATATATTGTGTGTGAAGATTGTTATATATTGTGTGTGAAGATTGTTATATATTGTGTGTGTGAAGATTGTTATATATTGTGTGTGAAGATTATTATATATTGTGTGTGAAGATTGTTATATACTGTGTGTGTGAAGATTGTTATATATTGTGTGTGAAGATTGTTATATATTGTGTGTGTGCAGATTGTTATATATTGTGTGTGAAGATTGTTATATATTGTGTCTGTGAAGATTGTTAGATATTGTGTGTGAAGATTGTTAGATATTGTGTGTGAAGATTGTTATATATTGTGTGTGAAGATTGCTATATATTGTGTGTGAAGATTGTTATATATTGTGTGTGAAGATTGTTATATATTGTGTGTGAAGATTGTTATATATTGTGTGTGTGAAGATTGTTATATATTGTGTGTGAAGATTGTTATATATTGTGTGTGTGAAGGTTGTTATATATTGTGTGTGAAGATTGTTATATATTGTGTGTGTGAAGGTTGTTATATATTGTGTGTGAAGATTGTTATATATTGTGTGTGAAGATTGTTATATATTGTGTGTGAAGATTGTTATATATTGTCTGTGAAGATTGTTATATATTGTCTGTGAAGATTGTTATATATTGTGTGTGTGAAGATTGTTATATATTGTGTGTGTGAAGATTGTTATATATTGTGTGTGAAGATTGTTATATATTGTGTGTGTGAAGGTTGTTATATATTGTGTGTGAAGGTTGTTATATATTGTGTGTGAAGATTGTTATATATTGTGTGTGAAGATTGTTATATATTGTGTGTGAAGATTGTTATATATTGTGTGTGTGAAGGTTGTTATATATTGTCTGTGAAGATTGTTATATATTGTGTGTGAAGATTGTTATATATTGTGTGTGTGAAGATTGTTATATATTGTGTGTGAAGATTGTTATATATTGTGTGTGTGAAGAGTAAAGCCATAGTCATAAAAGTTTACAGCCCAGGAAACGGGCCCTTCGGCCCAACCTGTCCATGCCGCCCCTTTTTTAACCCCAAAGCTGGTCCCAATTACCCGCGTTTGGCCCATATCCCTCAATACCCATCTTACCCATGTAACGGCGTAACGCTTTTTAAAAGACAAAATTGTACACACCTCTACTACTACCTCTAGCAGCTCATTCGAGACACTCACCATCCTCTGTGTGAAATAATTGCTCGTCTGGATCCTTTTGTATCTCTCCCCTCTCACCTTAAATCTATACCCTCCAGTTTTAGACTCCCCTACCTTTGGGAAAAGGTATTGACTATCTGGCTGATCCATGCCCCTCATTATTTTATAGACCTCTATAAGCCTCCTACGCTCCAGAATAAAATGTCCCATTCTATCCAGCCTCTCCTTATAACGCAAAATATCCATTCCAGGTAGCATCCTAGTAAATCGTTTCTGCACTGTTTCTAGTTTAATAACATCCTTTCTATAATAGGGTGACCAGAACTGTACATAGTATTCCAAGTGTGGTCTTACCAATGTCTTGCACAACTTCAACAAGACGTCCCAACTCCTGTATACAATGTTCTGACCGATGAAACCAAGCATGCTGAATGCCTTTTTCACCACTCTGTCCATCTGTGACTCCACTTTCAAGGAGCTATGAACCTGTAACCCTAGCTCCCTTTGTTCTATAACTCTCCCCAACGCCTTACCATTAACTGAGTAAGTCCTATCCTGGTTTGATCGACCAAAATGCATCACCTCGCATTTATCTAAATTAAACTCCATCTGCCATTCATCAACCCACTGGCCCAATTGGCCCCAAGATCCCGTTGGAATCCTAGATAACCTTCTTCACTGTCCACTATGCCACCAATCTTGGTGTCATCTGCAAACTTACTAACCATTCCTCCTAAATTCTCATGCAAATCATTAATACAAATGACAAATAACAATGGACCCAGCACCAAATCCCTGAGGCAATACATAACAATCACTGATTGTTATATATTGTGTGTGAGAAATTTGTTACTTCTTGTGTATTTGAAGATTGTTACAAATTGTGTGTGAAAATTGTTACATATATTGTGTGAAGGTTGTTATATATTGTGTGAATGAAGATTGTTACATATTGTGTGTGAAGATTGTTACGTAGTGTGTAAAGATTCATATATATATTGTGTGCGACGATTGCTATATATTTTGTGTGATGATTGATATATATTGAGTGTGAAGATTGTTATATATTGTGTGTGTGAAGATTGTTATATATTGTGTGTGAAGATTGTCAAATATTTTGTATGTGAAGATTGTTATATTTTGTGTGTGAAGGTTGTTATATATTGTGTGTGTGAAGATTGTTATATATTGTGTGTGAAGGTTATTATATATTGTGTGTGAAGATTGTTAAATATTGTGTGTGTGAAGATTGTTATATATTGTGTGTGTGAAGATTGTTAGATAATGTATGTGAAGATTGTTATATATTGTGTGTGAAGATTGTTATATATTGTATGTGAAGATTGTTCTATATATTGTGTGTGTGAAGATTGTTATATATTGTGTGTGTGAAGATTGTTATATATTTTGTTATATGCTGTGTGTGTGAAGAATGTTATATATTGTGTGTGAAGATTGATATGTATTGTGTGCGTGAAGACTGTTATATATTGTGTGTGTGAAGATTGTTATATATTGTATGTGTGACGATGGTTATATATTGTTTGTGAAGATTGTCATATATGAAGAGTTTTATATGTTGTGTTTGAAGAACCTTATATTTTGTGTGGGTGAGGATTGAGAAATGTGTGTGAAGATTGTTATATATTGTGTATATGAAGATTGTTATGGATTCTGTATTGAGAAATTGTTATAGATTGTGTGAGAAGATTGTTACATGTTTTGTGCCAAGGTTGTTATGTGTTGCGTGTGTGAAGATTGTTATTTATTGTGGGAAGATTGTTCCATATTGTGTGTGAAGATTGATATATTTTGTGTATGCAGAATTTTCAGTATTGTGTGTGTGAAGCTTGTTAAATGTTATCTGTGTGAAGATAGTTATATATTATGTGCGAAGTTTTCTATTTATTGAGTGTGTGAAGATTGTTATATATTGTGTGCGAAGATTGAGATATATTATGTATTTGAAGATTGTTAGATATTGTGAGTGAAGATTGTTACATATTTTGTGTGAAGGTTGTTATATATTGTGTGTGTGAAGATTATTATATATTGTGTGTGTGAATTCAGTAATATTTTGTGTGAAGATTGTTATATATTGTGTGCGTGAAAATTGTTATATATTGTGTGTGTGTGAAGATTGATATACATTGTGTGTGAAGATTTTTATATTGTGTGTGAAGATTGTTGTATATTGTGTGTGAAGGTTGTTATATATATTGTTCAAATGAAGATTATTATATATTATTATATACTGCGTGAAGATTGATATATATTGTTTGTGCAGAATTTTATATGTTGTGTAAGGATCGGCAACAACATCTCCTCCACGATCAGCCTCAACACTAGTGCCCCACAAAGCTCTGTTCTCACCCCCTACTATACTCTTTATACGCCTATGACTGTGTGGCCAAATTCCCTTCCAATTCGATTTTCAAGCTTGCTGACGACACCACCGTAGTGGGTCGGATCTCAAACAATGACAAGACAGAGTACAGGAATGAGATAGAGAATCTGGTGAACTGATGCAGGAACAATAATCTCTCCCTCAATGTCAACAAAACGAACGAGATTATCATCGACTTCAGGAAGCCTAGAGGAGAACATGCACCTGTCTACATCAACGTGGATGTAGTGGAAAGGGTCGAGAGCTTCAAGTTTTTAGGTGTCCAGATCACCAACAACCTGTCCTGGTCCCCCCATGCTGACACTATAATTATGAAAGCCCACCAGCGCCTCTACTTTCACAGAAGACTAAGAAAATTTGGTATGTCAGCTACGACTCTCACCAACATTTACAGATGCACCATAGAAAGCATTCTTTCTGGTTGTATCACAGCTTGGTATGGCTCCTGTTCTGCCCAAGACTGCAAGAAACTACAAAAGGTCATGAATATAACAAAATCCATCATAAAAACCAGCCTCCCATCTATTGACTCTGTCTACACTTCCCGCTGCCTCGACAAAACAGCCAGCATAATTAAGGACCCCACGCACGCCGGACATTCTCTCTTCCACCTTCTTCGGGAAAAAGATACAAAAGTCTGAGGCCACGTACCAAATGAAGAACAGCTTCTTCACTGCTGTCATCAGACTTTTGAATGAACCTACCTTGCATTAAGTTGATCTTTCTCTATATCCTAACTATGACTGTGCCACTACATTCTGCTCTCTCTCGTTTCCTTCTCTATGAATGGTATGCTTTGCTTATATACCGCACAAGAAACAATACTTTTCACTGTCTTCTAATACATGACAATAATAAATCAAATCAAAATTATATATTGTGTGTGTGAAGATTGTTATATATTGTGTGTGAAGATTGTTATATATTGTGTGTGAAGATTGTTATATATCGTATGTGTGAAGATTGTTATATATTGCGTGTGTGAAGATTGTTATATCTTGTGTGTGACGATTGTTAAATATTTTGTGTGAAGATGGTTATATATTGTGTGTGAAGATTGTTATATATTGTGTGTGAAGATTGTTATATATTGTGTGTGTGAAGATTGTAATATATTGTGTTTGTGAAGATTGTCATATATTGTGTGTGAAGATTGTTAAATATATTGTGTGAAGATTGTTATATATTGTGTGTGAAGATTGTTATATATTGTGTGTGTGAAGATTGTTATATATTGTGTGTGAAGATTGTTATATATTGTGTGTGAAGATTGTTATATATTGTGTGCGTGAAGATTATAATATATTGTGTGTGTGAAGATTGTTATATATTGTGTGTGAAGATTGTTATATATTGTGTGAATGAAGATTGTTATATATTGTGTGTGTGAAGATTGTTATATATTGTGTGTGAAGATTGTTATACATTGTGTGTGAAGATTGTTATATATTGTGTGTTAAGATTGTTATATATTGTGTGTGTGAAGATTGTTATATATTGCGTGTGTGAAGATTGTTATATATTGTGTGTGTGAAGATTGTTATATATTGCGTGTGTTAAGATTGTTATATATTGTGTGTGTGAAGATTGTTATATATTGCGTGTGTGAAGATTGTTATATATTGTGTGAATGAAGATTGTTATATATTGTGTGAATGAAGATTGTTATATATTGTGTGTGTGAAGATTGTTATATATTGTGTGTGTGAAGATTGTTATATATTGTGTGTGAGATTGTTATATATTGCGTGTGTGAAGATTGTTATATATTGCGTGTGTGAAGATTGTTATATATTGTGTGTGTGAAGATTGTTATATATTGTGTGTGTGAAGATTGTTATATATTGCGTGTGTGAAGATTGTTATATATTGCGTGTGTTAAGATTGTTATATATTGTCTGTGTGAAGATTGTTATATATTGCGTGTGTGAAGATTGTTATATATTGTGTGAATGAAGATTGTTATATATTGTGTGAATGAAGATTGTTATATATTGTGTGTGTGAAGATTGTTATATATTGCGTGTGTTAAGATTGTTATATATTGCGTGTGTGAAGATTGTTACATATTGTGTGTGTGAAGATTGTTATATATTGTGTGTGTGAAGATTGTTATATATTGTGTGAATGAAGATTGTTATATATTGTGTGTGTGAAGATTGTTATGTATTGTGTGTGTGAAGATTGTTATGTATTGTGTGTGTGAAGATTGTTATATATTGTGTGTGAAGATTGTTATATATTGCGTGTGTGAGATTGTTATATATTGTGGGTGTGAAGATTGTTATATATTGTGTGTTTGTGAACGTTATATATTGTGTGTGAAGATTGTTATGTATTGTTTATTTGGAGATTGCTATATATTGTGTGTAATGATTGTTACATATTTTGTGTGAAGATTGTTATATTTAGTGTGTGAAGATTGTTAGATTTAGTGTGTGAAGATTGTTATATATTGTGTGTGAAGATTGTTATATATTGTGTGTGAAAGTTAATATATATTGTGTGTATGAAGGTTGTTATATATATTGTTGGTGTAAACGTTGTTATTTATTTTGTGTTTGTGAACATTGTTATATATCGTGTGTGTGAAGACTGTTATATATCGTGTGTGAAGATTGTTGTACATTGTATGTGTGCAAATTGTTATGTATATTGTATGTGTAAATGTTATATATTGTGTGCTTGTGAACATTATATACTGTGTGTGTGTGTGAAGATTGATATATCTTGAGTGTGTGACATTTGTAATATATATTGTGTTTTTGTAGATTGCTGTGTACTGTGTGTGATGATTGTTACATACTTTGTGCAAAGATTGTTATATTTTGTGTGAAGATTGTTATATATTGTGTGTGAAGATTGTTATATATTTTATGTGAATATTGTTTTATATTGCGTGTGTGAAGAATGTTTTATATTGTGTGTGCGAAGATACTTATATATTGTGTGGGTGAATATTGTTATATATTGTGTGGGTGAAGCTTGTTATATATTGTGTGTGAATATTGTAATATATTGTGTGCTTGTGAACATAGTTTTATATAGTATTTGTTTGTGAAGATTGTTATATATTGTGTGTGTGAAGATTGTTATATATTGTGTGTGTGCAGATTATTATATATTGTGTGTGAAGATTGTTATATATTGTGTGTGTGAAGATTGTTATATATTGTGTGTGAAGATTGTTATATACTGTGTGTGTGAAGATTGTTATATATTGTGTGTGTGAAGATTGTTATATATTGTGTGTGAAAGTTAATATATATTGTGTGTGTGAAGATTGTGATATATATTGTTGGTGTCAACGTTGTTATTTATTTTGTGTTTGTGAACATTGTTATATATCGTGTGTGTGAAGACTGTTATATATTGTGTGTGAAGATTGTTATATATTGTGTGTGAAGATTGTTATATATTGTGTGTGAAGATTATTATATATTGTGTGTGTGCAGATTGTTATTTCTTGTGTGTGTGAAGATTGTTATATATTGTGTGTGAAGATTGTTATATATTGTATGTGAAGAAAGTTATATATTGTGTGTGAAGATTGTTATATATTTTGTGTGAAGATTGTTATATATTGTGTGTGAAGATTGTTATATATTGTATGTGAAGAAAGTTATATATTGTGTGTGAAGATTGTTATATATTGTGTGTGAAGATTGTTATATATTGTGTGTGAAGATTGTTATATATTGTGTGTGAAGAAAGTTATATATTGTGTGTGAAGATTGTTACATATTGTGTGTGTGCAGATTGTTATTTCTTGTGTGTGTGAAGATTGTTATATATTGTGTGTGAAGAATGTTATATATTGTGTGTGTGAGATTGTTATATATTGTGTGTGTGAGATTGTTATATATTGTGGGTGTGAAGATTGTTTCTATTATGTGTGTGAGATTGTTATATATTGTGTGTGTGAGATTGTTATATATTGTGTGTGTGAGATTGTTATATATTGTGTGTGTGAAGATTGTTATATATTGTGTGTGTGAGATTGTTATATATTGTGTGTGTGAGATTGTTATATATTGTGGGTGTGAAGATTGTTTCTATTATGTGTGTGAGATTGTTATATATTGTGGGTGTGAAGACTGTTATATATTGTGTGTGAAGAGTGTTATATATTGTGCGTGTGAAGATTGTTATATATTGTGTGTGAAAATTGTTATATATTGCGTGTGTGAGATTGTTATATATTGTGGGTGTGAAGATTGTTATATATTGTGTGTTTGTGAACGTTGTTATATATTGTGTGTGAAGATTGTTATGTATTGTTTATTTGGAGATTGCTATATATTGTGTGTAATGATTGTTACATATTTTGTGTGCAGATTGTTATATTTAGTGTGTGAAGATTGTTATATATTGTGTGTGAAGATTGTTATATCTTGTGTGTGAAAGTTAATATATATTTGTGTGAAGATTGTGATATATATTGTTGGTGTAAACTTTGTTATTTATTTTGTGTTTGTGAACATTGTTATATATCGTGTGTGTGAAGACTGTTATATATCGTGTGTGAAGATTGTTGTACATTGTATGTGTGAAAATTGTTATGTATATTGTATGTGTAAATGTTATATATTGTGTGCTTGTGAACATTATATACTGTGTGTGTGTGTGTTTGTAGAGATTGATATATCTTGAGTGTGACATTTGTAATATATATTGTGTGTTTTTGTAGATTGCTGTATATTGTGTGTGATGATTGTTACATACTTTGTGCGAAGATTGTTATATATTGTGTGAAGATTGTTATATATTGTGTGTGAAGATTGTTATATATTGTGTGAAGATTGTTATATATTTTATGTGAATATTGTTTTATATTGTGTGTGCGAAAATTCTTATATATTGTGTGGGTGAATATTGTTATATATTGTGTGGGTGAAGCTTGTTATATATTGTGTGTGAATATTGTAATATATTGTGTGCTTGTGAACATAGTTTTATATAGTATTTGTTTGTGAAGATTGTTATATATTGTACGTATGAACTTAGTTATATTTTGTGTGTGAGGATTGTTATATATTGTGTGAGAAGATTGATATGCATTGTGTGTGAAGATTGTTATATGTTGTGTGTGTGAAGATGGTTCTATATTGTGTGTGAAGATTGTTATATATTATGTGTGTGAAGAGATTTATATATTGTGTGTGAAGAAAGTTATATTTTGTGTGTGGGATGATTGTTATATATTGTGTGTGTGAAGATTGTTGTGGATTCTGTTTTGGAAAATTGTTATAGATTGTGTGAGAAGATTGTTATATATTTTGTGTCAAGGTTGTTATGCGTTGTGTGTGTGAAGATTGTTATTTATTGTGTGAAGATTATTATATCTTGTGTGTGACGATTGTTTAATATTTTGTGTGAAGATGGTTACATATTGTGTGTGAAGATTGTTATATATTGTGTGTGTGAAGATTGTTATATATTGTGTGTGAAGATTGTTATATATTGTGTGTGTGAAGATTGTTATATTGTGTGTGTGAAGATTGTTATATATTGTGTGTGTGAAGATTGTTATATTGTGTGTGTGAAGATTGTTATATATTGTGTGTGAAGATTGTTATATATTGTGTGTGAAGATTGTTATATATTGTGTGTGTTAAGATTGTTATATATTGTGTGTGTTAAGATTGTTATATATTGCGTGTGTGAAGATTGTTATATATTGTGTGTGTGAAGATTGTTATATATTGCGTGTGTTAAGATTGTTATATATTGTCTGTGTGAAGATTGTTATATATTGCGTGTGTGAAGATTGTTATATATTGTGTGAATGAAGATTGTTATATATTGTGTGAATGAAGATTGTTATATATTGTGTGTGTGAAGATTGTTATATATTGCGTGTGTTAAGATTGTTATATATTGTGTGTGTGAAGATTGTTACATATTGCGTGTGTGAAGATTGTTATATATTGTGTGAATGAAGATTGTTATATATTGTGTGAATGAAGATTGTTATATATATTGTGTGTGTGAAGATTGTTATGTTTTGTGTGTGTGAAGATTGTTATATATTGTGTGTGAAGATTGTTATATATTGCGTGTGTGAGATTGTTATATATTGTGGGTGTGAAGATTGTTATATATTGTGTGTTTTTGAACGTTGTATATTGTGTGTGAAGATTGTTATGTATTGTTTATTTGGAGATTGCTATATATTGTGTGTAATGATTGTTACATATTTTGTGTGAAGATTGTTATATTTAGTGTGTGAAGATTGTTATATATTGTGTGTGAAGATTGTTATATATTGTGTGTGAAAGTTAATATATATTTGTGTGAAGATTGTGATATATATTGTTGGTGTAAACGTTGTTATTTATTTTGTGTTTGTGAACATTGTTATATATCGTGTGTGTGAACACTGTTATATATCGTGTGTGAAGATTGTTATATATTGTGTGTGTGAAGACTGTTATATATCGTGTGTGAAGATTGTTATATATCGTGTGTGTGAAGACTGTTATATATCGTGTGTGAAGATTGTTGTACATTGTATGTGTGCAAATTGTTATGTATATTGTATGTGTAAATGTTATATATTGTGTGCTTGTGAACATTATATACTGTGTGTGTGTGTGTGTGAAGATTGATATATCTTGAGTGTGTGACATTTGTAATATATATTGTGTGTTTTTGTAGATTGCTGTATACTGTGTGTGATGATTGTTACATACTTTGTGCAAAGATTGTTATATTTTGTGTGAAGATTGTTATATATTGTGTGTGAAGATTGTTATATATTTTATGTGAATATTGTTTTATATTGCGTGTGTGAAGAATGTTTTATATTGTGTGTGCGAAGATACTTATATATTGTGTGGGTGAATATTGTTATATATTGTGTGGGTGAAGCTTGTTATATATTGTGTGTGAATATTGTAATATATTGTGTGCTTGTGAACATAGTTTTATATAGTATTTGTTTGTGAAGATTGTTATATATTTTACGTATGAACTTAGTTATATTTTGTGTGTGAGGACTGTTATATATTGTGTGAGAAGATTGATATGCATTGTGTGTGAAGATTGTTATATATTGTGTGTGAAGATTGTTATATATTGTGTGTGTGAAGACTGTTATATATTGAGTGTGTGAAGAGTTTTATATATTCTATGTGAAAATTGTTATATATTATGTGTGTGAAGAGATTTATATATTGTGTGTGTGAAGAAAGTTATATTTTGTGTGTGTGAAGATTGTTATATGTTGTGTGTGGGAAGATTGTTGTGGATTCTGTTTTGGAAAATTGTTATAGATTGTGTGAGAAGATTGTTATATATTTTGTGTCAAGGTTGTTATGCTTTGTGTGTGTGAAGATTGTTATTTATTGTGTGAAGATTGTTATATCTCGTGTGTGATGATTGTTTAATATTTTGTGTGAAGATGGTTATATATTGTGTGTGAAGATTGTTATATATTGTGTGTGAAGATTGTTATATATTGTGTGTGTGAAGAATGTTATATATTGTGTGTGTGAAGATTGTTATATATTGTGTGTGAAGATTGTTAT